>NC_138771.1:76055093-76522593 GCF_965119305.1 Pelophylax lessonae | reverse complement strand
ACAGCAATGATAGAATTATTTTATGCTTTATGCCTTCCTTAGTATTAGTCCAGTAACCCGCTATAGAGTAGGTCCGAAACCATTACAGCTCTGTTTCAGCCAATGTGTACATTTTGGCGTTTTTGAGTTGTATTGTAGAGCCGTGTTCATCGGAATAAAAGAAAATGTCCCAAACCTGCATTAAGAGAGGAGCTTACTGGCAGAATTTACACACACACACATACATGCACAAACACGTATAGACACGTGTAAAAGCAGGCACATATATTCGTTTTAATAGCTAGAATACATGAAAGACGCTTTAAGCCTTCTGCACGCTATTCGGTTTTTTTTTTTTTTTTTTTCGTTTAACCCAGCAGGCTGAACTAAAAAAACCTGACAGCTCAGGAGGAGCCGCTGTACTAACAGTCTGATGTTAGTACAGTGTTCCTCCCTGCTGAACACTCCGGTAAGCACGCTCAGCCATTGGTGGAGTCTACGGGGCGCCAGACCTTTTTTGGTCATGCCCCTTCGTCAGATGCCAGCCGGCTTCTGTTTGATCGGCTGTAGTACACACAGGCCTAATGTCGGCTAGTTTCTGTTGAACCGGCCGATGCCACCCAACATTCAACTCGTGTTTACCAGGCTTAAAAGTGGTTCTAAAGCCAAAAGTTGTTTTTTTTTTTTTTTTTTTTTTTTTTTTTTTAATCTCAAGCCAGCCATAGACAGTTCGAATCTCGGCTGGTTCAGCAGGAAAAAAAGTCAAACCACTTGTCTTCCTTCATGACCAGGTCATTTTTTGCAATACAGCACTGCATTACTTTAACAATTGCGCAGGCGTGCGACACTGTACCCAAATAAAATGTATGTCCTTTTTTCCCCACAAATGGCTGTCTTTTGGTGGTATTTGATTGCCTCTGTGGTTTTTATATCTTTCTGCTATAAAAGATATCTTTCTGCTATAAAACATGGCTAATAAAAAAAAATGGAAAAAAAATCTTTAATTTAGCCTAATCCCAAATATGTGTATATTGATTGGTTTGCACAAAGTTAGAGCGTTAAAAACTATGGAATAGATTTATGTCATTTAAATTTTTTTTTTATTAGTAATGGTGGCGATCAGCAACTTATAGCGGGACTGCAATATTGCGGCAGACAAATCCGATACGAAGTGACGCTTTTTAGGGACCAGTGACACATACAGTGATCAGTGCTAAAAATGTGCGGTCACTGTATTAATGACACTGGCAGGGAAGGAGTTAACATCAGGGGCAATCAAAGGGTTAAATGTCTGCCTAGGGAGTGCTTTCTGTGTAGGAGGTGCTTTTACTATGGGATGGCAGAGATCCGTGTTCCTGCTTTGTAGGAACACAGGATCACAGCCTTCCCTTCTCACAGAATGACAGTCAGCCTTGTTTGCATAGGCAGACCGCCGTTCTACCTGTCTCACAAACGATTGGTGGGGCTGACTGGCTCCTGCTGTGTCCAATCACAATGGAAACGGGTCGCTGGCAGCAGGGATGCGCGCCCCAGATCCAAAAATGCAGGATAACATATAGATACGTGATCCTGCCTTGGGGAGCCGCTTTGCTGCTCTATATATTTACTGTATACGGTTGGCAAGTGGTTAAAAGTGGCGTTTCTGTTGCTCAGTGTGCAAAAGGCCTAAAAGTTTTGCTGTTGGGACTACAGAAATCCCCCCCCATGGGACAGGAAGTGTTATTGGTAGGATCACCAGGTGAAAATAAAGAAAAATGAATCTGAAAAAAGAACACAAATGCAGCCACCACATCTAAGGCTCTGTTCACATGTTAGCGTATGGATCACGGGCAGAACCGCCGCGGTTCCGCCCGCGATCCGGAAATTATTGCAAATCGCGGGACGCCTGTGCATTGCCCGTTGATTTGCAACAGACCTCCAAACGCTGAGCGACGTTGCCGCGATTTCCGCCTGCTGAATCGCGGTAACATCGCGCAAAAAAAAAATCACGGGACGCATTACGACCAAAAAAGTACAAGAGCTTCTTTGGATCGTATTGCGTCCCACTATTTTTTATTTCGCGATGTTACCGCGATTTAGACAGGCGGAAATCGCGGCAACATCGCTCAGCGTTTGGGGGTCTATTGCAAATCAACGGGCAACGCACAGGCGTCCCACGATTTGCAATAATCTCCGGATCGCGGGAGGAACCGCGGCGGTTCTGCCCGTGATCCATACGCTAACATGTGAACGGAGCCTAAGGACTGGTAAGCTGCATTTGTTTTATTATTTTTTATTTTATTTTTTCCCAAACACAAACATTCATGGTGTATGCAGCACTGCCAAACAAAAAATGCCATAAAATTACTTGAATGAAACTTGTTATTTTCCCCCAGGTTTCCCTGAGGTACTGGTGACTCCCAGGACCTCCTAAGTCAGGGGTCTTCAAACTATGGCCCCCTAGCTGTTTAGGAACTACAATTCCCATCATGCCTAGTAATGTCTGTGAATTTCAGAGTTTTACAATGTCTAATGGAATGTGAAGTTCTGCAACAGCTGGAGGGCGATAGTTTGAGGATCCCAGTGCTGCCTGGGAAGTCCACATCACCAGTGTCTCGAGGAAATCTCGCCCTATCCCAGGTATGGGCTGTAGGAGGTTGGGACAGCTTGCTATTGAACAATACCTAGCGACACCAGACCTCATACAACGCATGGGCTGTACGCACACATACTGTGTGGGATTGCATGCTGCATTTTTCTGCAACACCCCCGAGCTCATCTGAAGTCACCATCTGTTTTTCATACTGCAAGGGGGTCTGCAAAAAAAAAAACTGTACCTTGTGCTGTAAGAACACAAGGCTCTGCCCCGCCACCGGCACACAACGGATACCAGCATGCATGCTAAGATAGCCGGTTTCAGACTGCGGCAATTTTGAATGGGCCCGATGTATAAAGCTGTAGTAAATTGGCATTGGAACCAATTTCTCTATCGCTCATTGACAGACGTAGTCTTCTTGATTCTCAAGAGCTGGGTTATGTTGTCTCCGCAGGAGTAGGACTAGGCAGAATGACAAAACGTTCTGGCTCCACCCTAGGGGGCAGTCCCTGAGGGTATATCCTCCCTCTCTCTGCTACAGGGAATCAGTTTTTTTCTGTCTAGTCAGGAGTAAGGATTGTGATCCCAGATGGACCCAAAAAGGGGTTGCCTGCATCTGCCGCGACCATTTCCAGATGGATCAGACAGACGGTAGTGCAGGCTTATTCTATTAAGGGTCGGGAGCCCCCGTTCCCTGTTAAGGCGCACTCCACTCGGGCACTTAGTGCGTCATGGGCCTTTCGCCATCAGGCGTCAGTGGTCCAGGTGTGCAAGGCGGCTACCTGGTCGTCGGTGCATACCTTCTCTAAACATTATAAAGTTGATGTAATGGCATCGTCTGATGCCTCATTTGGCCGCAAGGTTTTGCAGGCCGCAATTTGAGGAGACCAGTGGTCTACCTCGAGGGTTTTTTCCGTTGGAAAATTTTTCTTTAGTCTCATTCTTTGTTTATAATGAGCCTTTAAAACTTCTAGTTTGGCACCGGTTGGGCCTACTAGATTGGATTTGATTTTGTCAATCCCACCCCTCATTTGTGGCACTGCTTCTGGATGTCCCAGCTCTTGAGAATCAAGAAGACTACGTCTGTCAATGAGCGATAGAGAAAAATGGATTTTTGTAAGAACTTACCGTAAAATCCTTTTCTCTTAAGCTCATTGACAGACGTAGTACCCGCCCCTCTATCATTGAGTTGGGTTGGGTTAATTTCTCTGTACTGCTTTAAACAGAACTGATTCCCTGTAGCAGAGAGAGGGAGGATATACCCTCAGGGACTGCCCCCTAGGGTGGAGCCAGAACGTTTTGTCATTCTGCCTAGTCCTACTCCTGCGGAGACAACATAACCCAGCTCTTGAGAATCAAGAAGACTACGTCTGTCAATGAGCTTAAGAGAAAAGGATTTTACGGTAAGTTCTTACAAAAATCCATTTTTTGTTGTTTTTGCCCCCATTTTTCATGAGCTGAACTCAAAGATCTAAGACTTTTTCTATGTACACAAAAGGCCTATTTCTCTCAAATATTCACAAACCTGTCTAAGGGTCCTTTCACACGATGCACCGCTTGGTGCGGTCCGTTCTCTGCTCAGCAGGGATCGATCAGCCGATCCCCGCTGAGCAGGCAGATCCCCGCTGTCCTCTATGGGGGAATCAGATGAGAACAGACCGCCTGTCCGTTCTCATCCGTTCTCATCCGATCCCATCTTATCCAATCCGCTGGATGGATGGAAAATAGGGTTTCCATTCGTCCGGATTTCACGGATAGGATCGGAATTAGATAGCAGCGGGTGTCAGCAGAGATGTCTCCGCTGACATCCGCTGCCCCATAGGGATGCATGGAGGATCCGCTCAGGTCCGCCTGAAAAAACTGACAGGTGGATCTAATCGGATCGTTCGTGTGAAAGGACCCGAAATCTGTGTTAGTGAGCACTTCTCCTTTGCCGAGATAATCCATCCACCTCACAGGTGTGGCATATCAAGATGCTGATTAGACAGCATGATTATTGCACAGGTGTGCCTTAGGCTGGCCACAATAAAAGGCCACTCTAAAATGTGCAGTTTTATCACACAGCATGCTGACTGCAGGAATGTCCACCAGAGCTGTTGCCCGTGAATTGAATGTTCATTTCTCTACCATAAGCCGTCTCCAAAGGCTTTCCGAGAATTTGGCAGTACATCCAACCAGGCCTCACCGCAGACCACGTGTAACCACACCAGCCCAGGACCTCCACATCCAGCATCTTCACCTCCAAAATTGTCTGAGACCAGCCACCTGGACAGCTGCTGCAACAATTGGTTTCCATAAACAAAGAATTTCGCACACAAACTGTTAGAAAAGGCCTAATGGAAGCTCATCTACATGCTCGTCGTCCTCATCGGGGTCTTGACCTGACTGCAGTTCGTTGTCATAACCGACTTAAGTGGACAAATGCTCACATTCGATGGCATCTGGCACTTTGGAGAGGTGTTCTCGTCACGGAGGAATTCCGATTTTCTTAGATCTTTGAGTTCAGCTCATGAAAAATGGGGGCAAAAACAAGTGCTGCATTTATAATTTTGTTCATTATTGTACAAGCATTCCAATCATGCACAATGGTTCAATGACTCCCATTTTTGCAATGAAGAAGAGAACTTTGCCCTACGTGTTGGGTCTATCCACACCAGTGGACATTATATTTGTTGGTGCTTTGTGGTGCCATTCAATGTGAATAGAACTTCAACACACCTCCAAAAATGCATGGTGTCCTGTGCGTTGCACTGTAATAAAATGCAGCCCAGCCTCATTCTCCTGTACATTGCTGTGCATTTTAACCCATTTATTTTAAATGGCCTGTTTTAAAGCACTGCAACGCAATGTGTGATAACGCATGTGCAGGCGCGCACAGCGTTGTGTTGGAAATGAGCCCTTCATGGATATCGGAATTTCTGAGCAAGGTTTTACTGCAGCGGTATTTATTATGAAGGTGACAGATGAGATTTCTTCCCTGCTGTGAGATTAGGACAAGCCATTTATGCATGTAGTGGTAACCCCTTCCCTATCTAGTGTCATTAGTACAGTAACAGTGCATATTTTTAGCACTGATCACTGTACTGGTGTCACTGGTTCCCAGAAAAGTGTCACTTAGCGTCAGATTTATCCCACTAAAAATCGCTGATCGCCACCATTACTAGTAAAAAAATAAAATAAAAATGCCATAACTATATCCCATAGTTTGTAGACTCTATATTGCGCAAGCCAATCAATATACGCTTATTGGGATTTTTTTACCAAAAAAAATGTTGCAGAATACATATTTGCCTAAATTGATGAAGAAATTTGATTTTTTTTTTTTTTTTATTGGCTGTGTTTTTATAGCAGAAGTAAAACGTTTTTTCTCTATCGTTCATTGACAGACGCAGCTCCATATAATTCTTGACCATTGGGTTATGCTGCCCCCTACAGGAGTAGAACACTTGGCAGGAAAAAGCTTTACCAAACCTATGGGGCTTTCTCCGCATGCATACACGCACACACTCTGCTATAGGCTTCATTTGTTTCTGCCTAGTTTAGAAGTAGAATTACCTGGCGGCTACTGAATCTTTCAGGAAATCAGATTCTCTTTTTGTCCTTACGGAAGGACCAAGACAGAGATTGGCTGCATCTGCTGCGACAATTTCTAGGTGGATCAGGCAGACAGTGGTTCAGGCTTATTCACTGAAGGGTCAGGTTCCACCTTTCCCGGTGAAGGCGCATTCTTCTAGAGCGCTGAGTGCCTCTTGGGCTTTTCACCATCAGACGTCGGTGATGCAAGTTTGCAAGGCGGCAACTTGGTCGTCTGTGCACATGTTTACAAAATTTCATAAAGTAGATGTGTTGGCATTCTCTGATGCCTCTTTTGCCCGCAAGGTTTTACAGGCTGCTGTTTGAAAGAGACTTAGTCTCTTTGAGGGTGTTTGTCCAGCTGAGCTCCTGTTGTTCCTGGTTGAGCTCTAAATTCTCTTGTTGGCTAAATTTAGCCTTGTTGGGATTTACGTTCCTTTTTCTGCATTATTTTCCCACCTCTCATGCAAATACTGCTTTTGGACGTCCCAATGGTCAAGAATTATATGGAGCTGCGTCTGTCAATGAACGATCGAGAAAACTGGATTTTTGTCTTACCGTAAAAACCTTTTCTCTGAAATTCATTGACAGACGCAGCCCCCGCCCCTCTATCTTGAGTGGGTTGGGGTTTTTCCCCTAAACACTGCTTGCAACGAAACTGAAGCCTATAGCAGAGTGTGTGGGTGCATGCCTGCATGGATGGCCCCATAGGCGTGGTAAAGATTTCTCCTGCCTAGTGTCCTACTCCTGTAGGGGGCAGCGTAACCCAATGGTCAAGAATTTTATGGAGCTGCATCTGTCAATGAACGTCAGAGAAAAGGCTTTTACGGTAAGACAAAAATCCAGTTTTTTTTAAAATTGGCATTCTTTTTTTGGTTATAGCACAAACAAATAAAAAACCCAGTGGTGATCAAATGCCACCAAAAGAAAGCTCTATTTGTGGGGGGAAAAAAGGACATATCTTTTATTTATGTACATGATCATGCAATAGTCAAAGTAACGCAGTGCTGTATTGCAAAAAATGGCCTGGTCATGAAGAGGGGTAAATCTTCCCGTGCTGAAGTGGTTAATGAAGACAGACTTGGGACAGGCTCACTTAACATTGTTCAAAAAACCTTCTAGTCAGCTATGGCACCTCCTTCTTAGAAACCTCTAAAAAGCATGCAATGTTTTAAGAATTTCTTTTTTTTTTTGAAGGCTTGCGGTGTAAATAGGAGTATAAAACAAACGTATAGCGGTTTCTCATATTTGACAGCAATAGTGGAAATACACTTTGTCATTCTGTGTTTGGTTCTAAACCCATACTATTGTTTTATAACCTGCAGACTACTGTACGGGGATAAAATCCAGAGCAAGGATTGTAGTCGCATCCTTTTGTTTTGCCATTTGCATCTTTTGCAGGTTGCTGTACTGAAGTTTTATCTCTACGCATGATTGAAAAAAAAAATCCTTTTAGATGTCAATATCAAGATCTTTTTTTTTTTTTTTTCCCATTCCATCCTTCATCTATGGAAAAGACCTTCTGTGTTGTCTAAAGCTCATGTAAAATGGCAGCCATGAATCCCTTTCATGTTGGTCCAATTAAAGGTTTCACGCTCTTCAAAGGGCCCATTTCTTTAAAGTCTATGATAATGCGCACACAGAACCCCCGGCCTTATTATATACCGGCTTCACCTAGTGCAAACTTTACATCATTTGTGTGTTGGAATGTCTTGCAGAATGCTGGCATTTCATGTACAGATGTACTGCTATGCACTTTTATAAACTGTGCTTGCTGGTTCTCCCGGTTGCCCCCCAATTTTTGTAGTAATATTTAGAGGATACAGAGATTATTCATTCTAAGTCTCACCCGCACTGGTACAGTACGAGATCATTCAGAAAATGTATAGAGAGGGCTTGTGTTTACAGAGATGGTCAGCCCAATACTATGCAAGGCCCCAGACGTTCGATGTATGCCCCAGTGTTTGAAATATGTTATTATGATGGTATTCTATAATACAAAGTTTAATTTCATGGAAATGAAAAGCACTTGCGCCAATCTTTATGATTGAAGAAATGGATTGCTGCTGTGATTAACCCCTAGGGTGAAGGCTGGAAATTTGTGTAATATTGGATATTACGTCAACAGCGCATATCCTGTAGCAGGGTGGTATGGGAAAAAATTGCTGTATGGGATGGTATGTGGATATCAGGTATGTTGGTATTGACACCAACAAGTCTACCTATGACTTAGGGGTTGCTCCTGCCAACATCCCTGAGAGTGTACGTATAGTACTAGGTAGTATAATGAATGTTACCTACAGCGTATACCTGAATATAGGGGTGTGTGATACCACCTATATATTATTTCCATGTGTTTAATAAACCACAAAAAAATAAATTGTGCATATACTGTGCTAAATTTGACTTTGCAGTCATAGACAATGATAGTGCACACACTAATCCCGTGTGCTTGGTTAACCAAATAAAATTATATAAAGTGCATAGGCTGTGCTTATTTTGGTTATTACAAACAAAATAATGTATACATTTATAAATGAATATTATATAGAAGTGATAAAAAGTTCATTAAAAAATCCAATAAACAGAAGAAAAGTGCTTAGTGCATAAAGATGGTGTCCATATACTCCAAAAATAAATAGTAATTCCAAGTGACTGTTCTAATTTCAGTGTTGGTGTTTTTCAAATTAACAGTGCAATAGTGAGGTCACCCTCCGTGCTCCTGTATACATGAGGTAGGCAATGCAAACTCACCAGATGTTGTTGACCCCCAATGTCTTACGGCAAGTGGGTCAAATGGGCTTATATGGTGAGTGTCCAGCGGGGTCCCAGCCGCCCGTGCTCGGGTGGTCCTGGATCCTATTGGTTGGTGTATTGAGACAAAAGTATCGCACTCGGAAGTTCCGAAGACGTCACGCATTGATGACGAAACGCGTCAAGTTGAACCGCACGTAGCCTCGTTTTCACTGTGGTACGTGGAACGCAAGCCGAGTTACACCCGGAAGCTCCGTTTAGAGAGCGGGCGAACCCTCACCGGCGTCCCGCAAGGCTTCCAATACTCGGGCTCTTTGCAATATTCCACTGTAATTTTAACACTGTACCACCAATGTTTTATATCAATTATTTTTAAGCACTATTGCACTTTTTTGTTCTTTTAAAAATAAATACGGAGTTTTATACTACACCATGAGGAGTGCGATACTTTTGTCTCAATACACCAACCAATAGGATCCAGGACCACCCGAGCACGGACGGCTGGGACCCCGCTGGACACTCACCATATAAGCCCATTTGACCCACTTGCCATAAGACATTGGGGGTCAACAACATCTGGTGAGTTTGCATTGCCTACCTCATGTATACAGGAGCACGGAGGGTGACACCACTATTGCACTGTTGATTTGGAAAAACACCAACACTGAAATTAGAACAGTCACTTGGAATTACTATTTATTTTTGGAACTATATGGACACCATCTTTATGCACTAAGCACTTTTCTTCTGTTTATTGGATTTTTTTAATGAACTTTTTATCACTGCTATATAATAATCATTTATCAATGTATACATTATTTTGCTTGTAATAACCAAAATAAGCACAGCCTATGCACTTTATATAATTTTATTTGGTTAACCAAGCACACGGGATTAGTGTGTGCACTATCATTGTCTATGACTGCAAAGTCAAATTTAGCACAGTATATGCACAATTTATTTTTTTGTGGTTTATTAAGCACATAGGAATAATATATAGGTGGTATCACACACCCCCTATAGTCAGGTATACGCTGTAGGTAACATTCATTATTCTACCTAGTACTATACGTACACTCTCAGGGCTGTTGGCAGCAGCAACCCCTAAGTCATAGGTAGACTTGTTGGTGTCAATACCAACATACCTGATATCCACATACCATCCCATACAGCAATTTTTTCCCATACCACCCTGCTACAGTATATGCGCTGTTGACGTAATATCCAATATTACACAAATTTCCAAAGTTTAATTTCACACTGTAATAATCACACACTCTACTCTCAAGCATATTTCTGGTAAAAGGTAAATGTTGTGTAATTCTGCAAGCAGAGATTACAAATACATTAAAATCATATCTAAGCTATCATTGATACAACACTAATAATGAAACCAAAAATAAAAATATTTCTTACCTTTTCTATATTTTGAAGCAGAATTCTACATGGGACACTATAGGCAATTTCTATTATTTTGAATAGATGGCAATGTGGAGATAGAGGACAGGCAGAGACCATGCATTACCATACTATGTACCAGCCATGTCTTTTAAACTTCTTAGGACAGACAGTGTGTCCATCTAATTTACAACTGTTAATAAAGATCTGCCAGCACAATACTGCCAGGGTTAATTACGGAATACATCTACCCAGCCCTCTACTTTACATTACATAGATGGAGAAGAACAAAGTAGGATTTTGTCAGTTCTGGAGTTTTCAGAATAGAGCATGTAAAAATGAAAGCTGCAATCTTCAAATTATTTTGTGTGTGTTCCAATAGCAAAAAAAAAAGTAGGTGGTATCAATATCACAAACCGCCACACATTGATGACTTCACTCTAGAGCAGTGATGGCGAACCTTGGCACCCCAGATGTTTTGGAACTACATTTCCTACACTGCAGAGTGAAAAAGCATCATGGGAAATGTAGTTCCAAAATATCTGGGGTGCCAAGGTTCGCCATCGCTGCCCTAGAACTTTCATTCTAGATCTGTGGTTCAACAGTCCCTGCCCATAGTCACACCACTGACGCGTTTTGCCCTGATTGCGCACTCTACAGTTAAGGTGTGGCTGTGGGTGGAGACTGTTGGACCACAGTCCTAGAATTTCTACAAATTGCGATGCCATCAGTGTGCAGCCGTTTACTTTACTTTATTGATACTGCCAAACAAGGGAGTGAGTATGGATACCCATGGCTGGTACCTGTCCAAAATAACTAAGACCGAGGAGGAGAGAGGAGCCTAGAGCAGTGCCCAGCAGAACAAATATTTTGGTGCTATCCCATTTCAGCTGCATAAGTGAAAATACACTTTTTAAGTAAAGGATTGCTTTTCGGTGGAGATTAAGGGCACTCAGGTTTAGGTGTACATTGTGTCTAGAGAAAATGCTGATATGCTGGTTATTGCTATGAGTGAATTGTTAACACTGCTATCCCTCTCTGCCTCATCCAATCAGAGACCGCTTTGCATTAAGTCAGAAAATACAAAGTGTTCTCTGAATGGCACTCATGCCGAGTAGTCAACCTCTTGTATTTAGGATGCAGCCGCTCAGCACAGAATCCGAAAGCAAGTGGAGATCACTGGAGTCTACTTCTGTGATTTCCACTTTCCAGGGACATTGGCTAGATATGGTATAAGTTACATCGGTCCAAGCTGAAATATTACTATCTGGAATTCTTCTTCTTCAATTCTTAAAGTGATGCTAAGAGTCCATTCAGACTAGCGCGACTTGTCAGGCGACTTGGTCGCCTGACAAGTCGCAGTCGGTCGCTCGCCATTGAGTAGTACAGGAACGGTTCTAATAGGAGCGACACAAGTCGCTCTGACTTAGAAAAAGGATCCTGTACTACTTTAGGGCGACCTGGAGGCGATTTGCATTGACTTCAATTATATGAAGTCCGTGCAAGTCGCGGTGCACAGCGTGCACCGCGACTTCACAGGTCGCCCCACAAAGTCGTGTCGCGCCAGTCTGAATGGGCTGTAAAGGTAAAGTTTTTATTTTGTATTTTTTTTTCCCTTAATAAAATAACAAACATGTTATACTTCCCTGCTCTGTGTAATGGTTTTGCACAGAGCACCCCTGATCCTCCTCTTCTCTGGTCCTCTGCTGACTCTCCTGTCTCCCCCCCCCCCCCCCGCTGAGTGCCCCCATAGTAAGCGACTTGCTCATGCGTGCTCACACCTGAACCCTGCGCTGTGTCTCCCATAAGACACACAGCACTTGGCTCAGCCTCCTGATGCTGTCTCTGAGCCAGTGAGGAGGGAGAGAGCCAGCGCTGCTCTCCTGCACATCACTAGATTTGGTTCGTGCTCAGATAATTATTATAGGGGGGCTGCACACAGAAGTTTTTTTTTTTTACCTAAATGCAAACCTTTAGCCTTTAGAACCACTTTAAAAATTAAAATTCACCGCTTTGTCCTTTTATTAAGTAGAAGTTGATGCCTTTTTTTTTTAGCATTAGAAGTATCATCATGCTGCTAGGAGTGTCCTCACTTTTGTCATGATTTTTTAATGTTCCAATGGTGTTGCAGAGACATTTGTATCTTTGTATTTATTGTTCATATTCATCTTTAGCAGAAGATAACATCACAGTATAGTAGATTATTCTTTTTTAATTTGGAACATTGCTGTGACTCACTAAGCAGTGAGTCACTTGTGTGATTTACACTCATATAGCCTATTGATGCATAGATGAGGCTCTGGACCCCTTTTTTCCTGTTATTGCAGTCATTCCATGTGTGAACATCCTCAAGCTTAACGAACACTTTCTAATGTGCCTGGATCCTTGCAATGAACCAAGAGTGGGATTTACTTATTTCAGGAATGACTCACATGTCTCTCAGACTACTGATGACAAGTACGCAATCCAATCTAGCTTTCCTGTCGTCGTGAAGTACTTAATACGTTGCTTTTTATCAATCTGCCAGTAATGTAGTAATCAGACTTACTACCAGGATCAGACTGATTGGCACAGCCTGATGTTATAGTTGTTAGTGAAGCGAAGGTTTAGGTATGATTTTTATTGCATATTTACATTGGTCCAGTTTGCAACAATGCAAGTCAGTGGCGTCGCTATGGGGGTGCGGCCCGCTACTGGGTGACACCATCAAGTAGGAAGTGTTATTCAATCACAATGGTGTCACCCCCATCCGTGACAGGGCACCGATTGGCGTGCCAGCGCCGACCACATCATTTGGGGTGCGCACCGTGACTGCGCTGCCGGTCCAAAACCAGCCTGGCCAGCGCCCTGCAGGGCACTATGGCAGGCTGAACAGGAGAGCCGGATGCACTAACTCGAAATTCTACTATTTTCATATGATAATGTTATTCAAATTTGCTAGGTGCTTGATAGTTATTAACTGCGCTACTATGTTATATGGGAAAAATTATTGGTGGGGATGACACCATGTTTTACCAACCCTAGTGATGCCACTGATGCAAATATGCATATTTCACACCTCCAGCTTGGAACAATGTAATTGTGCATATTTCATACGTGATTCTGACCCCTGCAAAAATCTGCATATCACTGTAATAGTAGCCGACACAACAGTGATAGCCACAGTCTTGCAGGTCCAGTGCCAAGTGGCTGCCCTTCTGCATGGTGCCCACAAGGGTTTGATTGCTTGCCACCACTGCCATTCAGATTGTCTTGGATTATTTTTAATGGATACAAGCAGTTCCCTGATTAGATGAGGTGGAAATTGTGACATCACCACCCCTCCTCTCCACCACATTCAATCAGAAAATGCTTTTATTTAAAAAAAATACAAGTCATTCCCACATGTGGGTAATGTGCAGAAAGGCAGTAGGACACAGAAAATTGGTATCAGGAGTTCAAAGAATAATTCCCAGCTCACTTACCAACTAGCCTGCAACAAAATGAATTGTCCTTTCCAACAGTTTCTGTTAAATCAAGGTTTCGTTTGCAGACATTTACAAATATATGCGTAAGCTGCAGAGCCAGTTCACTGCACCCCACTATACTGTAGTACTAACTCCATAAATTTTGAGTCTCCAAAGTAGGAGCAAATATATAATAATGGATATAATAATGGATTGATTGAGGGAAGGTATGCCTGGTGGGAGCCCACCCCTCCTTAAACCACTTGCTGGCTGCCCTATAGCAGTTTTTCTGCTACAGGACGGCAGCTGTGCACTGGGGCACCATCCTGCTCTCCCACCTACAGGGGGCGCACACTCCCCCTGCTGTCATTCACAGCAGAAGCAGATCGGCAGGTGCTGGGCCAAAGGCTCAGAATAGAGCTCTGCCTATGTAAAGAAAGCAGGGACTCCAATCCAGCTCTTCCCCTTGTAAAGGCAGCGCACATAGTAAACACAAACACTGGCTAGGCACGCATTTCACCCTTTGATTGCCCTAGATATTTAACCACTTAAGCCCCGGAGGATTTTCCTGCTAAACGACCAGGGGGTATTTTGCGATTCGGCACTGCGTGACTTTAACAGACAATTGCGCGGTCGTGCGACACTGTATCTAAACAAATTTGGCGTCCTTTTTTTCCCACAAACAGAGCTTTCTTTTGGTGGTATTTGATCACCCGTGCGATTTTTACTTTTTGCGCTATAAACAAAAAAAGAGCGTACATTTTGCAAAAATAACAATATTTTTCACATTTTTTTATATAAAATTCCCCAAAAAAAAATGTAAAAATCAAAATTTTTTTAAAATTTTCGGCCAATTTGTTTTACGCTACCTATGTTTGGTAAAAAAAATCGCAAAAAGCGTATTTTGATTGGTTTGCGCAAAAGTTATCGCGTTTACTAACAAAGGGAAAGATTTCTGTCATTTTTGGTGTTTTTTTTTTTTTAACGTGTAATGGCGGCGATCTGCGATTTTTTTTTGCGGTACTGCGACATTGCGGCGGACAGATCGGACCCTTGACTGACATTTTTGACACTTTTGGGGTTACCAGTGACATTTCTACAGTAATCAGTGCTATATATATGCACTGTTACTGTAAAAATACACTGGTAGTGAAGGGGTTAACTTTATTTGGGAGGGAGGGGCTGTGTGTGTCCCTAGGGGCGTGCTTTCTACTGTGATTGGCTGTGGCTTGAGCTGTAAGGACACTGATCCACGGATCTACATACTAGATCCGAGTGATCAGTGTCTTTACAGCGAGGAGAATGACAGGTGGCTTGTTTACACAAGCTGCCTGACATTCTCCCTCTCCCCCGCCGATTGCCGAGTGACCGACGGACATCGGGTCCGCTGGTCACACGCGCGGGGGGGTCCGTGACCGCGCGGGAGCGGGAGCGCGCCTCCGTGGGCGCGCGCTCGCTCCCCAGAGCCTCACAGGCGAGCGACGTAGCCCTACGTCACTCTGCCTGTGAGGGGCCGACTGCCGCAGTAAATATACTGTGAGCAGTCGGCAAGCGGTTAATCCCTTCCCAGCCAGTGTCATTAGTACAGTGACGGTGCATATTTTTAGCACTGATCACTGTATTAGTGTCACTGGTTCCCACAAAGTGTCAAAAATGTCAGTGTCCAATTGTCCGCCGCAATATCGCAGTCCTGCTATAAGTTGCTGATCACCGTCCTTGCTCTACTATAAAAATAAAAAAGTTCCAGTATATATCCCATAGTTTGTAGATGTTATAATGTTCGCATAAACCAATTAATATACGCTTATTGGGATTTTTTTTTACCAAAAATATGTAGCAGAATACATATTAGCCTAAATTTATAAAGAAATTAGATCTTTTTTTTTTTTTTTTATTGGATATGTTTTATAGCAGAAAAGTAAAAATATTCGTTTGATTTTTCAAAACTGTTGGCTTTTTTTTGTTTATAGCGCAAACAATAAAAATCGCAGTGGTGATCAAATACCACCAATAGAAAGTTGAAATTATCAACTTTTATTTGGATACAGCATTGCATGACTGCACAATCGTCAGTCAAAGTAACGCAGTGCCGTATAACAAAAAGTGGGTAAATCTTCCGGAGGTCAAGTGGTTAAAGGTATAGGAACACACTGGACATCTAGAAATAGCACAATGGTATCCAGTATGTCCCCTCACGAGGCATTTCAAAAAACAAAAAGAAAAATTCCCGGCTCACTTACCAACTAGGCTGCAATGTCCCTTCCGGTATTCGGGACACACGCTGGCTACGGCAGAGCAGTGGAGTGGGTTATCGCTGTTTGTATTGCGGGTTGTATTAATGCTAAGCGGGCACCGAATCATGTAGGAGGCCATTCATTTGTTTTTACGTTGATTTAATGAAACCACCACGGTACACTATGAGATATTTCCTTTTCTTTTCAGCTGGTTCTATATATGCATGTTGATTGGCAAGGAACATCTCTATATGTTGCTATTCCCTGGTTGGAATATGTGAAGGTGGAAAAAGGCTTTTCAGCCTATGATTTAGGGGCTGTCTGGTGAGTGTGCACATCAGTCACTGGGTGTCAAATTTTACACCATCACCATCTTGGCTATGGTATTCAGACTTTTGTGTGATTCATTCTTTATCAAAAAATGTATTTATTGGTATGTCTTTATAATAATCTCATTCTGTAGGTTTATATACTGTATGTTTATCTTCACATATAATCTATGCACTGTTAAAGCAGAGGGTTTGGTTATCGCTAGTGCCCTCTGCATTTGGGCCTGCACTACCACTAAGCAATCTAGGCAGCCGCCGGTTTTCCTACTGTCCTCTGCAGCATGTAACTAACTCAGCAGGCAGCCACTTCTTCCGTACATAGTGTCAGAGGCGTAGCAACACTGGAGGACTGTGTCTTGACAGAACAGAAGCAAATATTCCCTGTGTGCCTCTATGATCAGTGACCTGTCCCTCTGAGTCTCTGGTGTTTGTTGTCTCAGTACAGCCAGCTCTGCCTCTGCCCCTGCCCATATGTGATTCCTATATGGATTCATGTGACCCCTGACCCGCCCCCCCCCCCCCATGTCATTGAGATCCACTCAATCTCCTGGTCTGCCCTGTACAGTGGAAGAATCACATGGGCACACCGGGCTTGGTGTCAGCTGGAGGCACGAGGCAGGGTTTGTTCCTGGTACTGGGTCTCTCCCCTTCAGTTAGGCTGCATTTGATGGGCGCTGGTGAGGCTGCATTTGATGGGCACTGAAAAGCTGCATTTGATGGGCACTGAAAAGCTGCATTTAATGATGGGCACTGGTGAGGCTGCATTCGATGATGGGCACTGATAGGCTGCATTATTTGATCCAAAAGCTGGCTTAGGGCAAAAACCTGTAACATTTCAAAATTAGCTGGTCTAGCAAAGCGTTGCATGCAAAATGGTAGCAGTCATTAAAAAGGTGGGGTATACATGGGCAGGGCAAAGGGGGTGGGGTCAGGGGCAGAGCCGCAAAATGAGGTTTCGCCTAGGGTGTCAAAAATCCTTGCACCAGCCCTTCCCTGCATTGCATATTTTCACTTACCAACCAGCCTGTAACAAACCGCATTGTTTGCACACATTTGCTAATATGAGTAAGCTGCAGGGCCACTTCAAGGCACCCTACTTTTGGTATCAGTAGTCGCAGCACTGGCTACTACATTGATCTGAAGCTTCTACAGGGATCGTTCCGGTATGAGATATTGCAAACTTACATTGGTCCAAGCTGGAGCAATGTACAGTATCTCACAAAATTGAGAACACCCCTCACATTTTTGTAAATATTTTATTATATCTTTTTATGTGACAACACTGAAATGACACTTTGCTACAATGTAAAGTAGTGAGTGTACAGCTGGTATAACAGTGTAAATTTGCTTACCCCTCAAAATAACTCAACACACTGCCATTAATGTCTAAACCACTGGCAACAAAAGGGAGTTTACTCCGAAGTCAAAATGTCCAAATTGGGCCCAATTAGCCATTTGCCTTCCCCGGTGTCATGTGACTCGTTACTGTTACAAGGTCTCAGGTGTGATTGGGGAGCAGGTGGTGTTATCGCTCTCACTCTCTCATACTGGTCCCTCGACGTTCAACATGACACCTCATGGCAAGGAACTCTCTGAGGATCTTAAAAAATACCAAAAAAAAGACCATACAGCGGAGTAACAGGACAGGTTCCACTCAGAACAGCCCTCGCCATGGGCGACCAAAGAAGTTGAGTGCATGTGCTCAGCGTCATATCCAGAGGTTGTCTTTTGTAAATAGATGTATGAGTGCTGCAAGCATTGCTGCAGAGGTTGAAGGGGTGGGGGGGGTCAGCCTGTCAGTGCTCAGACCATACGCCGCACACTGCATCAAATTGGTCTGCATGGCTGTCGTCCCACAAGGAAGCCTCTTATGAAGATGATGCATAAGAAAGCCCACAAACAGTTTGCTGAAGACAAGCAGATTAAGGATATGGATTACTGGAACCATGTCCTGTGGACTGATGAGACCAAGATAAACGTATTTGGTTCAGATGGTGTCAAGCGTGTGTGGCAGCAACCAGGTGAGGAGTACAAAGACAAGTGTGTCTTGCCTGCAGTCAAGCATGGTGGTGGGAGTGTCATGTTCTGGGACTTCATGAGTGCTGTTGGCACTGGGGAGCTACAGTTCACGGAGGGCATCATGAATGCCAACATGTACTGTGACATACTGAAGCAGAGCATGATCACCTTCCTTCAGAGACTGGGCCCAAAGCAGTATTCCAACATGATAACGACCCTAAGCACACCCCCAAGATGACTGCAGCCTTTCTAAAGAAGCTGAGGGTAAAGGTGATGGACTGGCCAAACATGTCTTTAGACCTAAAGTCTATTGTGCATCTGTGGGGCATCCTCAAATGGCAGGTGGAGGAGTGCAAAGTCTCTAACATCCACCAGCTCTGTAATGTTGTCATGGAGGAGTGGAAGAGGACTCCAGTGGCAGCCTGTAAAGCCCTGGTGAACTCCATGCCCAAGAGGGTTTAGGCAGTGCTGACCACACAAAATATTGAAACTTTGGGCCCAATTTGGACATTTTGACTTAGTAGTGTACTCACTTTTGTTGCCAGCGGTTTATACATTAAAGAGGTTGTAAATCCATATATATATATATAAATATATATATATATATATATATATATATATATATATATATATATATATATATATAATATTTTTTGTAACCTGAAAGAGAAACACCTAATGAGCTAGTATGCACCGCATACTAGCTCATTATGAAATACTTTACCTTAGAATGAGCGCCCGCCGTGCCGCCCGCTTACCTGTATGACGGGCGACATGTCCAGTCGCCCGTCTTCCGGGATCGCGGTATCCGGCCATCTGATTGGCCGGAGCCGCGGTGACGTCGCGCACGTGCGCGGGAGCCGACGGTCAAGCCACGGGACTCTAAAGGAAGGGCACCAGCGGCCGTTCCTTCAGAGCGCATGCGCCAGTGACGTCACTGGCTGCATGTAAGGTAAATATCTCCTAAACGGTGCATGTTTAGGAAATATTTACAGTACCTATAGGTAAGCCTTATCATAGGCTTACCTATAGGTAAAAGTGTCAGAGGAGGGTTTACTTCCTCTTTAATTGCTGTGTGTTGAGTTATTTTGAGGGGACAGCAAATATACACTGTTATACAAGCTGTACACTCACTACTTTACATTGTAGCAAAGTGTCATTTCTTTAGTGTTTTCACATAAAAATAATAAAATATTTACAAAAATGTGAGGGGTGTACTTTTGTGAGATACTGTAACTAAGCAGTAACAGTCATACCTAAATTTCAGTTTGTAGGGCCGGTTCACACTCAATCGCACAAGAATTCAGTGCGTGTTCCTGTGCAATTAAGAATGTGCTGAAATTGAATGGCACCAAAAGCAATGCATGCACTACTTTTGGAAATGGACTGAACTGGATTGAATGGTATTCTTGTACACAGCAATCCGGTGTAGGCAAACGCACTGCGTTTGCAACTTGCATTTCATGTGTCCTTAACATTGCACTGACCCCCACTGCAGATCGTAAGGGTGCGGTGGGCTTTGAATACAGTGTGGGAAGCGCACATGGAATACCGTGTTCTAGTGTGAATGAGTCCTAAAGGCAGACCTACACTATTCTACTATACTACACTACTCCTGGGTCTATTCGAATGAAGCACATATGTAGTATTTTCAGTTTGTCGGATTTTTATTATTCTTTGCGTGAGATTTCTTTAGCCGTTCAGCGATTCCTCATAGACTGAAAATGTAAAAGGTCCCTTTGTCCTTGCATACATTAGTGTACATAAGTGCATGGCAGAGAAATTGGGAAAACACAGCACACTTGGTATAGTTAAACTGTAAACCAAGCATTGCGCAGGAGCACTTTCATGTTCAAAGTATTTCCCCCCTTATTTTGAAGCATACACGAGGTTGCCAGAACAGAGTACCCCTTCATGATGTACAGTACAGGGTAGATCAGTGAAATCATTGATTTCTAAAATCTTTGGTGTATGAGATATGATGCCTGCCAGCCACATTTGTTTGATTACCCTGCCACTTGATTCTTATGGGCTCTTGTAACTCTCTAAAACAATGGCCAACATACGGTCGTGGTAACTAAGCCACTCCTACCAGTATTCCATTAAGGCATCCCTAATGTATTCTGACTATTGAACATACCCAATATATTTGTTCATATCCATTGGGCTTGTTTCTTGGTGACTAGTGGCTATGGTACTTTGGGTTGTATTGTGGTCCTCTACAGTGGCACCCATTTGACAGCAGCATCTTCATACCAAAAATAAAAACCGGTATGTAACTGCCTGCACCTATTGGATATTTCACAATAGAAAAAGGTTTTTTGAACCTGCCTGTTTGCATCCCTGAAGAAGAGACTTTGCCTCGAAATGCGTTATACTGTCTTGACCCTCTGTTATCAGTTACCATCTTATATGTATATTTTACTGCATGATAATTGAATCATATGTTTAAATAAACTATAGCTTTTTAATCTTTACGCAATGGCTCATTGGACATTCTGCTGCACAAAAAGTCCCTGGATTTAGAGGGTTGCATTTCCATTTGCTATTGGTGTTTGAGATGGTCCTACTGAATTATCCCAATAACACCCATTAAATCAAACTGAGCTTTAACATGCTCCCTATTAGTGTCTGCTGATGCTGCAAGCTTGGATGATGGATGGCCTGGCTTTGCAGTACTTAAGACCCCGGCGCTCAACCTGGAGCCCTTTGGTACATTTGGTGCAGCACTCAGGCCCCAGCCGCCAGTACTGGGAGTATTGATTTGTAAATGTGCTGCTATGGCTGTGATTTCTAGCAGTCTCATTTCATGTATCCCTAGACCTAGCAGTCTCTTGCAGCAAAGTTTCCAGCCCCCAACTACACCTGTACTATATTTCTATTTTCGTGTGTGTGTTTGTGTATGTATGTGTGTGTGTGTATATATGTGTGTGTGTGTGTGTGTGTGTATATATGTGTGTGTGTGTGTGTGTGTGTGTGTATATATATTGTAAAGTTTGGGGGTTCTAGCTCCACCGGATTGAGTGCACAACCGTTTAAAACATAAACAAAAAGGCTTTATTTCAGCAAACTTAAACAGGCTTCCAGCAGTGCATAAATCAAACACAAAATAAAGTCCGCTTTTCTTCAGCACAAAGGAATAAAGCAAGAAAAAAGGCACATACGGTTTTGTGGATGGGTCTTCACCCCAAGGTTTGTAAGTCCTTAATAGACCTCTCAGCAGCTTCCAGCAAACTTGCAGCTCCTTCAGACAGGTGCAACCACCAAACTCACCTATTGCTGCTTCCTGTCTCTTAAGGACTGCTTCTCATGGGTCTTAACCCTGTGTGTGCTGGAATCCCTTATGGTCAGGGGTGGGGGCTCTTTCCCACCCGAATATCACTACAGAGCCCCCCAAATTCCGGGTCCCAAATATCTCTCTATTCAACCCAGAGAGAACTGCGATTCAGTCCTCCTAATTTTAGCTATTTCCAGGAATTTCTCACCCGTCTTGGGTGACCCCCTGAACATTTCCCAACTTCCCTTAAAGAGACCACAACCCAAACACAGGAGATATATAGCGACTGTCCAGGACCCAACCTTGGCGTCCTGTACAATATATATATATATATATATATATATATATATATATATATATATATATATATATATATATATATATATTATACACATATACAGTATGTGATCAGTGCAGTGTTTCTCAACCCTCTTTTTGGTCAAGGCACCCGTTAGGATTATGGACAGTCTTGAGGCACCCCATTCTAAAATGTAAAAAACTTTTTTAATAGTTTTACATAATGCAGCAACATCCACACACCTAGGACACCCAATGTTAGAGGTATTTTTTTTCTTCCAAAGCAAATATACTTTTGCACACTGGTAATGACTAGTATTCTATTGTTTATCTTCTCTCTCAATTTTTCCCCATCAGTCAGCTTATGTGAACTCGGTGCTGAGTGAGAGAGGCACAGGAGGGTCAAACAAGGATGCTGTGGAGGCGGCAGACATCCTCCTTATCAACCGATGATGTCATTGGTTGTTATTTTGCCGGTGTCTAGAAAGTCTAAGGCCCCTTTCACACATACGGACCATTCAATTCATTAGTTCAGTCACAATTTTTTGTCCGTTTTTTCAGTCAGCCTCAGTTTTTCATCCTTTGACATCAGTTTTTTTCATTCGTTGTCATCCGTTCATCTGATCCGTTTATGTAACGGATGAAAAATAGGGCTTTCATCCGTTCAATAAAAACAGATGTTGACGGAAGTGGATGAAAATGGATGATCATCCATTTACATCTGTTTTTCCATAGGAATGCATTGATTTCCGTTTTTTATCCGTCAACGAATGGATGAAAAAAGGACGAACGGTCCGTATGTTTGAAAGGGGCCCTAATGGTGCATAATGAAAACCCATGCCTTTTTTGTAATAAAAATATAAATATTGTATAAATATTTTGATAATTTTTTAGGCATTTTGCCAAGGCACCCCTGAAGAAGCCTCAAGGCACCCCAGGGTGCCCTGGTTGAAAAAGGCTTGATCAGTGTATTCGCAGTCTCCGGTAATCCTATGTAGCACCACAAAAAACAAATATTATGTTTGGCTCCTTGGGGATGTCAGGGACCACATTGGAGCCTTCCTTAATCTATTAACACGACTTGCTTAAGATTTTGGGATGTGCTGAGTTAAATTTAGCGCAGAATGCGTTACCATTTTCATGGTCTTTGAAGCACATTCCATATTTGGGTATAAAATTTACTCCCAACCATTCTGATCTTTATGCAGCCAACTTTACTCCATTATTGAAAAAAGTTACTGAACTACTGACGAAATGGGCATCACTTCCATTGTCGTGGTTTGGGAAGATAAATGCAATCAAAATGGTTATTCTACCCAAATTTTTATATTTATTTAGGGTCCTGCCAATTCATATACCTGCACATTTTCTTTGAATCTTACCATGTAAAATAATTAAATTCACCTGGGGTTCAATCCACATTGATTCTCCCCAAAACAAGGGGTGGACTGGGTCTCCCCAATTTTGCCACATATTACAAAGCTGCGCAATTGGCACAATTAACTAAGTATCATGCCACTACTGAAATTCCCTTATGGGTTACGATAGAATCTATCGAATGTGACCCCATCTCAATTTCCAATCTCTTATGGTTACAACCATCAGATCGAAAACATATTACTAATCCAATTACCAAGCATTCTCTCTCTTTATGGGATAGACTAAAGACTAATTATAATTTACAGTCTACACACAATCCACTACAATCTTTTCTGAGAAATCCAGCCTTTTATCCGGCTTGGGAATTCCCAAATTCATTTCGGGCATGGTCTAGGTCAGGCCTGTCAAGGCTATTTAATCTGGTCTCTAGCTCTTCTATCTTAAGTTTTCCTGAACTTTGTGAAACACATCATTTACCACATTCAGAACTTTTTCGATATCTCCAAATTAAAAATTTCTATACCCCATTTATAACAAATGGTACCATTCTGAATCAGCTCTCTCGATTTGAGCGTATCTGTATCAACAACCCACACTCCAGAGGTCTAATTTCTAGCATATATTCTCAATTGCTTAACAATCCAGACGTAGATACACCAAACTATGTCAGGAAATGGGAAACAGACCTTGGCCGTACACTTAACCAATCAGAATGGTCTGAAATCTGGTCTGTAACGAAATCTTCTTCAAATTTTATCGTAATTGAATCATCATACAAGGTTCTTTCACGATGGTACTTGGTACCAGCTAGAATCGCCACGTTCACACCAAACTATCTGGCCTTTTGTTTTAGAGGTTGTACGGAAATAGGTACACATTTTCATATATGGTGGAATTGCTCAATTGCTACAGTTTTTTGGAAAGAAATATTCTCTCTAGCATCTAAAATGTTTGAAATAGATATTACTCCAGATCCGGTGATTTGCCATTTTAAATTTAAAACCTGCATGCCTGACACAAAAACAATTCAAATTATTCCTTCAGCTTCCTAATGCCGCTAAACAAACCATAGCCAAAGCTTGGAAGACTACAACTTTGAATCTTGTAGAAGTTAAACATAGGATGAATAATGCATTATTACATGCAAAAATGGAAGCCATGGATTGCGATAAATTTAGTACTTTTATAAGCATTTGGGACCCTTGGATTAAACATGGCCTATCACCGGGTTTTGAGGAACAGGTTCTGAATGCTTGGTAGTTAAGACTTCTATTTTATTTACTTTGTATTAACTTTTGTGGTAAAAGTTCTGTTCTCGATGCTCTCTCCTTTACCCACTTTACCCTACCCATACCCTGCTGACATCTTCCTTTTCCCTTCCCCCCCCCCCTCACAGCCATGTTCTGAATACCTTCTCAAAATCTTAATATCTCAGAATATCATATTAATAATTCTACCTTTTTTCTTTTGTTCCTTCCTTTTGTGCAAACTTCACTATACAGTATAACATTTATAATACTTCTGTAACAATAACAGTATTTCTACTTCTGTTTTTGTTTTGTAACTTGCTTTATGGCTGTTTTATAAAACTCAATAAAAGTATTGAACGAGAAGATTTTGGGATGTGCTAAAAAAAAAAAAAAAAAAAAAACATGAATGGGATATTTTGGATGTTTGGTGGTGTTCTTAAATATCAAATTAGCAATGCAATGGATCCTTAACCCTCATGGCTCTTGTGCATTGGTAAAATATTGAGCAAAAAAGTGTGTGGGCGTTAAGAGTGACAAATGGCTAGTTGGAGTTTAAGTGGTTCTTCTTATATGTGAAAACAAGCAAAATTACTACTTGTGCCAAGTGTATTGCTAGGTCAGATGAAAGAGTTCAACTGCTGCAATCTCTGACAGATTCACTCTCCTACCTACCAGCACAGTGTACATCAAACATTTTCATTCCACAGATTTTTATTAAAGTAAATAAAACCATAAACCTTCATCGTCGAGAGGCTGAACTTCCAAATATAGGGCCCATAATATCATATGCATAAGTAGTTGTCTACTAGGCAGCAGCACATATTATAGTTACCAGACATGGGGTATCTCACAATCTCTGCGGATCAGTAGAGGTTAGTTACATGGTGTATAGATGGGCAAATTACATATAATGTACATTCCATACCCAAGGTAGCTTCAGTTTATACCAACAGGCTTCTTACGAACAAATCAAGTAAGCCGCGATCATAAAATTAAATAAAAAGAAAAAAAGAAGGGGTTCTTTACTGTCAGAGCTGTAAGGATGTGGAATTCTCTTCCACAAGCAGTGGTATCAGCAGAGAGCATCGACAGTTTCAAAAGACGATTAGATGGGCACCTTAAAGACCACAACATACAGGGGTATACAATTTACCGTTAACAGTAAACGCACACACATACACATCCTAGGTTGAACTGGATGGACTGATGTCTTTTTTCAACCTCACCAACTATGTATGTGACCATGTATGTATTAGAAGAAAGACTGAAGAGGAAAAGTAAAGAGCAGACCTGGGACCCTAGAAAAAATGCCTAAGTGGTCTCCTGAGAAGAGGTAGTTGGTATATTCACATATCTAACCCACAGTTCCCATGTTTGCTCAAATTGCCGCTTCCAATCCTTGATAATGCTAGTTATTTTCTCATGGACCTACATCAAACATTTTATTTAACACAACTGTAAAAACAAATGTTTACAATTTTTTTTGCCCCATTAAATCTAAGGGAATAAGATGGGTTTCTTGAAACACAACAGGTACCAAAATGGTTCCAAGATAGAGAGAAAAAAACCTGAGAAGCACTCGATCGATGTGCTAAAGCACAGGTGTCAAACGCAAGGCCCGTGGGCCGAATGTGGCCCCCCAGGCCATTTCATGCGACCCTCGCACCTCTCCTGCAACTGCGGCACCCCCCTTGTCTCTGCCCCCACCTTGTCTCAGTAGTTGAGAGCAGAGAGGACAGAACTCCTTTGCCAGATCCTGTGCTTCTCTGTGCTGCTGCAGAAAGGCTCGTCTTTGCCCACCCCCCCTTCTCCGCAGTCTGCAGCAGAGAGTAGGGCAGAACTCCTCCTCCTCTCTGTGCAGCCACATCACCACTTTGTCTCTGCCTCTCCTGTTATCAGCATTCTGCTGATTCCAGCTTTCCTCTGGTCCTCCTCCATACCTTGCACTTTCTTCTTCCCAGATCCACCCGCATCTTCTTCCTTGCAGTAGCACAAGGTAAGCGGGTGCATTGTGATGTAAGGAAGGGTGGGTGACTCTTGACTTCTGATGGTGGGGGGGCTCTTGACATCTCATGTAAGGGGGCGTGGGTGCTCTGGACATCTAATCTTACAGATATAACCGGCCCTTTGAGGGGAACCATAATGCTGATGCGGCCCCACTATGAAATTGAGTTTGACATCCCTGTGCTAAAGCTTTGAAGTTCACCACAATACCAAGATTACTTGGGGGGGGGGGGGGGGAATTGTATAGGAACAACAGGAACACTTTATGCACATCCAAAAGGAAAGTAAGGTCACCAAAGTGACGTGTTTCAAAACTTTTACCTAAATTTATTCTTTGAGCCAGCAATTGGGAATCTTCTATATATTCACTTTCCTGTTGCTGTCATATATTGAATGTGGTACAAGCCTTTTGTGCACAGGCTGAATGTGAGTCCGGGAATGCAGGCAGTCCGCTACTACTAGAGTAGTGATCAGCCTCATTTTTGGTTTGGAATTTTTAAGGTGCCAACAACCAACAATATATATTTGTTGTAAAAAAAAACGCTTATTACCAATTTTTCTGGAAATCCCCTAAGAAAATTAAGCATTTTACAACAAATCTAGTTTGTCATTTATTGCTACCTTAAAAGTCCCAAACTAAAATTCTATTTTTCTTTATGCAAATTTTAGGGATATGGTGCCCCTAGCTCCTTCTCTTGCCCACATTATTTTCTTTAGATATTTTTTTCTGCCAGCCTTATTGTTAATTTGTATATGTCAGGCTTTAATTTGGATTAAGAAGCTTTTGAGGCAGGTTTTGATAAATAGTCTTCTATCTTTATATGACATATTTATAAATTTGTAACAATGCTGATTGCGAGATCATTACATTGATAGGACTATGGTATATTCAATGTTATTGATTTGTTAAGGAAGGTCTTTATCATTCCACAGATGCATTCACATATGCAATTTCTGCCCACGCTAAAGAAGGGTTACCTTCTGGCAGTATTTTCCTGTTAGATTGGAGTAGAGGATTAAGCAAATTAAAATATTCCATCATAATCATAGATGTTGGATCAATTAAACTTAGTAGGACATAACTGGCTGGCTGCATTACATGGCCAGACTTAATATAATATATTACACTGGCTACCTTTTTAAATGCAGTATAGCTTCATGGAAATGGAAATTAAGAGGGAACATAAGTCTAAACTCATAACACATCTATAGGTAGTTTAGTGTTTGGTATTTCTTGTAATAATATGGGCTCTAGAAGTACATGTATAAATAAAGTGCAGCGCCTAAATGATAATACCCCAATGGCTGTGGGTAAATGCATATGAACATGGAACAATGTCCTTTACAACAGTGTAACCATAAACCTATTGCAAACCTAAATCTTGATGAGAAATAGTCTCTATGATGAAGAAAAAAGAGAGGAGTGATGAAAGGAAGCCGCTCCCGCTAAAGGTAGTCTCCACCAATGTGTAGGTAAAGCCAAGGTACTCTTACCAGACGTAGAGACCTTCAAATTAATGAAAGGTCAAACAGGCATGGGTAGTGAAAACCAGGTGAGAGGGTACCGATCATCTACTTCTTTTAATTTCTCCAAGACCAGAATCCAAGGATAAATGAATAAATAAGAGGATCTTCCCTTGTTCCAGCATAAGTACCAGGATGAAGTGGACCTCGTAAGAAATACAGGGAAATCCAAATAGTGTAATACGTCCAGATAGCTTTATTACTGAGCATAAAATAGACAGGTACTCACATTTGATAAGTTTGTATACAGCATGGAATATCCAAGATGGCCACAGCGGTGGCGTGCTTGCGTGCGTCAAACGTGTCTGACGCATTTCATCATCAGACGTTATCAACGTTGTGGCTGGCGTCCGCAAGCACTCTCTTAAATACAGGAACAGGCCGTCAATCAAACGACTGCGGCCAATCCGCAAATTCACGGAAGTAATCCAGCGTAACGAGCTTGCGCTCCACCGACTGGAGAACCCGGAAGTAGAGGGAACAAACAAGGGTACATGTAGCGGAAACGGAGCAAACAAACGCTACCACGGAACGCAATGAAAGGAATGTTCCCCCGATCCAAGAAAAAAAACAATACCAAAACAAATCAGCATATTATTGATATGTGAGTAATGAATTAACATTTGGTAAAACAATTAAATACAAAAAAAGGAACAGTCACCCATTCCAATCTTACAGACAAATGAGGAAGACTTGGGTATATAAAAAACAAGTACCGTATTTTCCGGCGTATAAGACGACTTTTTACTCCAGGAAAATCTTCTCAAAAGTCGGGGGTCGTCTTATACGCCGAGTATACTATTTTCAAGGTACCTTCAAGAGAGATGCCCAAGAGATTGGAGCGATGCAGGGACTTTTTCTTCTGTTTCGGCGCATGTACATTATCGGCGCCGCGTCGCATGTTCAGGAAGTTCTGGATACCGTAGCTGCTCTCTGGTGGCGGAGTGATCTGACTGTCATGAACTCTATTGCTCAGGCGACGGGACTACGAAGGTATGTGGAGGTGACTCGCAGGGAGCGGGAGATTTAAAACGAATCCCGATGGCAGCGGGTAGCATGGCACTGGCAGCACACAGTGAGTAGGGACTATAATTGCATATTGTAATGTCTTAAGTACCGCACTGTAGAATCCTCAAAGTGCCTTATGATGATTAGCATTAGGATTTTCAGTCACACAGCGCACTAGCTGCTGCATGACTCTGTCACAGTGTGCTACATGGCTTTTGGGTGCTAACTTTGTTAATTTATAGCTGTACTGAATGATAAACTATAACACAGTTTAGCAATAACAAAATCGGTACCCAAAAGCTATGTGGCACACTGTGACAGAGCCATGCAGCACCTAGTGTGCTGTTTGAATGATTATCTCACTTTCTTACAGTACCTTGGAGACATACGAGAGATCTGAGAAAATGTTTTTCAATGGTGTTGCCTTGCTTCGGAAGGGGGGTAGTCTTATATGGCGAGTATATCCCAAAAGCAATATTTTAATTCGAAAAGTAGGGGGTCGTCTTATACGCCCAGTCGTCTTATATGCCGGAAAATATGGTACAAATAAAATATGACCTAAAATGTAATCAATAATATATTGGTGGAGACTACCTTTAGCGGGAGCGGCTTCCTTTCATCACTCCTCTTTTTTCTTCATCATAGAGACTATTTCTCATCAAGACTGATTTATGTTTGCAATATGTTTATGGTTACACTGTTGTAAAGGACATTGCTCCATGTTCATATGCATTTACCCACAGCCATTGGGGTATTATCATTTAGGCGCTGCACTTTATTTATATTGTACTTTTGGATCTGGGTTCCTGTTGTGCCGGCTGCCATTTCATAGTTGTTTATTTATTTTAACTTTCACATGTTTTCACATATTGAATTAAGGGATTAGCGCGACTCTCCCTCTCCATATTGTTATTCCAGAAGTACATGCACTGGCTAAAAGATTCTATACCAGTGGTGGTCTACCTATTTCATATAGAGGGTGTCAAGTGTGGCCCCTCACATCACCAAATGGATTGCACATGATATTCAATGAATGTAATGCTACAGAAAGCTGTGAGAGATAAGTGATAAGGTTAGGCTTGTTCAGACTAGGATCTGAACCACACGCGTGTGAGCCCACTAGGGATCTTTCACTTATACAGGCCAATCATCTGTGGCCAGGGCATTTATGTGTCCCGCTGAAGAGCGGGGGAATGCACCTAATGCAGATGATTGGCCCATACAAGTGACAAATTCCAGATGGACTTGAATACATGGTTTTGGATCCAAATTTGAACACGCCTGGGCTTGTTACTGCCAGGGACTGAGGACATACAAGAGGAGATGGCTGTAGACTGCAAATATGCTACAAGAAATGGTCAGAGACTGTTAGTTAACATGCTACAAGAAATGGTCAGAGACTGCAAACATGCTACAAAAGATGGCCAGAGACTGCAGACTTGCTGTAGTAGTCGTTGCAGATTGAGGACATGCTTCAGGAGACTGTTATAACCTGGAGACACATTACACTACACTGCTAGGAATCAGTGCTAATACAATCTTTTCTGGAGGTCATTTGTGCCCAAAGTGTTGTTCAGGCATTTAGTTGTGTCCGACTCTTCGTGACCTCATGGACCGTAGCATGCCAGGCTTTTCTGTCCTCCACTGCCTCCCAGAGCTTGCTTAATTTCATGTTCATTGTTTCGATGATGCTATCTATCCATCTTGTTTTCTGTCGTCCTCTTCTCCTATTGCCTTCCATGTTTCCCGGCATCAGGGTCTTTTCCAGTGAGTCCTCTCTTCGCATTAGTTGGCCAAAGTATTTAAGTTTCAGCTTCAGAATCAGTCCTTCTAGTGAATATTCAGGGTTGATTTCCTTCAAAATTGACTGGTTTGATCTTCTTCCTGTCCAAGAGGCTTTCAAGAGTCTTCTCCAACACCATTGTTTAAAAGCACCAATTCTTCGACATTTAGCCTTCCTTATGGTCCATCTTCCACAGCCATAGGTTACTACTGGGAATACCTTAGCTTTGACTATACGGCACTTTGTTGATAGAATGTCTTTGCTTTTTTTAATGTTGTCTAGGTTTGCTATTGCTTTCCTTCCAAGAAGCAAGCGTCTCCTAATTTCATGGCTACAGTCACCGTCAGCCGTGATCTTGGAGCCTAGGAAGATAAAATCTGTCACCGTTTCCATTTCTGCTCCTTCGATTTGCCATGGAATGATGGGATTGGTTGCCATGATCTTTGTTTTCTTAATGTTCAATTTCAGGCAAGCTTTTGCGTTCTTCTCTTTTACCTTTAATAAGAGACTCTTTAGTAGTTCTTCACTTTCTGCCATTAGTGTGGTATTGTCTGCATATCTCAGGTTGTCGATATTTCTCCCTGCGATCTTCATTCCGGCTTGTGATTCATCGATCCTGGCATTTTGCATGATGTACTCTGCATATAAGTTAAAGAGGAAGTAAACCCACTGAAAAAAAATGTGAAAAAAATAAACCTGTAAAGACAAAGGCCCATCGCATACTAGCTCATTATGAAGTACTTGCCTAAAAACGAAGCCCCCGCAGTGCCGAAAAGGACAGCCGACATGTTAGGCCGTCCTGCTTCCTGGATCGCATCCTCCGGCCATCTCATTGGCCGGAGGCGCAATTACATCACTCCCACGCATGCACGCGGGAGCCGCCGTTCACAACACTGGGTTCTGAAGGAATGGCACGGGTGGCCGTTCCTTCAGAGCGCATGCGCCGATAACGTCAGCTGCATGCACAGTAAATATCTCCTAAACGGTGCATGTTTAGGAGATATATAGCACCTATAGGTAAGCCTTAATATAGGCTTACCTATAGGTAAATGTCAACAAAGTGGGTTTACAACTACTTTACCACTTCAATACTTCAATACAGGGCACTTTCACCCCCTTCCTGCCCAGGCCAATTTTCAACTTTTAGCTCTGTTGCATTTTGAATGACAATTGTGCGGTCATGCAACACTGTACCCAAACCAAATTTATGTAATTTTTTTCCCCCACAAATAGAGCTTTCTTTTGGTATTTGATCACTGCAAGGTTTTTGCTTTTTTGCTACACAAATAAAAAAAAGACTGAAAAGTTTGGAAAACTTCTTCTTTGGTATCTTCCGGTCCTGTGGCCATTGTTGGCATATTGAGTGCAGCACTTTAACAGCATCATCTTTTAGAATTTTAAATAACTCAGCTGGGATACAATCACTTCCGCTAGCTTTGTTTTTAGCAATGCTTTTTAAATCCCATTCGACTTTACTCTGCAGGATATCCAGTTCAAAGTCAGTGACTGCATCATCATGGTTGTATAGGACATTCAGATCTTTCATGTATAGTTCTTCTGTGCATTCTTGCCATCTTTTCTTGTCTCTTCTCCTTTTGTCAGGTCCTTACCATTTTTGTCTGTTATCGTGCCCATCTTTGCACAAAACTTTTCCTTGATCTCTCCAATTTTCTTGAAAATCTCTCTAGTCTTTCCCATTCTGTTTTCCTCCTACTTCTTTTGAATTGATTAAGAAGGTCTTTTTGTCTTTTCTTGCCATCCACCGGAAGTCTGCATTCAGTTGGGCATATTTTTCCCTTTCTCCATTGCCTTTTGCTTTCCTTCCTTATTCAGCTATTTGTATGACCTCATCATCAGAGAGCCACTTTGCTTTTTTGCATCTCTTCTTTGGTATAATTTTCATTGCTGCGTCTTGTACGATGTTACAGATAGGGGTGCACAGATCCGACTTTTCTTGTCCCGATACCAATACCGATATCTGGCATTGTGTGTCTGCCGATACCGAAACCGATCCGGAACTACACACATACATAATATGCATGCGGCTACAGTACAGAGCAAAGCTGCTGCTTGATGTGTGTGGCTCCTCCATTCACAGGCGGAGTGCATCTGATATCACTCCGCCTGTGACCCAGACCTATACAGGAAGTAGCGGCTCCCATCCCATACTACTACTACACCAAGTAAGGGACGGCTGAGCCGGGACTCAGCAAAACCGGATCGGCCCATGGATCGGTGGCTCCGTGCAAGTAAGGGATGGCTGAGCCAATACTCAGCAAAACCAGATCGGCCCGTGGATCGGTTAATTTTACCGATTCCCCGATCCAGCTTTTGTGGCAGTATCGGCGCCGATATCCGATCCTAATATCGGATCGGTGCATCCCTAGTTACACACTTCCTTCCATAGTTCCTCAGGCACTCTGTCTATCAGATCTAATCCCTTAAATCTGTTTGTCACCTCCACAAAGTATTCACAAGGGATCCGATTTAGATCATATCTGAAATGTCTAGTGGTGTTTCCCACTTTCTTCAATTTAAGCCTGCATTTTGCTATAAGAAGTTTATGGTCTGAGCCACAAACGGCTCCAGGTCTTGTTTTGACTGACTGTATAGAGCGTCTCCATCTTTGGCTGCAGAGAATATTATCAATCTGATATTTGTGTTGACCATCCGGTGCTGTCCATATGTATTCATGTGGTTTTCTTGGTAAGGATACTGGAGTGGGTTGCCATTTCCTTCTCCAGTGGATCACGTTTTGTCAAAATTCTCTGCTGTGACCTGTCTGTCTTGGCTGAGGCTACACCTAGCATAGCTTGTAGCTTCACTGAATTACGCAAGCCCTTTCTCCACAGCAAGGCAATCTTTTCTGGAGGTCATTTGTGCCCCAATAGCCCTCCTTTAAATGTACTTCTTCCACAGTTATTTCTCTTTCATTCATGTCATCCTTTCTCTAGCTGATGAGTTACTGACCTGGAATATGTATTTGTGATGTTTAAGCTTTCTAGACTTCACTTACTGCATCCAATTTCCAGGTCATTGACTCATTAGCTGGTGGATGTATAGCAAAAACTTTTTTTTTTTTTTTTTTATTATATTTGGTATTGTAAAGTACGGAAGGATTGAAAACCCTTTCAGATTTTTTTTTTTTTTTTCTGTGGAGATTTCTCTTCACTTTCTGTTCAAGAGATGCAGCAGGAAGTGTAAGGAATTCCCCTCTTTGACAGTTCAGGTGTTTGCAAAAGGATTACTGCTCCTCCCTCTGGCGATTCTGGCTCCTCCTGCCTTCCGAGTGCCCCTATAGAAAACCGCTTGCTATGGGGGCATTCGTGCGTACTCACTCCCGAGCCGGCCCTGTGTGTCCATAGACATGCAGAGCATGGCTCAGCCCCAACCACTTCTCCATCCTCACTGGCTGTGATTGACAGCAGCAGGAGCCAATGGCTCCTGCTGCTGTCCGTAAGCCAATGAGGAGAGAAAAGGCTCAGGTGAGTATAAGGGGTAGCTGGGGGATGGGGAGGGGGGGGGGGGAGGCACTGCATGAAGAAGGTTTTTTACCTTAATGCATAGAATGCATTAAAGCGGTAGTAAAGTCTATACTGTTATATATTTTTTTTCTAAATGTGTCCCCCAGCAGCTTTAATCCATAATGTATCTGCACATTATAACAGGCTTGCCTACAAATGCAGCCCTCCAGGACTGCACTCTCGCAGCTCTCCCTTGTCCCTGGTAGCTTCTATCTTTGCCCGGTCTTTCTTGCAGGTTTGCAATCTTCGACCACTTGATTGCCCATGCCCGGGCGACGTCACTCCCGCGCATGCACACAGGAGTCTCATTGCAGTGGCACACCGTGCGGGCCGTAAATGTGGTCTGAGCTGTGCATGTGAAGCTCAGATCACATTACTCGCTGACAAGATGGGGGAGATTTATGATAGAGGAGACCTCTAGGGTCTCTTCTGTATTAGAAAAAAAAACCCTGCCTGTCAGCGAGTTTTGTACTAAATTACTTTGCTACCACTTTAGGATCAAAAAACCTTCTGTCTTTAGAACCACTTTAATTGTCACTGGAGTACCCGTTGGAGGATTTACTTGATTCTTGTTCTGAAGACAACTCTAAAATTTTAGATTTCTCATGACTTGCTATCTTGATGGCAAATAGAGAGGGTGAACCCAGGGCCATCTTACCAAATGGGCACGCTGGGCAGTTGCTCGGGGTCCCCACCTGCCCAGCGATCCAGCCCTAGCCAAGAATTAGTCCGATTCCCGTGTGCATCCCGCCACCGAACTTAGCAGGTGACAAGCGCCTCTCCGCCCTGTGCTGCTGTCAGGCCACTTGGGCTGTAGTGGAGGGGGAGCCCACAACTGCATGAATGCCTGTCCGTCTCCATGGGAACAGGCACACACAGGACAGTCGACTCTGACTCCCGTCTGTGTGTGTGTTCACCGGACCCAAGCCTGGCACTGCTGTACCAATAAATATTGCCTTATTGATAATTTGCATTTTTATTCTCGTGAGTGATTGTGTAGGCAGGGCCCCAGTGCGCTGCATTGCCTGGGGACCTTTAATGCTCTTAAGATGGAACTGGGTGAACCTCCCCAGTGGGGGACACAGACAACAATGAATACCTGACAGATGTTCCAATCCTCCTTTATGCTGCCCTATTCATCATAAAGAAAATGACTATACATATATTTTCCTATCGGTATACAGGTGTCCCCACTATGGTAAAGCACCTGCAAAAATCCACACATGTCTAAGCATACATGGCCCATCGTGACCATATCAGCAGTGTTGACTCCTTGGCATTAGCATAATCCTGTGATAACATAGATGCAATACTCTCCGGGTTATTAAATGTTCCTCTCCATTTAACTGTCAAGTTTCCGCCACGGACTTATAGCTCTGTAGGGTGATGTGATCGAACCGCGGCACCGTAAATTTTGCCAATTACATTTCTTTTATACAGTTTGATATAATTATCCCCGATAAAATGTGTCAGGGCATTAGTGCTTGTAATCTCTTGCAGAGAGGTGACTGCGACCATTTATAGCTGCTGATGTGAACACGGAGACCAGTCACTTCCACTATCTCTGCACTTCGAAGATTACACATAATGATTTCATGGGAAACCAGCGTATGCTAGTAAATGACGGCAGCTATATTGCATCTTGTTCTCATTACCTAATAATGGGGGGGGGGGGGGTTTGGGAATAAGAGGAAAAAGGACATCCAGAAGCCTGCTATAAAAAGTATGATTTATTTTGTTACTGCCAACCAGAATAAGACACTAAGAGTAGAAATGTCGTTCCTCAGAGCACAGAGAAGGTGAATCAGAATCTTATTTCATTATGGATAATTAGCTTGGTATTATTATTCAGCAGTTCCTAGGGAGAGGACGCACCCACCACTTCCTCCTGCTGGAGCGGAATGTGTTATTGTGGATACCCCTCACTGTGCCTGTGTTCATTAGCCAGCTATTCCTCAAGGCTTGTCGCTGCCCACACAGTTTTGGTTCTCTGTTTTTTTCGCTTTTTCTGTTTTATATCCCACAGCTTGCAAATGTATTTTATCTTCGCTTGAGGCACAGTGAAGTCCAAAACTGAATTAGGAATCATTGACATTTTCCATGATTCTCTTAGAGCCAAGATGATTGTTTGCAGTGCTCCTTATTGTAGACCAGTGTAATACACCTGTGATGACTATACACAGGGACACATTTTAGGGTCCTTTTCACACGAGCTTTCCGCCCGGCGGACACTGTTTTGCTCATTTTGAGATTCGCCGATCTCCGCTGAGCAGTCCGATGACAGGTCCGTCTCTGCTTACTTTGCAGAGACGGACCTGTCAGATCCCCGCTCTCCTCTATGGGGAAATCGGATGAAAAGGAACCGCCTGTCCATTTTCATCCGATCCTCCAAATGGATGGAAAATAGGGTTTCCACCCATCTGGATTTCACGGACCGGATCGGATCCGAGAGCAGCAGGTGTCAGCGGACATGTCACCGCTGACATCCGCTGCCCCATAGGAATGCATGGAGCATCCGATCAGGTCCGCCTGAAAAACTGACAGGCGGACCTGATCAGAAAGCTTGTGTGAAAGGGGCCTTACAATGGGCAGGTAAGGCCTGATGCACACCAGTTTATTGCAAGGCCTGATGCACACCGGTTTATTGCAAGGCCTGATGCACACCGGTTTATTGTAAGGCCTGATGCACACCGGTTTATTGTAAGGCCTGATGCACACCGGTTTATTGTAAGGCCTGATGCACACCGGTTTATTGTAAGGCCTGATGCACACCGGTTTATTGTAAGGCCTGATGCACACCGGTTTATTGCAAGGCCTGATGCACACCGGTTTATTGTAAGGCCTGATGCACACCGGTTTATTGTAAGGCCTCATGCACACCGGTTTATTGTAAGGCCTCATGCACACTGGATGTTATCAAATTGTCAGTAGAAAGCTGTAGAAGGAGTTTTTCAGCTTTTTTGGAGTAGCGTTTTTCAGCATTTTGTAGCTTTTTTTCTTTTTAGCAAAACTATATTGCCACAAAAGCTTATTGCTCAAAAACGTTGATAAACGCTGAATAGCTGCATTTTTTTGACAATCTTTGGCGTTTTTATCAGCATTTTTAAGCTTTTATCAGAGTTAGAGCATTTTACAGTTGAAAAACTCCTCTTAAAACCCACTAGTCCTGGGTTTTTTTTCAAGCCAGAAAATGCCCCTGCCAAAAACTGCTGATAGTCTGTTTGTGCATGGACACATAGCATAACATGCAGGGGAGTTGACTGGCTGTAGAAAAAAACAACTGACAACGAAAACAGCAGCTGTAAAAACTTCCAGTGTGCATGAGGCCTAAATGTTGATTTTTTTCCTGACAGGAAAAATCGGTGTAAAAAGTGCACCTAAGCCGCAGTTTTTCAAACGCGCTTAGACAAGTTTAGGCACACTTGGGTATTTATTTATTTAGTGGGCCAGAATGTAATTTATTCTGGCCATTGAAATGAATAAATGGTCAAAGCTAAACACGCCTAGCGCTTGGGTGCGTCTAGGCACGTTTGGCTTTTTTTTTTTTATGCCCGAAAACTTATCTTCTGAACACAATTCTTTTGCATTCAGGAGAGGCGCTTTGACTGCCTGTAAAATGCTGCTTCTCCTAAACACATCTCAAAGCCTATGTGTGTCAGAAAACGTAGGCTTTTATTGAGGGGAGTACAGGGGCTTGGGCAAAAAACGTCAAAAGCTCCAAAAAATGTCAGTTTAGGAGCTGTAGTGTGAATGAACCCTAAGGCCGGCCATACATGGTGCAAATTTCTTTCCTGCAACCATAGGAAAAGAAAGAAGAAAAAAAAAGTGCTGGAAAGAAATTTGCACGATTCCCCCATCAAAACAGGCAGTGTTGACAGAGGAATCAGCAATTGTCTTCTCCCAGCAGGGGCAGCCGAGAAAAGCCGTCCCCACTCGGAGAAGACAGTGATTATCACTAGCTGCTATAGCGATAATAATAGCAATAGCAATTACTTGACCACTGAAAGTTCAGTTCCCAGTCTGCTCTGAGTGGAGAGCGATGACTGTCAGTCACTGCTCTCCACTCTACTCCTTCATTACTCACTGGCACACCAGGCTAGGTAGAGGGTAAGCACAGCTGGCACTGATTTTCAGCTGAAAGATGAAGCCAGCTTTTAATCAGACATGGGGTGGATCCGGACATTGTCCCGATCCTTTCTGAGTCTGGCATGGTTCTGCCTCTTCAGCTGGTAGCAGACAATAGTCTGCTATAAGCTGAGTCAGGGGTCAACTGTCTCTGCTTTATATAGGACCAAAACCAACAGTTTTGGGTTAAGATACTCTTTAAAGGAGAAGTATAGCCAAAGCTATCTTGGTTTTACTTCTCCTGTAGGTCACAGGAGTTCAATTTGTTCTCCACTCCTGTGACCCTTTTTCAGCCGACACCAGACTTAACCCTCTGTCAGCTGACATCACTCAGCCAGTCCAGGCTTGGGAAAGAACCCAACTTTACAGTCGAGATCCACCCAGATGTCTGCATCGGAAGCTGGCTCAGGCTCTTAGCGATCCGCTGAGAGCCTGAGCCAGCCCCTCCCTCCCCCTCCACAGCCCAGAGCTCCAAAGAGCGCTGATGGGGCAGAGCTGAGTGGCAGTGACTGACAGTTGTGGCTCTGCTCAGAGCAGAGGCGAGAACTGAGCAATCAGCGGTACAGAGAAGGTGGGGAATGGATGCAGCATTGGATTGAAGCTGCATCCACCTAGGTGAGTATACATGTTTGTTATGGTTTTTGGGTTTTTTTTTTTTTTTTTTGTAGTCTATAACAGCATTGGAGAGATTTTCCACTCCCTTCCTGTCCTGTGATGGCACTGCTGACCTGTACAGAGTACCAGGTTAAAGAAACTGTTGCATGAACTATGTTATATGTAGCATTTACTTTAACCTCTGCTTTGGTTAGTTAGAAAAGCAATTGTAGATCAACATGTTATTAACTACACTTATCTATGTGCTCTGCCTATCTACAAGGCCTCATTCAAAACATGCTTTGTTCTCCCAAGGGCAGCCCACATTCAGATCACTCTTCAGAGGGCATTTGACAGATGGTGAGGAGGTTTTGTATAGCCTTCTTACTGCCTGTTTTACCCATCTTAAATCCCTAGTTGCAGGGTGCCCCCCATTCATTGGGCGGCAGTCCACTCCAGAACATGCGCATTCCCAGGCAGTTTAGTTTTGCAGCCCACTCATTCGAATGGGCTGCAAAACATACTGGAACGTGGAAAAAGTAGTGCAAGCACTATATTTTCAGAGCGCACTGCACAAAACTGCATTGTACTGCAGTAACTTGTGATTTGGTGCCCGCGATTGCACTGCATGCAAATCAAAAAGGCAGGAGATGCACACAGAATTTGCCTTTCCAGCACTTTGTTTTGGTTTAAACCATAAAGGAAACAGAAGAGCGCCTCTAAGTGTAATATTTATTAAGCACATAATGTGTTTTATTCACTCCAAGGAATTTTTGGTGGACTTATTAGACTTTTCTCTCCTATACTTTTAACATTTATCCAGTGAGTCAGCATTTACCTTTTTTTTGGTGTAAACCGACCCTGTGTTGTGTTCAGCGGATGGTACTGGGATTGGTTTGAGGTTGGTAAATCGGGGTTCATGATTTCATAGACAGTCACAAGACCCCTTTCTGTTCCTGCATGACTCTGCCATTTTACACAACTCAGACACAGTTTAACAAGTTTGGAATAGAGAAGCTCAAGTGGCCTAGACAGAGGCCTTACCTCAACCTACTGACCTTTGGGACAAATGGATGAATGCTTGCAGGTCAGGTCTTCTCGTCCAACATCAGTAACTGATCTCATAAATGCTCTTCTAGCTGAATGGGCACACATTCCCACAGACATGCTGTCAGATTTTATGGATTACTATCCATGGTAAAGTAGTGTACATCTAATGACCTAGGCCAGTGATGGCAAGCCTTGGCACCCCAGATGTTTTGGAACGACATTTCCCATGATGCTCAACTTCACACCAGATTGCATGAGCATCATGGGAAATGTAGTTCTAAAACATCTGTGGTGCCAAGGCTCGCCATCACTGACCTAGGCGCAGATGTTTACATTACAAAAACTGAAAGTATTGCACACCCTTTTATACTTTTCCCCTATTGTGCTGTTACACAGTTAATATTCTCATTATTGTAGATGCAATTTACATAGTATATTCTGTGATTTATTTACCATGTATTTTTCTATGGGTCGGTATTTGCTGCCACCTTCTGGCCTTTTTTGGTAATGCTCTTTTTTCTCCTGTGAGCATGATACATCATTTCCTTGTAAGTAAACTCCACCCCCTGCTCTTGCTGTGTTTCCTGTGTCATGGCTGCTTGCATTTGCCTCATGTAACAGGGACTCTTGTATTCCACATGCTAGCTAAGGAAAGCATCATCTTTTGACCGCATAATACTGAAATCCATTCATTCTGATGTATTCCTGTTGTGTGATGTTCAGAATAAACCAGCTTTTGGATGAAACCAGTATTGGTGAGTTCAGCTATCTGAGGAGGATTGTCCGCAGTGACCGTATCTGCTTATACAGGCCAGGCACAGAGGTCTCACAAGGGTTAGATCACTATCACAACAATCCGAGTCAGAATACCTATATTTAAATTTGGTCATCCTGCCATTCGCCTACTTCCTGTCCTTGGATGACACACAGGGAAGAGGTGTTTTGTAGTTTGTAGAGATAGCAGGAAACAATGATAACTGTTCAGAGGCAGAGAGTTCAGGAAGTTGTCCACTCACATGAATTCTGGCTGGATAAACAGCTTTTTTTTTTTTTTGCACTTGTCAACCATTTTTAATGGCACTTGTCAACCATTTTTAATGGTATACTTACCACAAGGGAGCAAATAAGAGAAAATTATTGTTGGAGTTTACGTAGAGGGAAGGGAGGAAAGCGGACACACATTCGCTCTTCCCCTTCTAGTTGTTGACCCGGAAGTGATGTGTGACGTCACTTTCAGGTCCCCATTGACTGTTTCCCGGGCCATCAAGGCTGGGTAAGCATATACTGCAGGGTGATGTGCATTGCATTATATTCCATGGAGCACAGGGGAGACATGCAGGGTCTTTTAAATCCTGGATGTCTCATTACAGAGAACCTGCCGCTAAAAAAAATAAATCATCACAGTGAGGACTTTGTGGGGGAAATAAAAGTTAAGTAAAAAAAACATTTATAAAAATGAGTGGGGGGTGACCAGCGCTATGGAGTAATAAGGACAAATTACAGGTGTAGAAGCTGCCACCAACCAACCCCTAAAGATTAGGTGCCGGAAATGTATAGGAAAAGGTAAAAACGGTTGGAATCGCTGCTACCTGGTATATCTAATGATCCGAGGTCACACTGCTCCAGTAGACGTCCAATGACGACACGCATAGGGCGGTACTCTACGTCAACGTCACTTCCGGTTTGCAGTTTGCCAGTCTTGGAATGCGGAAGCACCTCGGCGCTGCATACAACTGAATCGATCAGCCTGAATCATGAGTCACTACTATTTGCCATTAGATGTTCATAGTAGATACTACACCATGGGGATTTCTATGTGTTTGAGCACCTAGATGGGACCCGCTTATCCGTGAGGATTATCTGGAACCCGGCTCAGCAGTTACAGATCGGACCCCATTTATCTCTTTGGAATCCTATCCACTTTCATTACCTTTGTGATTCTAAAGTGGAGAGAAAGGGTGAGTGCCACATCTAGTGGACACTATAGGTACAGGCACCTGTGTTCCACTATACTCACCTCTATTTTATCCCATCCACCATGGACATTTGTCCAAGCACAGCTGTTTGTATAGGGGTTCTAGTCCCCTTTTTACTTCACCATATATTTCTGTCACCGTTTCTTACCTTATCACTACTCAGGGTAAATAAGATCCTGGTGCACATTTTTTAAAATTTTTTATAAAGTTATTTTATTCTTGCACCTCACAATAAATTATTTATCTGCACTTTGTGTTATCAGTTTTATATTCTTTATAGCACTTTAAGCACTTCTCAGGGCCTATACATTCAGCCCAGATATTGTCTGCCAATTTGCACATTGCACTTTCACTTTACCCTGCACTTATTTATTATATATTGATTCGCCATTTGATAATAAGATCACTCTGCAGTACCTTGGATCATTAGATATACCAGGTAGCGCCGATTCCAACCTTTTTACCTTTCCCCCCAAAAAAAGAAATTGAGCCCCCAACCCCCACATATTCGCATGTACAAACGTAAAGCACGTGGGGGGCTCCTATGCCTGAAAACATTGACTATGATACACATTAGGGATCGATCGATTATCGGCAAAGCCGATATATCGAGGGCCGATCTGCACTTTCCCTGATATATCGGAATTGGCCACCAAGGTGACCGATATTGCCGATATTTAGGGAAAGTGCTGTACCGGAGTGATGCCTGCAGCTATAGGCATCACCCCGGTACCGGCGTCCATAGCCAATTTGTCGGCTGTCTTGTAGTGACAACCGATGCGGCTGAGAAGCCGCTTGACTGTCCTTACAAGGAGCGGGAGGGGACGTCCCCTGCCGCCTTCCGCGGCTCACCTGGGCCTTCCGTTCCACATGGAGACCCGGGCAACCAGCCTGCCAGGCCGCCGAAGACCCGAAATCGCATTAGTCTCTGACCGGGTCTCTATGCAAAAATCCTGGAAGTGATGTCATGACATCACTTCCGGGTACTGGCACCAAATTCAAAAAATGATAGCATTCAAAACAGCCAAACTTGGCATTTTGAAAGCTTTTAAGTGCAGAGGAGGGGTTTGTGGTCCTTTAGACCTCCAGATCCCTCCACAAGAGTACCTGTCCAAGAAAAAAATAAAAAATATATATTTTTTTTAAATCTATGAAAATATCGGCCCATATCGGCCGAAACCGATACGCAATGACCAAAATATCGGTATCGGCAACGAAAAACCGATATTGGACGATCACTAATACACGTTACATATCGTTGTGCAGGCTGGAATAAGAGCAATAATTCTAGCACCAGACCTTCTATGTAATACTAAACTGATGACCTATAGGGGCTTTTAAAGCGTAGCCTATGGAAAATATAGGACGCTGACCTGTTTAAGGTTCGATATGTTGAATATCTATTTACTTGGTGCAGCCTTTGCTTTTATATTTTATCAAATAATTGGGTAATTTATTGCGTTTATGTGCCCCCTAAAAAAATGTTTTGTGAAATAACATCTTGGAACTACCACTATTTTATTCTCTAGGGTGTCTGCTTTCAGAAATGATATAATGTTTGGGGATTTTATGTAATTTTCAGACCTAAAATGATTTTTATTTAAATATGTGCAAAAAAACGCAAAAACGGCTCTGGCTGTGAAAGGGTTAAATGATAAGTTCACCTTCGGGAACATGTTACATGTTCTACCCATAAGATTTGTTAAAAAAAAAACAAAAAACTGGCTCCCAACTTTTTTAGCTAGCTTCTAGATTCACAGCAAATTTGTCAAACTCTGCTTTAAGGGTCTGTCTGTTCTAAAGAAACCTTGCATTGAGTTAACCTTAAGGCCCCTTTCACACAGGCGGACCGTTCAGATCCGCCTGTCCGTTTTTTTGGCAGATCTGAACGGTCCCCCCATGCATTCCTATGGGGCATCGGATGGCAGCGGAGACATGTCCGCTGACATCCGACCCGATCCGTCAAATCTGGACGGATGGAAACCCTATTTTTCATCCGTCCATCGGATCGGACGGGATCGGATGAGAACGGACCGACGGTCCGTTCCCATCCGATTTTCCCCATAGAGATGCATGGGGAACTGACAGCTGTGTCTCCGCACACAGCGAGGAGACACAGCTGTCATCTTTCTGCTCAGCGGGGGATCGGCGGCTCGATCCCCGCTGAGAAAAGCGGAGTTCGTTTGCCTAAGGCCACTTTCACACATGCTGTCCGTTTGTCCATTTTTCATCCATCCGTTGATGGATGAAAAACGGACATCAATGTATCTCTATGTGACAACGGATGATCATCAGTTAACATCAGTTTTCATCCGCTTCCGTCAATGTCCGTTTTTTTGAACAGATGAATGCCCTATTTTTCAGCCATAAAAAAAACGGATGACAACGGATGAAAAACGGATGACAATGGATGAAAAACAGATAACAACTGACGAAAAACGGATGACAACTGACGAAAAACGGATGAAAAACGGATGACAACTGACAAAAAACGGATGAAAAATGGATGAAAAACGGATGGAAAACTGATACATTTTGACGTGACTGAACTGATGAACTGAACGGACCGTATGTGTGAAAGGGGCCTTATAGGGAGTCCATTTTATTTAGTAATCAGTCTCATCTGTGAGACATACAATGCTTTCTTCCTTACCCATCAATAATTTAGCTGGTTTTCGTCAAGGATAACTTGGTGTGATTAACATGTTTGGTGGACACTTTAATTCCTGCTTACATTATTCTCCAAATAAAATTAAAAAAAAAAAAATATATATATATATAATATATCCATCCTATTTTGCTGTAAAAATTACTCCATTACAGAAAAAAATGCTATTGTTACTCAAATATTTTTAGTTCCGATCTCCACAATAAAGGATTGGTGGTATAATTAAGACTGAGTCACAAATGTGCTTAATGGCTTTGTGATGACAAGCCTCTCAGTCAACAGGTATTTAGCATTGTATTGTGTTCTTACATGTGACAAGGAGAGGGGAGCTTTACATTCTTTACATATCCAGACCTCATAACATCATTTCCAATAATCTGGGGTTAGTCTTCCTCTTCTTATCACAATTACTTAATGGCTTTTTTCCCTAAAAGCAAAATAGAAAAGGATTTCTAAACTAACCTTTTTGCTCTATGAATTCCAAAAGAATGTGAAAGAAAACGAACCCGCTTTAAAATGCCCTCGGGTGTTCATAGATCAACACAAAGTGGCAAATAATTGTGAAGTGGAAGGAAAATGATAAATGGTTTGCAATTTTTTTTTTTTACAAATATCTGAAAAGTGGGGCGTGCATTTGCAATTAGCCCCCCCAAGTAAATACTTTTTAGAACCCCCTTTTACTGCAATTACAGCTGCTTTTTGGGGATGTCTGTACCAGCTTTGCACATCTAGAGTAACATTTTTGCCCATTCTTCTTTGCAAAATAGCTCAAGCTCTGTCAGACTGGATGGAGAGAGTCTGTGAACAGCAATTTTCACGTCTTGCCACAGATTTTTTTATTCGTATTTAGGTCTGGGCTTTGAATAGGCCATTCTAACACATGAATATGCTTTGATCTAAATCATTACAACTGTATGTTTAGAGTCGTCGTCCTGTTGGAAGGTGAACCTCTGCCCCAGTTTCAAGTCTTTTGCAGACCCTTACAGGTTTTCTTCTAGGATTGCCCTGTATTTGGCTCAATCTTCCCATCAACTCTCACCAGCTTTCCTGTGCCTGCTGAAGAAGAGCATCCACATAACATGTTGCTGCCACCACCATGTTTCACAGTGGGGATGTTGTGTTCAGGGTGATGTGTAGTGTTAGTTTTCGGCCACACGTTTTGCTTTTAAGCCAAAAAGTTACATTTTGGTCTCATTAGACCAGAGTACCTTCTTCCACATGTTTGGTGTGTCCTCCACATGGCTTCTCGCAAACTGCAAATGGGAATTCTTATGGTTTTCGTTCAACAATGGCTTTCTTCTTGCCTCTCTTCTCTAAAGGCCAGATTTGTGGAGTGCACAACTAATAGTTGTCCTGTGGACAGGTTCTCCCATCTGAGCTGTGGATCTCTGCAGCTCCTCCAGAGTTACCATGGGCCTTTTGGCTCCTTCTCTAAATAATGCTCTCCTTGTTCAGCCTGTCAGTTTAGGTGGGCAGTCATGTCTTGGTAGCGTTGCAGTTGTCCCATACTCTTTCCATTTTCGGATGATGGATTGAACAGTGCTCCTTGGGATGTTCAAAGCTTGGGATATTTTTTTATAACCGAACCCTGCTTTAAAGCGGAGTTCCACCCTGGGAATAATTTTTTTAATAAAAATACCCCAGAAGCTGTTTAGAAGGGAATGACACGCGCGCGCCGGAACTGACGTCCGGGCCGGTGCAGGCGCAATGATTCCTGGGAGCGATGACGTTCAGCTCCCAGGAATCATTGCAAATCCAGGAAGTGACGACGGGCCGTGGCCGCAGAGGGAGGAAGAAGGAAGTAAGGTAAGTATATTTACTTCTTTACGAGGTAAGTAAAAAAAAAAAAATATGCGATTATCCATTTGTTTTTCAGGGGACCCGGAGCGAGAAGATGGAGGTAAGTATAAATTTAGGGTGGAACTCCACTTTAAGATTTTCCACAATTTTATCAGTAACCTGTCTGGTGTGTTCCTTGGCCTTCCTGATGCTGTTTGTTCACTAAGGTTATCTAACAAACCCAGGGCCGGTGCTTCCACTAGGCAAACTAGGCAGCCGCCTAGGGCGCATTGCCACCTAGGGGCGCAGCCAGGAGTTGGCACTCTCTCTCCATCATGAATGATTATTGTGAGCTGAGGGGAGAGGTGGTGGTAGGGGAGGAAGAAGGGACAGAGAAAGATGCCAGGTGTCTTGGGCAGTGGCGGAACTATCAGGCCCTGGCTTTCCACCACTGTTGGAGGGGCCCCAAGAGGCAGGAATGGAGACAATGGAGGCAGGAATGGAGCTGAACGGCTTTAACCCCAGGCAGGAAGTGATTCTCTGCACTGAGCTGATAGGCAGCCATTCATTTCTCTGGGTTGGTATTAAGCAGGGAGCGGAGGAGAGCTGAACCTGAGCCGGAGCTCGGCACTGGAGGGCGGAACCTTTACTGGGGCAGAAGCGACGAGGCACCGGAATGGTCTGAGGAGGTTGGTGATGGACATGCGGAGCTCTCTGACTGCTGCTTTTCCCTCCACCAGGAGCCGGTTGGAGCTGTGGTGAGCACTGTGGTCCAGGAGAGGAGCGTCCTGGGAGAAGGAATCAGCAGGATCACTGTGAAGGAGGGCAGAGTGGGGGCCACTTTCTTCATACCGCCCAGTTAGTGTCCCCAGAACAGGGGATCGGGGTCCTTGGGTGTTACATGGAGCATCCCTGGTATGAAAGGGAATTGGGGTCACCAGGTGTGCCATGGGGAATCAGAGTCACCAGGTGTGACATGGAGGATAGGGGTCACCAGGTGTGCCATGAGGAATTGGGGTCCCCGGGTGTGCCATGGGGGATTGGGGTCCCCAAGTGTGACATGGAGAAACATCAGGGTCCCCAGGTGTGACATGGAGGAACATCAGGGTCCCCAACTGTGACATGGAAAAACATCAGGGTCTGACATAGAGGAACATTGGGGTCACTGTGTATGACAGCATGACATGGAGGAACACGGGGGGTCCCTGGGTGTGACATGGAGGAACATCAGGGTCAGTGGGTATGACAGCATGACATGGAGGAATATTGGGGTCCAAGGGTGTGACATGGAAAAACATCAAAGTCCCTGGGTGTGACACGGAGGGACATTAGGGTCCCCGAATGTGACATGGAGGAATATGGGGGGGTCACTGAGTATGAAAGCGTAACATGGAGGAACCATCGGATCAGGGTCACTGGGTATGACAGAGGAGTTTTTAACCCCTTCCCTTTTTTTTGGGGGGGGCGCAAGTAGCTGGTCTTGCCTAAGGCGTAAAATAGTCTAGCACCGACCCTGAACAAACCTCTGATTGCTTCACAAAAAAGCTGTATTTATACTGAGATTAAATTACACACAGGTAGACTCGATTTACTAATTAGGTAAATTCTGAAGGCAATTGGTTCCTCTAGATTTTAGTTAGGGGTATCAGAGTAAAGGGGTCTGAATACAAATGTACACCACACTTTTCTGATATTTATTTGTAAACATTTTGGAAAACCATTTATCATTTTCCTTCCACTTCACAATTATATGCCACTTTGTGTTGGTCTATCACATAAAATCCCACTAAAATGCATTTATGTTTTTAGTTGTAACATGACAAATTTGGAAAATTTCAAGGAATACCTTTTCAGGGCACCGTTGTTACATTAGTCCAGCCTGGACCAGTGTGAGTATATGCTATACCTATGGGATGCCTATGGAGCCTGGAAATTACTGTAGGAGGCACCCATACTACAGTGATCACTGCTAGCTTCCAGGTCTCACGGTGGTCCTGATGCTTCCTGAATACAGGAGGACCCTTTACTTGGCACAGGCCCCATTCGGAGAACACTTTGCATTTTCTCAATGAATGCAAAGTGTTCTCTGATTGGGCAAGGTAGAGACTGGGACATCAGAGATCACTTTGCATTCATTAGGAAGATGCAAAGTGCTCCCTGAACAGCATCCGTCACAAGTGACTGAGCTGAAAGCTAGTTGCAATCACTAGAGTAGTGGTGCCCTCTACAGTGATTTCCAGCTTCCACATGGATCTAACAGGTTTGGCACATACACTCATTGGCAACCTTATTAGGTACACCTTGCTAGTACTAGTTTGGACTGCCTTTAGAACGGCCTTCATTCTTTGTGGTATAGATTCAGTTGGAATGTTGAAAACATTCCTTAGAGATTTTTTTCCATATTGACTTGATCGCATCACGCAGTTGCTGAAGATTTGTCAGCTGCACATCCATGATGTGAATCTCCCGTTCCACCTAATCTCAAAGGAGCTCTATTGGATTGAGATCGGGTGACTATGGAGGCCATTGGAGTACAGTGAACTCATTGTCATGTTCAAGAACCCAGTTTGAGATGATTTGAGCTTTGTGACATGATGCATTATCCTGCTGGAAGGAGCCATCAGAAGATGGGTACACTGTAGTCCTAAAGGGATGGACATGGTCAGCAACAATACTCAGGGAAGCAGTGGCATTTAAACGATGCTCCGTTGGTACTAAGGGGCCCAAAGTGTGCCAAGAAAATATCACCCACACCATTACACCACCAGCGTGATACAAGGCAGGATGGACTAATGCTTTCATGTTGTTTATGCCAATTTCTGACTCTTCCATCTGAATGACGCAGCTGAAATCGAGACTTAAAGCTGAACCTGCTTCAAGGTTTCTGTATAATGTGGTTGTAACGAGTGGTTATTTAAGTTACTGTTGCCATTCTATCATCTCAAACCAGTCTGCCCATTCTCCGTTGACATCAACAAGGCATTGTCCTACACGCAACTGCCGCTTATTGGATATTTTCTCTTCTTCGGATCATTCTCTGTAAACCCTAGAGATGGATGTGCATGTAAATCCCAGTATATCAGCAGTGTTTGAAATACTCAGTCCAACCTGCCTGACACCAACAACCACGCCATGTTCAAAGTCACTTAATTCTCCTTTCTTCCCCATTCTGCTCGATTTGAACTTCAGGAAGTCATCTTTAGCGAGTCTAGATGCCTAAATGCATTGAGTTGCTGCCATATGATTGGCTGATTAGCAATTTGTCTTACCAAGCAACTGAACAGGTGTACCTAATAAAGTGGCCGGTGAGTTTACGTACTTATATACAGTAAATAAAGATACTGCGCTTATACCGTGAAATATCCCATATCAAACGTATTCATTATTATTCAAAAACATGTAAAATAATACAAATTAAGACAAATAGTGCTTAAAGGTCACTGCAAAAATCATAATTCCAAATATGGGAAAGCACTCATAAAGCAAAAACAGAAACAGTCCAGTGCACTAAAAAAAAAGTCCAACACCATTAAGAATCCTCCACTTCCAAGAAGACTCCTGTGGCTATGTCAGAAGATCAAGGAACGGAAACCACCTTGTGCCTGACACAGACATCCGCTTACCAGATGGCGCGTCACTCTTCGTGTGGAAAAGATTTAAAATGCGCTTGTACATACGAAGAAGAGCACTGCACAGCGGATATCAGATATCGCCAATCTACCCTCATTCAGGCTTGCATAAGCAGATAGAAGCTTGAAGAAAGAAAAAGCACCACACTCCCATAGTATAAAATCCTCAGAGGTACCTTATTCAGGTTAAAAATGCCAGTAAACACACATCAATCAGCAACAAGGCGACTACAATGCCCAGAATGCTGTTCAGCTTGGGCGCATGCATGGTGACGTCACAACTTAAGGTCATGCCCTGCATGTTTCGTCAGATATGACGTCCTTGGTCCAAGCTGCCATACCTAAAACTTCAGCTTTAACCAATGAATACCCAAACCACATTCTAGAAGGTGAATATATATGAATATTTAGATGCAGTTCATCCAAGTCTAAAGTGTATGTCCGGCTAAAACTTTTTTAGTTTACTTTTGGTTAGGTTGGGGAAAAGATAGATTGAAGTTATTACTGTTCTCCCCAACTTTGTCTCACTGCCTTCAGATTACCAATTAGGAATTGAGGAAAAATCAGGGACACCGTCAATTAGAAGCTGATAGGGGTTCCAGCTTCCCCATATTCTTCTATAGGAAAACACTTTAATTTTTTTTGGTTGCTCTTGCAGAGATGCCCAACTTTCTCTCTCTCTGAACCTCCTATAGCTGAACTCCACACACAGAGTTTGTACCCTGTAACTTGGCATTATAAGAGGCCCTGATGATATCTGCACTTTTCATCTCTGCTGGATCTGTAATGGAACTTACTGGAGCACTAACGTAATGGAGCACTGCTCAAAGCTAAGAGATGAGCTTGATTCCCTCTGGTCCTCAGAGATAGGGGTGGGGTCATGGTGTATTCCCTTACCTTCCTGTGATGAATGCATTGTCTGTTAGAAAGCCACACTTCCAGTGTAGATGTGGATATGGAATAACCTCAGACAGCTCTTCGCAGGCCATGCTCATTGATGTGTTTTGCCCTGGCCACAGGGCCTTAGTCTTAGAGATGGGCTATATTTTTCATATATTCCATACTAAAAATATGAAAAAATATTCCAACCTATGTGAAGTGTTTTACAGTTTGATTGAAGCAGATCTGCCCATATAGCATATAGGAGGTACTGCTTGTCTCTTATGACCTCTAGGCACTATGGTGCCACTACTACCGTATTTATTCGAGTATAACGCGCACACGTGTATAACGCGCACCCCTAATTTTCGATTTAAAAATCGGTATAAAATTTTGTTTCACACCAAGCATTGTAATTGACAAAAAACATTGTTGAACACGTGCGGCCATGATAAAAATCATTTATTGACAACGTAAACTGGTATAAACACAATACCGAAATAAAATTACCGGTAACAATATTTATTTAAAATGCTTCAAAGTCGTACCAGTATATCAATTAAAATATGAAGAACACTGAATTACGGTACGCAAAACACTGAATTGTACAAAAGCAATGCTTACCGTAACGTGTGGGCGAGGCGAGGAAATGAAGCGGCGACCATACAGTGGATAATAAGAATTCTCACCCCCAGTTCGGGCCGCCCACTGTATGCGACGAGGGGACGTTTGTTTTTTTCTTCGCCCTCACGTACAGTGAGTGGCTGCAGCCCGGAAAAGGCGCAGTGCGAACTCACAATTCGCCTGCACCCTCAATGGACCGGCCGCCACTGCCACCCCACCCCAGCCCTCGTTTATAACGAGCACCCAAACTTTGATTTCTTTTTTTGGTAGAAAATTTTGCACGTTATACTTCGAATAAATACGGTACCCACTTCTTACGCAATACTAAAGAGGGTTGCCAGTAATTTTTAACCCCTCCACAAAATGAAAAGCATAGCTGTACCCTGAAAGTGAATAAAAATGTAAAAACTTCAGATAAACAATTTTAAAAAGGAAGTTTAGTTACACTTCCTTTTTTTTTGTTTTTTTTTGTTTTTTGCTATGAAGCAGCAGCATAGTGACTTACCTGTAATGAAATGAGTACCATATTCAGTTGCCTGCTACATAGTGTAGAACTCTTCCCCACAGCCCTGATCCTATGGTGCTCTTTACTTAAAGTGTACCTCCACTTTTGTTGAGAAAAACACATTCCCCTCTGGGTGATCTCTGTACATTTCAAGGATTGTAACAACATTTGTTGCAGATTCCTACCTGTTGTTGTTCTGAAGAAATCCCTGTTTGTTCATCTGTGCTGAGTGGGTCAAATGTGAGTGGTTTCATAATTATCAATCAGTTGTGCAGCTGAAGAGCACTAATGAGGGAATCTGCTGGGCCTGCATCCCTTTAGATGTGTTCCTATTGAGAGTATCTCCCCAAAAATGCAATTTTTGTCCTTGGGGATGCCTGAAATCTGACTTGTATTTTAGGGCAGACTTCTGGGAAAATCAGTGAACCAATCACACAAGTAAGAAATTATTGTTCCTGGGGGCGTTCGGTATACATTCTGTGTATAGAACATCTCTAGGTAGCCATATTGCATTGCATTTTCATAAAAATTACAGCGGCTGCAGATTGAAAAGGAAAGGTCATTTTTAATAACATTCAATGAATTGTGTCGCAATTGTTTACGCTATATTATTTTTTCTTTATTTGCTATTTTTCCCCCCACGCAGTGGAGTTCCCCTTTAAGGGTTTAGTAATAATCGCACTCCAGATATGGTTCTTTTTTTTTTTTTTCTCCAGATCAAGTCTCTAATTTGAAAATGGAATTGGTTAATCAATTTTCTGATTTTATTTAGCTACCTAAAAGATCAAACCAGCATGTTCCTGTGCCAGGGCTATTACATTTTAGCCTGAAACTTGTTGCAGGTATTTTGGCACATTCTAAAACATTTTGTAATCCTCTCGTTTTCATTCTAAACATTTCAGAAATGGTAACATGTAAAGGTTATGGCTATGATTTATTATATTTAGGTCCCTGACAAATTTCTAATCTGCCTAAACCACAAAGCTCCCCAGGATGGTGATGACATCATTAAGCTATGGTTACAATGCTGCTATGTGTATTAGTCCCTGGTCACACTGGTGCAACTTGTCATGCAATTTGATAGTTTCAAATTACATGACAAGTCGCATCCTATTGTCTGCAATGTAAGCGGTAAAATTGGCACGACTCTGACTCAATCGGAGTTGCATCGATTTTGAAAGTAGTTCCTGTACTACTTTTTGCAAGTTCAGGTGCCACCCCTGAACCTGTCATATGCACTTGTCAAGAGTACGAGCTATGCCCGCCCCTTCCGCCCCCCCTCTATTCATAAAAGCTATACTATAGCTTTCATCATTGAATTGAGGACGGGTGGATGAATCCACTTCCTCCATTTTTTGAATGCTTTTCACAGATGGAATCTGTAGTACAGCCTCTATGAATGGAGGAGGGGACCAAAAAGGGTGGGCCTAGTCGACACTCTTGTGAGTGCCCATGACAGGTGCAGTGGCGTGGCTATGTAAACCCCCAAAAGATTACCACTGGGGGTTAGTTTTCAACTAGGACAGCATACACAAGCACAAGGGACACTTCCAGTGCAGGTACTGTTCCTTGTGCTGGCTTATAAATGAATCAAACCCCAAAAAAACTAATCATAGAATTTAAATTGGTAAACTCCAATGCAGCTTCTTCTGATAAACCTGCAGTAGTTCGGCCAGCATTCAGAAAGATACTTCTTTAGACAATAAGAACTCTGAAGCTCACCACACACATTACAATTTGACCGTACAATCTTCTTTAGATCTTTAACAACTAAGGTATGTAGTACAAGGACCTGTCTAATTGGATACAAATTTATTGGATAGCCTAAATAACTTTAGTAAATGTAAAAAGTGGATTGTGCAGTCAGATTGTAACTTTTGTATATTAAGCATAATGATGCGTTTATGGGCAGGGGGGGTTAAAACCCTATGGTTGAGCTATCCTTTTACCTCCTCCCCTCGCTAGCCTGTGAGGGTCTAGGGAGCCAGCGCGCCGCCGGAGGCGTGCTCCCGCGTGGTCACGGACCCCCCCCGCGCGTGTGCCCGGCAGACCCGATGTCCGCTGGTCACTCGCGATCGTCCGTTAAAGCCGCCTGGCATTCTCCCGTGTAAGAATAGTGATCATACGGTTCTACTATGTAGGACCGTTGATCACTGTTCCTACACCTCAAGCCACAGCCAATCACAGTTAGAATCACGCCCCTAGGGACACACACAATTCCTCCCTCTCAAAAAAAGTTAACCCCCTTCACTGCCAGTGTCATTTTTACAGTAACAGTGCATATGTATAGCACTGATTACTGTAGTAATGTCACTGGTAACCCCAAAAGTGTCAAAAATGTCAGTCAAGGGTCCGATCTGTCCGCCGCAATGTCGCAGTACCGCAAAAAAAATCGCAGATCGCCGCCATTACGCGTTTAAAAAAAACAACAAAAATCTTTCCCTTAGTAAACACAATAACTTTTGCGCAAACCAATCAAAATACGCTTTTTTTTTTTTTTTTTTTACCAAACATATGTAGCATAAAACAAATTGGCCTAAAATGTTAAAAAATTTTGATTTTTACATTTTTTTGGGGGAATTTCATATAAAAAAATGTGAAAAATATTGTTATTTTTGCAAAATTGACGCTTTTTTTTTTTTGTTTATAGCGCATGATCAAAAAATCGCACAGGTGATCAAATACCACCAAAAGAATGCTCTGTTTGTGGAAAAAAAAGGACACCAAATTAGTTTAGGTACAGCATCGAACGACCGCGCAATTGTCCGTTAAAGTCACGCAGTGCCAAATCGCAAAATACCCCCTGGTCAGGAAGGGGGTAAAATCTTCCGGGGCTTAAGTGGTTAATTACAGATGCAGTGGCTTGGCTGTGTAAAAGAAATTTGTACAGCCTGTATATTTATTGTATTTTATTTTGTATGTATTGCACACTGCACTCATTGGGCACACGGCACTAATAATGTTTTCATTACATGTTTGCATTCTTTAGAGTCCTGATTAGAATTAGCCTGCCTATGTTACGCCCCTTGTTACCATAAAGTACAATTGTAATAATAATGTGATACCTATGTAGTTGTGTATAAAAGCCTTCAACTTCATCAAATAAAACGGAACAGTTATTTTGGAAAGATGCAGAGTGTATCTTTTTGTGTCTGTTCCCTAGTTATTATTAATTTGGAAAAACGAACCAAAATGAGGATAGGAGTTGCCTACCTATAAAAGAAAAGCCGAGGTATACATCCGGCAATGCTTTGCTTCACGACCCTTGTCGCTTTGGGCAGGTGTAACACCTGCCAACCTCAACCTCTGCCAGCGCGTGTTATGAAGGCGGTTTCCGACATGCTAGTGTGGTGATCATGGGGTTAAATCAGGAGGTGAGGAAGGGATTTAATGCCTTCTCAATGTCTGTCAAATGCTCTCTGAAATGCAATTCGAACATGGATTGCTCTTCAGAGTGTGCAACTAGTGTGAACCAGCCCTAAGGCTGCATTCACACTTGAGCGTAGCGTTTTTTACCGCGATTTTACCGCGATTTTTACTGCGATTTTTTTTTCAGGCGTTTTTCATTGACATCTATCAAAAACGCTAGTAATCAGCCCAAAAAGAAGCTCATGTACTTTTTTCAGCTACAGGCGTTTTGCAAAACGCTCAGATGTGAACAGGGGCCATTTAAATGAATGGGGTTTTACTTGTTGGGCGTTTTGGAAGCGTTTCTTTTGAGCGTTTTTGGAGCTGAAAACGCCCAGGTGTGAATGGAGCCTTAGTGATAATAGAAAAGGACATTGCTGATACATATCATTTTCAGATATCTGCTTCTTATGCTACCATTCCCATAGTGTATAAAGAAAACAGGTGCTTTTTAAGCTGCTATTGACAGACATACTGTAAATGCCTGAACATGTACAGGAGCGTCTTCAAGAAGATGTTCCCCGCGAGCCGTATTAATGACGACAGCCTGGCCGCTGGATTTGCTTGAACTAGCAAAAATGATTAGGTGGATACCAAGCAATTTCATATTCATTTCAAGGGTGTGGGCACATTAATTTGACTTGTTGATATTTGATATGTCTGTAAGGCTTTCATTAAGCATATGACAAAACAAATTCATCAGACAATAGATTATGACCTGCCTGAAGAAGAATAGATTATTTAGGTAGGATTTCCTGCTAATCATTATGGGTAAGCTTCCTTGCACAATTAACTTTCCCCTCTACTACTAATACATTACAAATCCCAGCACGGCTATGTGGTTTTTAAGTCAAGCCTTTTGTACTAGAGCTTTTCTGTCTTTTTGATTTCCCATAATAGTTCTTCAGAATGAATAGTTCTTGGTGCAAAATCTAATGTAATGTTTATACTAAACATTTTCTCTAATAGAAGTGACCTTTTCAGGTTGGTGATCGGAGTTTAAGGTTAATTCCTTCCATCCGGGAGAGGATGAAACCTTTATTCTCTACAGAAACTCCACATTAATTCTGATTATGTGCACGCAGCACTTTATATTGGCAGTAATTGCATTCCCGACTTAAAATATTTGAATATTTTATAAATCTGATTTATGAAAAAGGATTGGATCATGTGACAGGTTGGGTCATGTTGGCAGTTAAAATATTAGATTATTATAATTAGTTGTTACATTAGCATTGACTAATGTCTAATGTAATAGGCAACAGTGCTTTTAAAATACCAAGCTGTTCTACTTACTGTACATTTTTTTTATTTATTTTTTTTACTTCATATGTCATATCTTGTTACCATGTAAAATATGCTAAAGATAAGTTTAACTCCTTCCAAACAATTTCTTTGGTTTAGTGGGGAAAAGGCTTAAACATGCACCTTTAGTTAAGTTGTACTTTTATGTCCCCTCCAAACTTTCCCCCACCCCACACACAGTCAGGGGAGATACTTAAGACCCACACACAGTTGGTGTACGGAGATGGACAGCTTGTTTGCCGAAGCTACTGTGATATTCTTTAGGATTTTGCTCAAATGTGGTGCTTACTAATGAGTTCAGTCCATCCAGGAAATTCTGTGTTGGGGTTGTTGGCCCAATTGTATTTAAAGAGGTTGTAAACCTCAATTATTTTTTTTTTTTTTTAAACGAACACCTGAAAGACAAACACATAATGCATACTACCTCATAATGAAATACTTACCTTAGAACGAAGCCCCGAAGTGCCGACCGCTCACCTCTCTCATGGGTGACATGTTCTGTCGCCCTTCTTTCCAGGTTTGCGGCATCCGGTCATCTGATTGGCTGGAGCCGCGATGACGTCACTCCCGTGCATGCCCGCGGGAGCCGACGGTGACGGCACGAGGCTCTGAAGGAACGGCACGAGCGGGCGTTCCTTTAGACCGCATGCGCCAGTGATGTCACTGGCTGTATGCAACGTAAATATCTCCTAAACGGTGCATGTTTAGTATTCAATAGTTTTTTATTGATTTTAAACAACATATTGCAGTAGTACAACATAAAATAGAAAATGTAGAAAACATAGGCAAGAGAAAAGGGGGTGGCCTGCGAAAAGGCACTCCGTACCCAGACAATACATAACAAAACATGACTCCAAACAGTATTAGCTACTAGGCAGTCAGTGATAAAAATAAACAGCAAAATACATTAAATCGCAACAGCCGTAGTCCCCTCCATAGGAGATACATCAAGAGTCCAGAGGACTCACCAAACTCCAATAAGATATCAGCCAGCAGAGGGCTCCCCCCCCCCAGACACCCCCAATGGGCACAAACTGTGTCCACGAAAGGGTGAAGCCCCCCCCAGCCTCCCTCCCCAAAAGGGGAAACCAACCGGCTCCCACCAACGGTCAAATAGTAGAAAGTATCCTTGGCCCATAGCAGAAAACCCAAACCAGAGTTCTGGAGCCTGAGTCAAGAACGCCCTTCCAGCAGCCAGACCCCCAAGAGAATAACTAACCGGAAAAGCAGAAGACCAGAAAGAAAAGGAAGAGAAGAACAGCCCACATCTCAATGGGTAGAGAGAGAAAAAACCATGCAAGAAATCAGGAAAACAGAAGAGAGAAGGAAAGAGCCAGAAAAGAAAGGAGACCAAGAGAAGAATAGATAGAAGACAAAGGCAAACAGCCACCCGTCCCATGTCCCCCCGCACCGGACTCCAATCCACCCAGCCGCAACTTCGGAGCCTGTAAATACTCTACCCAGGGGCTCCACACTCAGTCAAATCTACGCTGCCTATCCATACGGATGCTGGCCAACTTTTCGTTAAGCATAATCCACGACATTTTGGTTTTTACATGCACTATATTCAGCATGGGTGTTTTCCAAGCCACAGTAATTTTTGCTGCCAGGAGAATAAAGAATATAAGGGAATGGGTATTTCTAGGGATCTCAACCGGCAGGTCCGAGAACAACACCGTCTTGGCATCTCTGTCGATCCTCTGGCCCGTCGCCGAGTGGATCAGGTTAATCACCCGAATCCAAAACCGCCGGACCTTCGGACAACTCCACCACACATGGTACATATCCCCGTGCTGTCCACACTGTCGAAAACACAGGGGGGAGGCACCTGGAAATAATTTGGCCAACCTCGTTGGCACCAAGTACCACCGAGAAAGCACTTTATAGTTTGCCTCCACCAGAGTAGTGTTGAGTATCCCCCTGTGCACCATAGTCGACCATCGGTCCCAGTCCTCCTCTTCAATAGTTTCCCCCAGGTCAGTCTCCCAAGCTAGCTGATGGGAAGGCCTAGCTGTCGTATCGGCAAATAACCGGTACAGTTCCGAGATCCCTCCTCCCATCCCAGGTCGCCCCATACACCTGTTCTCGTACAGAGTTCTAGTCGTAATGTCGTTATGGTCGTCCTCAAGGGTGCGAAGAAAATGCGTAATCTGGAGGAGGCGATAGGATTCCCCAGGGGGCATCTTCAGTGTCTCTCTGAAATAAGTAGGAGGTCGAACCCTTCTGTGATCTATAAAGTGACCTATTCAATAAAGACCCTTATCCATCCACCATTGAAATTGAGAGGCCTGAAGCCCAGGGGAAAGTGGGGGTTATGAAAGATGGGGGCCACCGGCACATGAGGGGACCGAAGAGGGTATAGCCTACAGGCCACGTCCCAAAGCTTCAAGGAATGGGACAGAGTAGGGCACAGCACTGCCCTCCTTTCCCTGGCAGGCAACCACAGCAGAAGGTCCAGAGGCAAGGGCCTACAGGCCCGCTCCTCCAACTCCACCCAAGGTGGCCTACCAACGGTGATGAAAATCTGGTATAGCTGTGTCAACTGGGCCGCCCGGTAGTAACGCATGAAGTGGGGAACTCCCAACCCCCCCTTCCATTTAGTTCTGTACATAGTGGAGCGGGCCAGTCTACTTCCCCCTTTATGCCAAATAAATTTATAGACCAGGGCCTGAAGCTGTTGCAAAAACGACACTGGCAACGGGATTGGGAGAGTCCTAAAAAAATATAGGACCCTTGGAAGGATTGTCATCTTAACGGCAGCTATCCTGCCCATCCAGGAGAGGTTGTGTGTCTGCCAGTGTTTCAGGTCTTGAGACAGAGCGTCAAACAGGGGCGTGTAATTCGCCTTGAACAATGAGGTGACGTCGGGAGTCAGCCGAACCCCCAAATATGGAAGCGCCCTCCGACACTACTGAAAGGGAAAGGAAGCCCGCAACGCCTCCACCGTCGTATCCTCCAGGTTAATATTCAACGCTTCCGACTTGAATTGATTGACCTTGAGGCCAGATACCCCCTCAAATCGCGATAATAGCTCAAACAGGTTGGGCATGGTGGTGACGGGATCCGTGACAAACAGCAATAAATCATCGGCAAACAATCCGCACTTATGAGGTCGACCAGAACTTTCCACCCCGTGGATATTAGGATTAGATCTGATAGCTATCACCAACGTCTCAATAGCAACAACAAAGAGAAGAGGCGATAGAGGGCAGCCCTGCCTGGTGCCTCTCGCTATCTTCAATGGACCCGAAACGCCACCATGCCCAACTATATTCGCCGAAGGACTGGAGTACAATGCCCCCAAGACATTAAGAAAGGTCGGACCGCAATTCCACCGTGACAGGACCTGAAAGAGAAACGTCCAGGATAAAGAGTCAAAGGCCTTATGAAGGTCCAATGACAGTAACATGCCCTTGCGGGGAGGGCCCCCATCCCAATTGGATTGTAGCGCCGTGATCAAATCCACCGCCCGTCTGATCTGGTCCGCCGCCTGCCTTCCGGGCACAAAACCCACCTGATCAATGTGAATATATTGCGCTAAAAAGGTATTAAACCTGTTAGCATAGATTTTCGTTAGAAACTTAAGATCAACATTGATCAGGGAGATGGGTCTATAATTAGTTGCGTCAGTATGATCCTTGCCCGGCTTTGGTATGAGACAGATGTTCGCTCTGTTGGCGTCCGCATCGAGGGGCTTTCCCTCCCGTAACGCTTGAAAGAAGGTAAGCAATTGCGGAGCCAAGTGGGCAGCAAATTTTTGATAGTAAGCGGCTGAAAAGCCATCCGGACCAGGGGTCTTAGAGGGCTTTGCCTGCTTGATCACCTGCAGGACCTCCGCCATCGTGATGTCCCCCTCCAAGAGCTCCCTGTGGGAAGGCGAGAGGGCGGGAAGGCGGATATCCCGCAGGAAGTCATCCACAGCCTCCCTCGTCTCATTTCCCCGAGCACCATACAAAGAGGAATAGTACTCATGGAATATAGACATGATCGTCTGAGGATTCTGAGTGAGCGTTCCTTTCGCCCTCCGCAGCCTGGGGGGCGCCACCCGACGCATTCGGGGGGTCAACTTACGGGCCAGCATCATCCCCGGTTTATCCTTTAAAGTATAAAAAGTAGCTTGTGTCCACCGCAAATGCTTTTCCGCCCGGGTGGTCAGACAGAGATTCAGTTCCAACTGAACCGCGTCAATTTTGTCTCGAAGGTCCAAGTGTGGATCCTGTTTGTGGGTGCGCAACAGTTTAGACAACTCCCTCTCCTTTTCATTAATAAGAGCTTGTGAATTCTTTTTCATACGCGATGCAATCTGCAACAGGTGCCCTCTGATAGTGGCCTTATGAGCCGCCCAATTAATGACCGGGGAAGTATCGGCCGGATCATTGGAGGCAAAATAATCTTTAATATGTTGTTCAAGCTCAAAACATACTGTAGGATTGCTCAAGAGCGATTCATTCAACCGCCAGGGAGTAGGGCCCCTCCGGACAACCAAGTCGCCACAGGAGGTCCACACCAGGGAGTGGTCCGACCAGGCGACATCCACAATCTTACTACGCTGAAAAAGGTGCGCCGACCCAGGATGGATAAGCAAATGATCTATCCTGGTGTAGGTCTGATGGGCATGTGAAAAAAACGAGTAAGCCTTCGTCGATGGATTCAGCTCACGCCAAAGATCAATCAAGTTATGATAATGCAGCATTTTAGCCAATTTAGAACCCACTTTGGGGTAGTGTCTAGAGGAGGATGTCGGTTTCGCCGTCTTGTCGAACGCCGAATCAAAGGCAACATTAGAGTCCCCCCCCCCCCCATAAAGTACCAGGCCCTCCAGCTGGGGAGTAAGCTTATGCAGCAGAGAACGAAATAAGGGCAGTTGGCCAGTATTGGGGGCGTAATAAGAGATAATAGAGACTGGGGACCCCTCCAAGCACCCCACCACCAATAGGAAACGGCCCTCAGGGTCACTAATCTGGCTTTCCAGAGTGAAGGACACCCTCTTAGAGAAGCAAATCGCCACCCCCCCCTGTCTTACCCGGACCATTAGCTAATTAAAAGGTGGGGTAATGATGGTGCAGAAACGTTGGGTTGTAGTTAGGTGGAAAATGCGTCTCCTGGAGGAGGAGCACATCCGCCTGAATAGATTTGTACTGTTGGAAGGCCTGTCGCCTCTTTACCGGTGAATTCAAACCCCTGACATTGTGTGACAAATTTGATCGGGACCCTAACTGTGTCGGTCGCCATAGTGCACAGGAGGAAATATCAACGCACTCACCAGACCACTCGGCCACCTGGGGAAAGAGCTCCACTCGCGGCCCAAACGCAGCTCCCGGGAGTCCGGCGATGGGGGGACAAAAGGACAAGCAAAACAAGAAAAAAGAGAGAAGGTGGAAGGGGAGACACAGAGGAGAAGAAGAGAAATTCGAGGACCGAGGGGTCCCCTAAGGCACCGTCCACCTAAAGGTAAAAGAAGTATTAATCAGTTAGATCAAACAGCTAAAATAAAGACTGTAAACCACCGAGGTAATACCCCGGTAAACCACAAATGTGACACTGGGCAAACCCAGGAATTGGTTTGGCCTCGTCCCACCCACAAAGGGAGTAGCACAAAGTCAAACAGGGCACATGACCACCACCACCAGCCCTCACCCGCCCATAAAAGATACAACAATCATGAACATAAAAGTAATAACATCTGTGGGGACCAGCGACCCAGAGACCCAGAAACCCTGGCCCGGAGGAATACCGAACACTCCAAGGCCAGACAGCCTCCAGTCCCGGGACCCCCACCTCCACGGCTAGCAACAGTATATCAGGGATTCCCAGCCGGAAAATCCCCATAAGAGATCCCGCCCAAGGATCCAAAATGTAAGAAAAATATAAAAAATGCAAAAGTCAAAGAGCAAAAAATAGCCCAATATAAAAATAAAAACAAAATCTGCAAAAAGGTCAAGTCGTGTCCAATCAAAAAAGAAGAGGGACACTGCACCTAAAGGTGAGAGAAAAAATAAGTGCACCCACGGCCACCTAGGACCCAAAGTCTCCCCCAGTCTCTCAGGGTGACTTGTTCTTCATCTTGGCCTGGCTCCTGGTGGACCTTCCCACCCGAGGCAACGGACTCTGCGTGGATCTGGCTGCAGAAGACTTGGAGTGAGGAGTAGAAGGGGGACCCTCAGGATCTGTGGAGATCAGTCCCATTCGCCGAAGGAGGGCCTCTCCCTCAGGAAACGTGACAAAAGAGTGTTTCTTATTACGATATGTAAAGTTCAATCGAAAAGGAAACGCCCAGTAATACTTGATATTTTTAGCGATGAGGGGTTGCAATAAAGGATTCAGGTTCCTGCGTTTTTGAATTGTAGTAGGTGATATGTCAGCAAATATTTGAATTTTATGGTCGCGGAGCTGCAAGTCGGCAATGTCCCTGGCTCTAGCCATAACCAGCTCCTTCACCTTGTAGTAGTGAGGCTTCACTATTATATCACGTGGGAGACCATCTTCCCTCTGCGCCGCGAGGGCCCTGTGTGCCCTGTCCAATTCTAACTTGTGGGGGTTAATGTCCGGTATCAGGTGCACTATAAGTTCCTTAGTTATAGCCTCGGTATCAGTAAATGATTCGGGTATACCTCGCACTCTAAAATTGTACCGACTAGAGCGGTTTTCTAGATCGTCAATCTTAGTCAATGCTTCCTCCAACCTGTCCTGCAAAGTCTCAATACATGCTGTGTTCTGAGATGTCCTTGCCACTGTATCCTCCAAAGTAGATTCAGTGGAGCCCATGCGGGAGCCCAGGGCCTGAAATTCTTGCTTTAAATCAGAGGTGATACGCTGGCTAGCCTTTTCCAGGCCCTGCTCCAGCAAGGTAGAGAATTTCGCCAGCAGAATGGGGTCCCCAGAGTACTCCGGCTGTGGATGGGGGGCAGGAGCTGGAGCTCCGGACAGAGGGGGAAAACTATCACCAGGCTTCCCTGGCTCAGTGCAATATCACAGATGGCTCTGTCCAGATAAGACTGTGAGGAGAATATGTCCCTGTCCGGGGAGAGTGAGGAAGCCTGTGAGCCCCCGCGTTCAGCCTCCACTGACAGTCCCTGTAAGAGCTGAGCAGGGAGAGCCGGCATGGAGCCCTGCAGCAGCTTCTGTGCATAGGTCGGGGCCACCGCCGCCATCTTGGCCATGCAGGCCGCGGCTCAACTGTGTGTCCCAAGATAGTTCCCGGGGTTGCCCCAGCTCACCCGGTGGTCCAGGTCGGCTCCCGAGGGTAGCGGCAGTCAAGCGCGGTGCTCCGGGGAAGCGGGCGGGATCCTTAGAAGCACGGGCAGGCACTGACAGGCCAGCGGGGAGCGGAGCCGAGGAATCACGCAGCCGCCATCCTCAGTCGCGCGCATGCGCCTCCTATGTCAACGGTGCATGTTTAGGAGATATTTACAGTACCTATAGTTAAGCCTTAATATAGGCTTACCTATAGGTACAAGTTGCAGAGGAGTGTTTACTTCCTCTTTAACCACTTGCCTACAGGGCATTTTCAACGCCTTTCTGCCCAGGCCATTTTTCAGCTTTCAGCGCTGTTGCACTTTGACAATTGCGCAGTCATGCAACACTGAACCCAAATTTTTTTTTTATTTTTTGAGACTGATAGAGCTTTATTTTGGTAGTATTTAATCCCCACTGGGTTTTTTGTTTTTTGCTAAACAAATAAAAAGACTGTAAATTCTGAAAAAAAAATAATTTTTCTTAGTTTGTTAAAAATTTTTTTATAAATGTAATATATTATAAATATAATATAAAATTATTAGTAATTTTTTTACTTCACTGATGTGTGCTGATGAGGCTGCACTGATGGGTACTGATTAGGCTGCACTGATAGGCGGCACTCATCAGGAGGCACTGATGGGGACTAAAAGGCAGCACTGCTGAGCACTGACGTGCATCACTGGGGGGCACTGATTGACAGCACTGATCATCAGGGCACAGATGCTCGGGTGTCTCGATAGTCCCTGTAGACGTCCCAGCTGAGGCATGTCGCTTACCAGCTCTCTTCTCCTCACACGCTGTCAGTGTGAGGAGAGGAATGCTGAGAACTGGCATTTCCTGTTTACTCTGTGATTTGACACAGCTGATCACATGGTAAAGAGCCTATGTCATAGGATCTTTACTGTGATTGGTGATGTGCTATGTCCAAAGGGACACAACGCACCAGTGATCGTTGCGCCCCCCCAGGCATTCATGCACAGCAAAGAATGGGAGGACATCATATGATCAGACAGACGGCATGCAGAAGGGTAGTCAGAAGTCAGGCTGGGTTCGCTAACAACAAAGCAAATAAGCAGATGTATAAGGCAGAAGCGTAGTCCAGGGGTGGGTGCAAGAAGAGTTCAGGCAAAGTCAGGAGCATATCGGGCAGCAATGGGTGAGCAATATAAAAACGAATGCACAGATGCTTCAGAAATGTAATAGACCAAATGGCACTGCAGTTTACATAGCCCATCTGGCGCCAATGGGCACTCACGCAAACCTTTGTGCACGATCGCACACCTGCTAAATGGCCACGAACAGGAACTATGTGCCTGCGCACATGCATGTGCCTTCTCTGACACCATCACTTTAAACACAAAAGAAAGATGGCATTAAGCCTCCTGGCTTTTTCCTGCACACACCGCTACTCAGGCCTCAAGCCTTTGATCTGGTCCCTCAGATGAACTAACAAGCACTGCTATCCTTCTGTACAACTTCTCAACCTTTATTTCTGCTCCCTGCTGCCCTGGCCCACACCCTGTCCTGGGCAGGGAACCTACCTTCTCTCGGGTAGAACCCTGAACTATGGCCCGTCCTGAGACTTTAAAGGGTGTGCACACCTGCACGCACAAAGCCTGCTGATCTCTGGTAAAACCTGGTCCACGGATGGAGGCTTATCCTCCGCCAAAGCTATTTAAAGCTTCAGAACCTGATTCAGGAATTGCAAAAACCTAGAGAAAACCGAAAAGGTAATTTTCTCTGCTCAAAACAGACGTTCTGGAGCTCCTCAATCAGCACCTGAGAGATTGTTGTGTGCCAACTAACACAGTGGCAGGGCCAAGCACTGTCACACTACTCTCTCCCCTCCACACCTGACTGTTAAAGCAGAGCTCAGCTCTACAATACTTCCCTCCCTTTAACGGTCCGGAATCCTTTGTTGGCACCGGCATCTTCTATCAGGGTTCTTCCGGTTAATGGACTGGTGCCAACTTCATTGGCCAGTGCGGGGTGATGTCACTCCTGCGCATGTGCAGTAGTGCAGTCACCCTGGTACATAGACGCTGTGCCCAAATTTAAACTGAGCTGCACTTGTGCGGCTCAGTGTACATTCCAAAGAAGACTATGAGCAGGCAGGTAGGTTTCTTTTATTGCAGAAGAGACATTTAATGTCTCTTCCGCATTAAAGAGACTGTCTGCTCACAATTTTTGAAAGTGAATCTGTATTTCTGCTTTAAGGACGCTGTCCGCTTCAGAGCCGAAAACCTCCAAGCAACCAGTGACACTGACAGTGGGAGGAGCTTGGTGAGGAAGCTGAGTCATTATTTCCACGTTAGGTCTGCTCTCTCCTGTAATTGACAGCTGGCAGCGAATTTGATAGCCAATAGCAAGCCATCTTTTGAATATGGATCTGGCCACTGCCTGCTGTCAATCCCAAGGGGAGTGGACCTGATGGGGAACTAGTGTCTGTGAATTTCTATTAGTCTCCGCCCACCCTATTTAAAATCCTCTGCTTCTTCGCTATGTGCGTGACAGCTGCAGCAGCAGGAAAAAGCTCAGCTGCATTGATGACGGGGTGTCAATATGGGCACTTAGGTCTCAGTGCTCCTTCACATTCTGCCAGCCCCAGATTCATGTACCTGCTCACAACAGGTACATGATATTGATGCCCGCACCAACATTTGTCATGCAGAGGCATAAAGGAGTTCTTCAGAGTGTCTTAGACTTAGTTAAATAAATGCTCTCAGCCCAGCTCTGCAGATCTTTACTGTGTGACCTTACCTGGCGCCACACAATCTTTGGTTGTAAATAGTGCCACAGTGTGTCTGCCATAATATCGAAGCCAAAATTACTCTGTGAGGACAACTTCTAATTAAATAGATCGTATTAAAATATTAACACTTTATTTCTTCAATTTAAAATGTTAAAACCACAGTATCTCATAAAAGTGAGTACACCCCTCAAATTTTTATAAATATTTTATTATATCTTTTTATGTGACAACACTGAAGAAATGATACTTTTCTACAATGTAAAGTAGTGAGTGTACAGCTTGTATAACAGTGTACATTTGCTGTCCCCTCAAAATAACTCAGCACACCGCCATTAATGTCTAAATCGCTGGCAACAAAAGTGTACACACCAAAGTGAACATGTCCAAAGTGGGCCCAATTTGCCATTTTCCCAACCCTGGTGTCATGTGACTCATTAGTGTTACAAGGTCTCAGTTGGGAATGGGGAGTAGGTTTGATAAATTTGGTGTTACCGCTCTCGCTCTCTCATACTGGTCACTGGAAGTTCAACATGGCACCTCATGGCAAATAACTCTCTGAGGATCTGAAAAAAAGAATTGTTGCTCTACATAAAGATGTCCTAGGCTATAAAAAGATTGCCAAGACCCCGAAACTGAGCTGGAGCACAGTGGACAAAACCATACAGCAGTTTGACAGGACAGGTTCCACTCAGAACAGGCCTCGTCATGGTCGAACAAAGTGGTTGAGTGTGTTGTATCCAGAGGTTGTGTTTGGGAAATAGACGTATGAGTGCTGCATGCATTGCAGCAGAGGTTGAAGGGGTGGGGGGTCAGCCTGTCAGTGCTCAGACCATACGCCGCACACTGCATCAAATTGCATGGCTGTCATCCCAGAAGAAAGCCTCTTCTAAAGATGATGCACAAGAAAGCCCGCAAACAGTTTGCTAAAGACAAGCAGACTAAGGACATGGGTTACTGGAACCATGCTCTGTGGTGTGATGAGACCAAGATTAACTTATTTGGTTCAAATGGGGTCAAGCATGTGTGGTGGCAACAGGTGAGAAGTGCAAAGACAAGTGTGTCTTGCCTACAGTCAAGCATGGTGGTTAGAATGTCTGGGGCTGCATGAGTGCTGCCGGCACTGGGGAGCTACAGTTTGAGGGAATCATGAATGCCAACATGTACTGTGACATACTGAAGCAGAACATGATCCCCTCCCTTCGGAGACCTCCAAGATGACCATTGCCTTGCTAAAGAATCTGAGGGTAAAGGTGATGGACTGGCCAAGCATGTCTCCAGACCTAAACCCTATTGAGCATCTGTGGGGCATCCTCAAACGGAAGGTGGAGGAGCGCAATGTCTCTAACATCCACCAGCTCTGTGATGTCGTCATAGAGGAGTGGAAGAGGACTCCAGTGGCAACCTGTGAAGCTCCAGTGAACATCCATGCCCAAGAGGGTTAAGGCAGTGCTGGAAAATAATGGTGGTCACACAAAATATTGACACTTTGGGCCAAATTTGGACATTTCCACTTAGGGGTGTACTCACTTTTGTTGCCAGCGGTTTAGACATTAACGGCTGTGTGTGGAGTTATTTTGAGGGGACAGCAAATTTACACTGTTATACCAGCTGTACACTCACTCCTTTACATTGCAGCAAAGTGTCATTTCTTCAGTGTTGTCACATGAAAAGGTATAATAAAATATTTACAAAAATGTGAGGGGTGTACTCACTTTTGTGAGATACTGTACATGCCTAGAGTTCAGCTTAAGTCCTGGTTCACACTGGTGTGAGACACTGTGTATTTACATCACATTGTGCCATGATTGCCACCCCATCAATACGGTTTATGGTAAAGATCTCCATAGCTAGACTGCAAGGCGTCTTGCACACAAACGTAATAATTTACTGATGTTTATACACAGTATATTGCTGGCAAAGGCGGACTTAAAAATACCGCGTAAAGAAAAAACCACAAGTATTTTATTCTATGCAGTCATACGCTGGTGCAATATACTCGAAGGGGCAGTAAAGGACACCTTCATTCAAAGTCATGTCCTTTTAAATTCTATTTCAGTTTTGTTTAGCTAATCAATATGCCAAACATCGGGAAGTGGATTTAGATTGATTAGTTAAAGTGGTTCTAAAGGCAGAAGATTGCTTTCTTTGCATTAAGGTAAAAAACGTGGGTGCAGCTTCCCCCATTATACTTACCTGAGCCCCATCTCGATCCAGCAATGTGCATGATTGCAGCGGCTCTCCCGGGTCTCTCTCTCATCATTGGTTCACACAGCAGCAGAAGTCATTGGCTCCTGGTGTTGTCAATCACAGCTAGTAAACCAATGAGGAGGGAGTGGGGAGTGGGTGGCAGGGCCGAGCCATGGTCTGTGTGTGAATGGACAATGTCCATTCATACTAGCACAGCTCGAGAGTGACCCTGCTCAAGTGCTCCCATAGCAAGAGGCTTGCTATTGGGGGCACTCGGCAGGGGTAGAAGCCAGGACCACTGCGGGGGACCCAAAAAGAGGATTAGGGCTGCTCTGTGCAAACCCAGTGCACAGAGCAGGTAAGTATGACATGTTTGTTATTTTAAAAAAAATATACCTTTAGTGTCACTTTAAGATAGGATAATACCTTACAAACGTACGTTCTCGATTTGTATCTCTGTTTCCACTATGCAATCTCATAATCTGGTTGATCAATATACAATATCATTCATTACCAAAGTATCTCGGTGCTGCAGATTGATGCATAACAATCAATCATTTTCTGGCTGATTAACTCCGTTTCAGCAGATTTGATCTAAATCAATCAGAAAGGGATGTTATGGCTATTCGATTATCTGAGGATTTGATCAAATTTTTGAGATTTGAGAAATCCGTGTGTGATTGGAATTCTTCCTTGGCCAGTCATTGAAGTAAATTCCTGCTAGTGAAGCATGAGATTTAAGCTACTGTTGTTAACTTCTAACCTGCATGTTGGTTTTGGAACAGCAAATCACCTGTTCACTTTAACATGCATTGGAAGAAGTAACTTGTCATTTGGACAATAGCAGCTTTCACCTTCCTAGACAGGTCTATAATTTGAATATTTAGCCTAGCACTGGTATACTGGGAGAAAGGGCATGCTTGTACATCATGTACCCAGTGTATGGAGGGGCCTCTGAAGAAATAGAACAGGTAGTTAACCTTGAGCTCTCTGATCCGCATTTGTTTTACATTCATAATTTTCCATGTCATCCCTCCAGCAATTTTCTGTGAGATTAGCGATTACCAGCTCAGTTTAACAGACCTTAACATACTAAAGAAGGGCAGATGGACAAGGAAACAATTAAAAAAATCTATACACTACTGTGGAAAGGTTGTAGGCAGGTGAAAACAAAAAATGCTTTACGTTTGAAATGCTTCAGAAAGAGGAGTGTTAATAGTTTATTTTTATCAATTAACAAAATTCAAATCAATGTTTGGTGTGACCATTCTTTGCCCTCAAAACAGCAACTTGCACAGTTTTTGGAGTAATTTAGCAGGTAGGTTGTTCCAAACATCTTGGATAACTAACCACTAACTGTAGATGTAGGCTGCCTCCAATCCCTCTGTCTCTTCGTGTAATCCCAGACAGATTCCACAGATTCCATGATGCTGAGATCAGGGCTCTGTGGGGGCCAAACCATCAAATCCAGGACTCCTTGTTCTTTTTTATGCTGAAGATAGGTCTTAACCCCGCTAGCGGTAAACCCGAGCGTGACTCGGGGTAGGAATTTCCTGCTATTAGCGGTATCCCCGAGTCACGCTCGGGGTGAATGGGCACAGCTATGCAGACAGCGCAGCGGAGTGTCTTACCTTATCCTGGCGATCCAGCGATGAGCTCTCATTGCTGTGACCGCCAGCCGAGATCTCCGCCGCTCGTCTGTCGGTAGGAGGACTTCCTAGTTCCGTTCCCTGCAGCAGCAATGCTGCATGGGAGCGGAACTAGGGAGGGAAATTCAAAAAAAAAAAGTTGCACAAAACACATAACACATTTTATATTATATATATACATACAGTGGGTACGGAAAGTATTCAGACCCCCTTAAATTTTTCACTCTTTGTTATATTGCAGCCATTTGCTAAAATCATTTAAGTTCATTCTTCTTCCTCATGAATGTACATATAGCACCCCATACTGACAGAAAAACACAGAATTGTTGACATTGTTGCAGATTTATTAAAAAAGAAAAACTGAAATATCACATGGTCCTAAGTATTCAGACCCTTTGCTCAGTATTTAGTAGAAGCCCCCTTTTGATCTAATACAGCCAGGAGTCTTTTTGGGAAAGATGCAACAAGTCTTTCACACCTGGATTTGGGGATCCTCTGCCATTCCTCCTTGCAGATCCTCTCCAGTTCTGTCAGGTTGGATGGTAAACGTTGGTGGACAGCCATTTTTAGGTCTCTCCAGAGATGCTCAATTGGGTTTAAGTCAGGGCTCTGGCTGGGCCATTCAAGAACAGTCACGGAGTTGTTGTGAAGCCACTCCTTTGTTATTTTAGCTGTGTGCTTAGGGTCATTGTCTTGTTGGAAGGTAAATCTTCGGCCCAGTCTGAGGTCCAGAGCACTCTGGAGAAGGTTTTTGTCCAGGATATCCCTGTACTTGGCCGCATTCATCTTTCCCTCGATTGCAACCAGTCGTCCTGTCCCTGCAGCTGAAAAACACCCCCACAGCATGATGCTGTCACCACCATGCTTCACTGTTGGGACTGTATTGGACAGGTGATGAGCAGTGCCTGGTTTTCTCCACACATACCACTTAGAATTAAGGCCAAAAAGTTCTATTTTGGTCTCATCAGACCAGAGAATCTTATTTCTCACCATCTTGGAGTCCTTCAGGTGTTTTTTAGCAAACTCCATGCAGGCTTTCATGTGTCTTACACTGAGGAGAGGCTTCCGTCGGGCCACTCTACCATAAAGCCCCGACTGGTGGAGGGCTGCAGTGATGGTTGACTTTCTACAACTTTCTCCCATCTCCTGACTGCATCTCTGGAGCTCAGCCACAGTGATCTTTGGGTTCTTCTTTACCTCTCTCACCAAGGCTCTTCTCCCCCGATATCTCAGTTTGGCCGGACGGCCAGCTCTAGGAAGGGTTCTGGTCATCCCAAACGTCTTCCATTTGAGGATTATGGAGGCCACTGTGCTCTTAGGAACCTTAAGTGCAGCAGAAATCTTTTTGTAACCTTGGCCAGATCTGTGCCTTGCCACAATTCTGTCTCTGAGCTCTTCAGGCAGTTCCTTTGACCTCATGATTCTCATTTGCTCTGACATGCATTGTGATCTGGAAGGTCTTATATAGACAGGTGTGTGGCTTTCCTAATCAAGTCCAATCAGTATAATCAAACACAGCTGGACTCAAATGAAGGTGTAGAACCATCTCAAGGATGATCAGAAGAAATGGAAAGCACCTGAGTTAAATATATGAGTGTCACAGCAAAGGGTCTGAATACTTAGGACCATGTGATATTTCAGTTTTTCTTTTTTAATAAATCTGCAACAATGTCAACAATTCTGTGTTTTTCTGTCAGTATGGGGTGCTATGTGTACATTCATGAGGAAGAAGAATGAACTTAAATGATTTTAGCAAATGGCTGCAATATAATAAAGAGTGAAAAATTTAAGGGGGTCTGAATACTTTCCGTACCCACTGTATATATATATATATATATATATATATATATATATATATATATATATATATATATATATATATATATAAAATTATATTATTGATTCGATTATAATTCATGCGTTATATATATATATATATATATATATATATATATATATATATATATATATATATATATATATATACACACACACGTATATATAATATATAGTGCATGAATTATAATCTAATCAATAATATAATTTTATTATATATATTATATAATAAAATTATATTATTGATTTGATTATAATTCATGCGTTTGTGTTTCAAATTTATCACATCTGGGATGTCTACTAGAGTCTTGTTTTGGTCAGGTTTAAGTCAGTAATTACTAAGAATTGTAGGCCTATAATACATAACGCCAAATTTCCATGAAAAGAATTGTACCGCTTTTGGTACATAATTCCTGACAGAATCATACCGCCAGGGAGGTTAAAGTGTTACTAAACCCAGGACCCTGCATTCACTATATCTGGTCTCCCACAGTACACAGAACATGGACATGCAATAGTTTTGGTAAATATAAGCTGCTAAATACCTTATTTCATCAGCAATATATAGCAGTCTTGTGACATTTGTATCAGTGTCCGCTTAAGCTTATAGGAAGATTTTCCATTCTCCCCTGACCCTTTGTCTGGTCGGTGCTGATTGGCCCTGCAGGGCCGGTTTTAGACAAAGTGTGGCCCTGGGCAAACCTAAAAGTGGGGCCCCAAATTTTTTTATATTCTACCAAAAATATAGGCGCATTTAATCAATTTAGCCAAATAAAACATACAACTACATGAAAATATGCTTTAATTAAATAACATTAAATAGAATAAATAAAATATAACAAAATCAATGCATCAGGGCATGCTGGGCATTGTAGTTAGTAACTGCAAGTCCCAGCATGCCCTGATACAGCCTATGGCTCTGCAGCTGCCCCAAAACACAACCTGCAGCATGTTGCACTATATAGTATAATATAATACTATAAAGTGCAACATGCTGCAGGTTGTGTTTTGGGGCAGCTGCAGAGCCATAGGCTGTATCAGGGCATGCTGGGAGTTGCAGTTAGTGACTGCAATGCCCAGCATGCCTGGCCCCTGATACATCCTATGCAGCTGCTGCTGCACTATATATTATTTTCTAGCCACCCACCCCCCTTACCCTTATTTTTTTTATGCGGTGCAGACTTGTGGCAGCGGCTCCACTAATTTAAATTGCCCGGCTCCTCTCCGGTGGGGCTGGCGACGTCACTGACGTCAGTCTCTGCTGCCTGGCAACAGACGTGACGGCGCACACGTGACGTCAGTTACCAGCAGCCCCCACGCTGGAGCCTGGGACTGGGGGACGGACGTTCCTAGAGGCAGAGGGGAGGGGGAGCCGGAGCCCAGAGCGGAGGAGAAGGTCAGAGGTGAGGGGAAGATGGGAGGGGATTTGGGCCCGGCCACAGGCAGCACAGCGCTGCGCAGCGCATTGTATCCGCCCGCCGGCACATAGCGGAGCAGAGGCAGCGTGACACTGACAGGGGGTGGCTGGGGGCCCTTTGGAAGATGAAGCCGGCTCCTGACAGTGACGGGGCCCCTTTGTAAAATGGAGCCCGCTGCTGACAGTGACACGGGCACTGGCGTGCGCAGCCTATGGCATTAGGGTGTGCACCTCAAACCAAAAGCTCAAACACATGTGCGTGTGTGTGTATATATATATATACATATATATATATATACACACACACACACACACACACACACACACACACACTTTTATAAATAAATTTAAACTAAAATATAATCTATGGGGACCCTGCTCTAAAGGGGATCTATGGGGACCCTGCTCTAAAGGGGGATCTATGGCGATCCTGCTCTAAAAGGGGGATCTATGGCATAGATCCCCTTTAGAGCAGGGTCCCCATAGATCCCCCTTTAGAGCAGGCCAGGGCAGGTCCCCCATATAGATCCCCTCTTACAGCAGGCCAGGGTGAGGTGAGGTCCCCCCCATAAAGATCCCCCCTTACAGCAGGCCAGGGCGAGGTTCCCCATATAGATCCCCCTTACAGCAGGCAGGGTGAGGTGAGATCCCCCCATATAGATCCCCCTTACAGCAGGCAGGGTGAGGTTCCCCATATAGATCCCCCCTTACAGCAGGCCAGGGTGAGGTCCCCCATATAGATCCCCCCTTACAGCAGGACCTCACCCTGGCCTGCTGTAAGGGGGGATCTATATTGGGGACCTCACCCTGGCCTGCTGTAAGGGGGGATCTATATTGGGGACCTCACCTCACCCTGGCCTGCTGTAAGGGGGATCTATATGGGGTCTTAGATCCCCCTTACAGCAGGCCAGGGTGAGGTGAGGTCCCCCATATAGTCCCCCTTACAGCAGGCCAGGGTGAGGTCCCCCATATAGATCCCCCTACAGCAGGCCAGGGTCGGTGAGGTCCCCCATATAGTCCCCCTTACAGTAGGCCAGGGTGAGGTCCCCCATATAGATCCCCCCTACAGCAGGCCAGGGTCGGTGAGGTCCCCCATATAGATCCCCCTACAGCAGGCCCGGGTGAGGTGAGGTCCCCCATATAGTCCCCCTTACAGCAGGCCAGGGTGAGGTCCCCCATATAGATCCCCCCTACAGCAGGCCAGGGTCGGTGAGGTCCCCCATATAGTCCCCCTTACAGCAGGCCAGGGTGAGGTCCCCCATATAGTCCCCCTTACAGCAGGCCAGGGTGAGGTCCCCCATATAGTCCCCCCTTACAGCAGGCCAGGGTGAGGTCCCCCATATAGTCCCCCTTACAGCAGGCCAGGGTGAGGTCCCCCGCAGGCCAGGGTGAGGTCCCCCATATAGTCCCCCTTACAGCAGGCCAGGGTGAGGTCCCCCATATAGATCCCCTTACAGTAGGCCAGGGTGAGGTCCCCCATATAGTCCCCTTACAGTAGGCCAGGGTGAGGTCCCCCATATAGATCCCCTTACAGTAGGCCAGGGTGAGGTCCCCCATATAGTCCCCCTTACAGCAGGCCAGGGTGAGGTCCCCCATATAGTCCCCTTACAGTAGGCCAGGGAGAGGTCCCCCATATAGATCCCCCTACAGCAGGCCCGGGTCAGTGAGGTCCCCCATATAGTCCCCCTTACAGCAGGCCAGGGTGAGGTCCCCCATATAGTCCCCCTTACAGCAGGCCAGGGTGAGGTCCCCCATATAGATCCCCCTACAGCAGGCCCGGGTCAGTGAGGTCCCCCATATAGTCCCCCTTACAGCAGGCCAGGGTGAGGTCCCCCATATAGTCCCCCTTACAGCAGGCCAGGGTGAGGTCCCCCATATAGATCCCCCTACAGCAGGCCCGGGTCAGTGAGGTCCCCCATATAGTCCCCCTTACAGCAGGCCAGGGTGAGGTCCCCCATATAGTCCCCCTTACAGCAGGCCAGGGTGAGGTCCCCCATATAGTCCCCCTTACAGCAGGCCAGGGTGAGGTCCCCCATAAAGATCCCCCTACAGCAGGCCCGGGTCAGTGAGGTCCCCCATATAGTCCCCCTTACAGCAGGCCAGGGTGAGGTCCCCCATAAAGATCCCCCTACAGCAGGCCTGGGTGAGGTCCCCCCATATAGATTCTCCCCCCTCCCCTTACAGCAGGCCAGGCAAGGGCAGGTTCCCTCTTACCTTTTTATCACCTGTCCCCAGGCAAGATTTTCCTGCAGCACCACAGACCATCCATCACCACGCTTCAGGGCTTGAAGTTCAGGCTCTCTGGCCTCTCCCCCTCCTTTGCTGAACTGCTGTTGCTGTCTGTCCTGTCCTCCTCCTCCTCGCCGCACCGCAGGCTTCTTCTGCTGGTTCTCTCCCGCGCTGCACAGCAAAGTCCCTCCTCCCCACCTCACATTCCACACATTCCACACATACCGCACATACTACACATACCGCACGCCTGTCTCCACCTCCACCACAGTGGGCGGCGCCGGCCGGTCTGAAGGCTGTAGCTGAGCATCCGAGCCGCCAAGCTGAGGCCAGCCGCAGCGCCGCAGAAGAGACTCAGCGGCGGTCCGGCGGCCATGGCGGAACGTGCAAGGAGGCCGAGGGTGATTGCGCACGCCTATGGACACGGGGCCCCTGGACGTTCGGGGCCCTGGGCATTTTCCCAGTTTGCCCCCCCCCTAACGCCGGCCCTGTGGCCCTGTGCTGATCACATGCACTCTCCCAAGGGAAAAAAAAACAACTCTCTTAGCAATACACACCAAACTGAGCATGTGCAGCTTGACTCCTAATGCTCTGTTCTATCAAGAGATGGGTTGGAATCAGTTAAAGAAGAGGAGGATTAGAGAAGACAGGATCACACAGACTTTATAAACAATGACTCATTAACCCCTTAGGTTCCACAGTGAGTATAACAAGCATGCTTTACTGCATATACAGACTGATTTTACTGTTATGGGTTTAGTAACACTTTAATGGCATTGGCTGTATGTTTGAGGTCTTAGTTCTGCTGCCATATAACTTTGGGGCCAATCAAATACCTCCCTGATAGTATGGTATGATGGATACATATCTGCCTGTATTTCTCAGCATTGAGGACACCATTGATCCTGACCAAATCTCCAACTCCATGTGCAGAAACGTGCAAGGAGCCTCCACCATGCTTTACTGTTGCCTGCAGTCACTCGATATTGTACTGCTCTTTGGCGAACAAACTGCCTCCTGCTACAGCTGAATATTTTTAAATTTTACTCCATCAGTCCAGAGCGCCTTTCGCCATTTTTCTGCACCCCAGTTCCTATGTTTTTGTGAATAGTTGAGTTGCTTAGCCTTGTTTCCATGTCAAAGCTATGGCTTTTTGGCCACAATTCTTTCATGAAGACAACATCCGGCCAGGCTTCTCCGGACAGTAGATGGGTGTACATCGGTCCTACTGGTTGTCTGGTTTCCTTCCGTTTTATGCTGATGACCCTGCTGGACATCTTCTGATGCCAAAGGGAAATAAGCCTGATGTGTCTTTCATCCATTGCATTAAGTTTCCTTTGCCGGCCACTGCCTCTATGGTCCCCAACATTGCCCCGTTTCTTCAAAAGAGCTTGAACACCACATTTGAAACCCCAGTCTGCTTTGAAATCTTTGCCAGGGAGGAACTTTGCTGAGGCAGTAGAACTACCTTGGATCTTATTGCTGTGCTCAGTCTTGCCATGGTGTATGACCTGTGACATGAAACTGTCCTCCACAATCAGTTTATCTCTTCCTAATCCCAGTTTAAAGCCTTTTACACAGCTGTTTCTCTTTCAGTTTCAGCCTACATACACAGTTGATGATACCTGCTTTGAATAATTGGTTAATCATACACCTGACTCTAATCCTACAAAATCCCTGACTATGTGCAAGTGTAAAGGCCCGTACACACGTACCGATCGTCGGCATACAAACGTCGGTGGACGAAGGATCTGCCGATTGTACGCGTGTTAGTATGGTGCCTCCGACAGATGTCTGCGCACAATCCGCGGACAAAAGTCTTTCTTGCAAACATGAAAATATTTGTATGCCGACACCAGAACGGACGATTGTTCGCCTGTCAGTACACAATTCGGCCGACAGACCGCAGATTTGCAAGACTGGGCATGCTCAGAAAATAGAAAACACAGGGAAAGTTAACCATTACATGACATCACTTCTGCAGTCGGCGGACAAAATTCTTGTGCTGTCCTTGTGCTGTCTTTGCACTTTTCAGCAGACACCGACATCCCGGGGAGAAAAGAGGAACATTTGTAAGCCGACCATCGGTACGTGTGTACGGGGCTTAAGAATTGACGCTGTGTTGAAGCCACACCAAATATTGATTTTATTCAGACTTTTCTTCCGTTTGCTCACTTTGCATTTTGTAAATTGATAAAAATAAAAAGATATATTTTTAAAAGCATTCTTACTAAAACTTTTACACAGCAAAGTAAAATATTTTTTTCATTTTTTTTTTCTTTGGTGATTGCACAATTCTGTTTGAAGAATATTTGTAATATAATACACACAAACTTTATACATTTGAGCATTCTAATTACAAAAACCAATAGATCAAATATTGATGTTCGCGCTAACTCAGATATAGATATGCAGTTCTTCAGTTTAGTTATGTTATAGAAAATGTTTTAGGTCAGCGGTTGTCCACTTGAAAATTAGAGGGTCTCAAATGCAACACCAAGCACTTCCAGAGGGCTGCAGAGTAGTATGTTTTCATGCATTGTGACATCTAGGCAGTGTATTCAGAATGAATAGACTGTAACATACCCCAGCACCTGAAAATGCACTTTTTGCAACATACTGTACTGCATTAAATAGAAACCCCCTCCCAGCATTAGTGGTTAGTAATGATACTGTTAAACCCGACCCCCCTCCCCTTTGCATGGGAATATAGGCTGCACACTTACCCCCTCTTCAATATAAACCATGAACAAAAATACCAACACAGGAAATTGTAATAATATGGCCATGGCACCTATATTGGTATATAAATAATTCATTAATAAAATCTTTATTAAAATTCAATAAATAAACAGATATTAAAACTTAAAATTCAAATATACATACTGTATCTCTCGCTCAGTCATAGAACAAAATACTAAGAGAAAGATGGGGCTTTGCATGGGCAATTGGAGAGAGGATGATCACAATTTTCACACCGTATAATTAAAATTGCTCTCTTTATTGAACAGACATATATATATATATATATATATATTAGGCTTGTGACGGTATCAGATTTTCATGCTGCGATTAATTGATTAAGGTTTTGCCACGGTATACGGTATTATCACGGTATTCTATTATTAAATTTAAATTATTAAATTTCCACCTCACTTCAATTTCATTGCTGAATTTAGGGGCTTTGGTTCACTTATGCACATTATTATATAGTCAGTCAGTACAGACTCTGTGAACCAGGCCTAAAATAGGTCATCAAGCAGTGTCTGGCCTAACTGGTGATAACTGGTTCTGGCGCTCGGCTCCGATCCGATGGCCTGGTCATTAAGAGGGCAAATCCTTGTGGTCAAGAAGTGGTTAAACCTGAAGGAGGTGTTGTTTATAAATGACTTTACTATTGCTTTAGGCCTGGTTCACATGTATGCGGGTTGGTGGTTCACATGTATGCGGGTTGGCGGTTCACATGTATGCGGGTTGGCGGCCCACATTTGCACAGGCATAGCAGCCCATTGATTTGAACGGGCTGCTATGCCTTCATTTTCCGCAGAAAAAAGGTGCATGCAGCATTTTTTTTTAAATGCAGTGGCCTTGAAATCCATCCTGCTTTTGCACCATGCGACTAACCTGCAGTTCCTGCTCTGGCAAGCTTTCTGCATTTTTTGTATACGTGGGCACGGCATTTAAAAACAGTTTGCGTGTGCAGCAACGGCAGGTAAGTCGCATGGTGCAAAAGAAGGATGGATTTCATGGCCACTGCATTTTTTTAAATTCTGCATGCACCTTTTTTCAGCTGAAAACGCAGGCATAGCAGCTCAAGCCCATTCACATCAATGGGCTGCTATGCCTGTGCAAATGTGGGCCCCCAACCCGCATACATGTGAACCAGGCCTAAAGCAATAGTAAAGTCATTAATTGGTTAAACCTGCAGGAGGACCGGTGTTTTTATCTATTAATGACTTTACTATTGCTTTAGGCCTGGTTCATATGTATGCGGGTTGGGGGCCCACATTTGCACAGGCATAGCAGCCCATTGATGTTAATGGGCTTGAGCTGCTATGCCTGCGTTTTCAGCTGAAAAAAGGTGCATGCAGAATTTAAAAAAATGCAGTGGCCATGAAATCCATCCTTCTTTTGCACCATGCGACTTACCTGCCATTGCTGCACACCCAAACTGTTTTTAAATGCCGTGCCCACGTATACAAAAAATGCAGAAAGCTTGCCAGAGCAGGAACTGCAGGTTAGTCGCATGGTGCAAAAGCAGGATGGATTTCAAGGCCACTGAATTTTAAAAAAATGCTGCATGCACCTTTTTTCTGCGGAAAATGAGGGCATAGCAGCCCGTTCAAATCAATGGGCTGCTATGCCTGTGCAAATGTGGGCCGCCAACCTGCATACATGTGAACCGCCAACCCGCATACATGTGAACCAGGCCTAAAGCAATAGTAAAGTCATTAATAGATAAAAACACCGGTCCTCCTGCAGGTTTAACCACTTCTGGATCATCACCAGGTAGGCCAGACACTGCTTGATGGCTATATAATAATGTAATGTGGGCTGCTATGCGTGTGTGTGTATATATATATATATATTAGAGCTGCACGATTCTGGCCAAAATGAGAATCACGATTTTTTAGCTTGGAATAAAGATCTCGATTCCCTCACGATTCTCTGTGTAACAAAAAAAAAAATTGGGATAACTTTACTGTTACGTTTTTTTTTTTTATTCATTAAAGTCTATTAATTGCGTTTGAAAGACTGCTGCGCAAATACAGTGTGACATAAAATATTACAACAATCGCCATTTTTTTTCTGTAGGGTCTCTGCTAAAAAAATATATACAGTAAAACCTTGGTTTGAGAGTAACTTGGTTTAAGAGCGCTTTGCAAGACAAGCAAAATTTTCAAATAAATTTTGACTTGCTATACAAGCAATGTCTTGATATACAAGTAGCCTCAAGTCACAGCTAAGTATAAAAGAGAAGAGAGGCGCCTCTAAGTGTAGCAATATGGTTAAATTTAATGAAGGTACAACATTTAGCAACTCACATGGTTGATGATTGGAACAGGCACATCTAAGGATGCAGGCATCAGGGGTAAAGCTGTCCACATAGACCATCCTCCACACCGCCATCTACGTCATCCCTTCCATGCTGCCCCTCGCTTTCAGATCGCTTTACTCCAGGGTGGTCTTCCCGGTCAAGATTACAGACTGGCAGCCGGCGGTGCAGAAGATGGTCTATGTGGACAGCTTTACCCCGGATGCCTGCATACTTAGACGTGCCTGTTTTATTCATCAACCATGTGAGTTGGTAAATGTTGTACCTTCATTAAATGAAACCATATTACTACACTTAGAGGCGCCTCTCTTCTCTTTGATACTCTGTAGCTCCTGCTGGATTTTGCTTCTAATCCCCTTGTGGAAGCGGCTATTTGTGGATGGACATTTTATGGTTATATAACCTATCTCAATGCTATAATCTTTTTATATGGACTATAAACTGAAGGACTTTTGAATAAATGGCTGTTGAACTAATCATCTGAGTTTCCATTATTTCTTATGGGGAAATTTGCTTTGATATAAGAGTGCTTTGGATTACAAGCATGTTTCCGGAACGAATTATGCTCGCAATCCAAGGTTTTACTGTAAAATGTTTGGGGTTCTAAGTACTTTTCTAGCAAAAAAAAAAAACTGATTTTAACTTGCAAGCAACAAGTGTCAGAAAAAGGTCCAGTCTTTAAGAGGTTAAACTTCCTTTCTCCCTGGCAGAGGGAAGGAAAAGATACAATGTAATCATTTTTGTTTATAGTTACTGGGAGACTTAATGCTGAAAGGCTTAGCTGTGTGAGTGAATGAGTCATCCAGCTCACTGAAATGTATCAATTCACAAGTCAGACCCAGGAGCAGAGAAACTCGGTATTTTAAAAATGCCACAATAACAATACCGTGGCTATGCAATACCGCGATATATCGAATTACCGAAAACCGGCATATGTCTAATATATATATATATATATATATATATATATATATATAAAGACAAAAAACAAAATATACTATAACTACATAGAAAGACTGGATAAAAGAAAAACGCATATGTAGAAATATATCCCCATGGGGAATGCTGATAAAGTGTATCTCATTAGATAGCACGGTCTAGGGTCCCCAGCAAGCCGCCGGGTTTCGCAACAGGGCTTCCTCCGGGCCAGAGAGACCAAGGCAGACCGATATTTCCAGCTGCGATAGAGACCTTGGCAGACACATGCGTTGAGGGGCAGATCAGTGCAGGCAGATAAATGCAATAGAATAACTGCAAATATGTCAATTTTGGGGGAGAATTCACAGTCAGTATCCTCTCAAAATGATCACGGGAACCCCAAGATTGCAGGCACCAGATACATTCTTCGTCTAATATTACATGAACGTAAATGGGGTCTCTGTTAGAAACACTGTATATATATATATATATATATATATATATACATGAGGCAGATGCTTCACAGAGTACACTTTATATATCCATATGTATTGGCCATATCATAGACCTTGCCATCAAAGTGAGGGACTCCTTACATCCATCTTTGTCACAGAGATCTGCCAGTCATAGAACTCGAGCGAATGTCCTCAAATAAAATCATCAGAGTCCCCCCTTGATTCAAGGGTGACATAACCCCATAACAGGTGCTGCGACAGGGTGGGGAGGAGGGGAGATCGCCAAGCCGTTCCAAGTCAACTGCGACAGGAGCCTTCACGCGACGCCTTCTATAGCCCTTCTTCCCGTGACGAGAACCTTCTAGAAAGGCACGTGTTTCCTGCCCGACTTATTATACGCACGTGTTTTCCTCCTCAATTCATGTGGCAAGCCTGTAAAGGCTTAAAGCCACAGTAACCCAAGAAAACATTTTCATTTTTTTTCTTAAAACAGAGCTGTGGCCGCCACAATCCCATGTAGTGGACCCCTAATTGTGCCCACTCGCCATTAGTGATCAGTGGTCAAACAGGAGAGCAGAATATGTTTGGGACCCCTTTACTATACCATAGATCTGCAAAGGCAGCAGGTGCCCCACAAGAGAGGATCTAGCTCAGAACATGATGGGCCACATGCAAGGAGCCAACAGGCCACGTGTTGGGCACCAGGGGTTTGAATTCATTGAGAAGCTAACAGAGAGTTACAGGATTACTCTATAACATATATGTTCTGCATTCCATAAAGCTTGAGATAGATACACAAGTGCACTTTTTCTGTCCTGCACATTTTCCTTGTCTGTACCAATACCTTCACGCGGTCATTGTTCTAAAACTCATCAAACCCATAAAATGTTATCTCGGGAAGTTTGTGAAATCAGTAGGGAGAGCTGCTGATGTCTATTTGCATCCCTGCTGTGAAGTCTACTAACTAAATAGGAATTTCACCAAGTTTTTTAAAAATTAACCACTTAAGCCCCAGCCCTATTTCGGACACTTTTTGTTTACAAGTTAAAACCAGTATTTTTTCCTAGAAAACTACTTAGAACCCCAAACATTATATATATTTTTTTAGCAAAGACTCTGGAGAATAAAATGTCGGTCATTGCAAAAATTTTTGTCACGCGGTATTTGCGCAGCGGTCTTTAAAACGCCATTTTTTTTTGGAAAAAATTTGAAAAATCACATTTCACTGCATTTAAAAAATACTAAACAGTAAAGTTAGCCCATTTCTTTTATATATTGTGAAAGATGATGTCACGCCGCGTAAACAGATACCCAACATGTTACGGTTTAAAATTGCGCCCCCCCCCCCCCGTGGGATGGCGACAAACTACGGTTAATAGAGATCTCAATCTGCGACGCTTTAAATTTATTTAACGGTTACCAGTTTAGAGTTAGAGTGTAGCTCTTTTTTTAAATTATTGCCCACGCTCTGGCGATCGCGGCAATACCTCACATGTGTGGTTTGAACAGCGATTTAATTCGCGGCTCGACTTGCGTATACTTTTTTTTTGTGCGCGAGCGAACGGTGACGGGGGTGGCTAAATTTTTTTTTTTTTGTTTTTTCCTATTTATTTTTTCTTTTTTTTTAACTTTATTACAGGTTTTTAAAAAAAAAAAAAAATCTGATCACTTTTATTGCTGTCACAAGCAATGTAAACATCCCTTGTGACACCAATATGTAGTGACAGGTACACTTTATGGAGGGATCGAGGGTCTAAAAGACCCTAGACCCCTCCATTACACTTCCCTGTATGCAAAACGCCGAAAACTGCATTTTTGCATACAGCCGTTTTTCAAATCTGCTGCCTTTTGCAGCACAGTAACCGGAAGTGACGTCATGGACGCCGCCTCCGGGTTACGTCATCGGAGACCCGATCGATGCCGTTTCCGGCATTCATCGGGACTCCATCCAGCCGGCGGACGTGCCGGCTGGGTGCTCGGGGCTCCCGGTGGGACGGGAGCCACGGAAGGCGGCGGGAGGGGCGTCCCCTCCCGCTCACCCGGGTAACGATCGAGCGGCTCCCGAGCCGCATCGGTCGTTACCGACGGAAAGCCGACCATCGGCTTCAAACCACGGTACCAGGATGATGTCTCTAGCTAGAGACATCATCCCGGGATAACCCCGCAAAGTCAGCCGACGTACCGGTACGTTGATATGCGGTAAGTGGTTAAAAGTTATTCGCTACAAATACTGTAGCTGCTGACGTTTAAAAAGCAGGTACTTACCGATCCATCCATTCCAGTGAAGTCCTCCTGCAGCTCATTCTTTTCACTGCTGCAGATCCCCTGAGCCGCCATTTTGGATTTGGGATCCGGCTATGTGACTTCCTGATGAATCACAGCTGGCTCTACACTGCAGATTTGCAAGATCACGTGGTGCAGGGAGACTGGTCCTGCAACCTTCTGGGACCTGTGACATGTCCAAAAAGGCTGTGAGTGGGGAGGGGGAGTAGATGGGATGAGCGGTGTCATACTAACCTACTTGAGGATTGGGAAGGTGGGAACGGGTACTGACAAAATACAGTACTTGCTCCCCCTGCCCTTTACCCCAAAAGAAAACCTGCAACTCAATAGTAAAACCTCACTTTTTGGGTGATCTGCTTTAATTTGAAATCTGTCATTTGGGAAGAGACCTCCTGTGGCACAAGTGGGTAAGTAAAAGGGATTCTTAGATCTGGAAATTACTGACTAGTGAAATGTGTTTAGGCCTGGATTAAAAACTGGTATACTGAGAATTTATTTAAGCAATGACTGGACTGTGCTTTAACATAGAACAATAAAAGTATTTTCTCTCTCCTTTTTTCTTTTTTTGCACTACAGGTAATAATAAACAGCACAATCACACCCAACATGACTTTTACAAAGACATCACAGAAGTTTGGCCAGTGGGCTGACAGCAGAGCGAATACGGTTTTTGGACTAGGGTTTGGATCAGAGCAACAGCTTTCGAAAGTAAGTAAAGTAAATTGGAATTTTAAAGCTGCAATAAACCCAAACGCTAACAATTATTATATTGCCCAAGAAAAGTGCAATGCTTCAACATAAAGTGAATCAAAAACGTATATAAACTGCATAAATGTGTGAAACAAACATACAGTGCCTTGAAGAAGTATTCATACCCCTTGAACCTTTCCACATTTTGTCATGTTACAGCCAAAAACGTAAATGTATTTTATTGGGATTTTATGTGAGAGACCAACACAAAGCGGCACATAATTGTGAAGTGGAAGGAAAATGATAAATGATTTTCAATTTTTTTTTACAAATAAATATGTGAAAACTGTGGCGTATATTTGTATTCAGCCAATACTTTGTAGAACTGCCTTTCCCTGCAATTACAGCTGCAAGTATTTTTGTGGATGTGTCTACCAGTTTTGAACATGTAGAGAGGGAAGTTTTTGCCCATTTTTCTTTGCAAAATAGCTCAAGCTCTGTCAGACTGTATGGGGAGTGCCTCTGTATACATCAACTTTCAAGTCTTGCCACAGATTCTCAATTGGATTTAGAGCTGGACATTGACTGGGCTGTTCTAAAACATGAATATGCTTTAATCCAAACCATGCTATTATGGCTCTGGATTTTTGTTTAGGATCCTCATCCTGCTGGAAGGTGAACCTCCGCCCCAGTCTCAAGTCTTTTGCAGATTCTAACAGGTTTTCTTCTAAGATTGCCCTGTATTTGTCTCCATCCATCTTCCCATCAACTCTCACCAGCTTCCCTGTCTCTGCTGAAGAAAAGCATCCCCACGACATGATGCTGCCACCACCATGTTTCACAGTGAGGATGGTGTAATCAGGGTGATGTGTAGTGTTGTTTTTCCACCACAGTGTTTTTCTTTTAGGCTCAAAAGTTTGATTTTGGACTCCTCTGACAAGATTACCTTCTTCCACATGTTTGCTGTGTCATCCACATGGCTTTTGACAAACTGCAAACAGGATTCCTTATGACTTTTTCAAAAATGGCTTTCTTCTTGCCACTCTTCCATAAAGGCCAGATTTGTGGAGTGCACGAATAATAGTTGTCCTGTGGATAGATTCTCAAACCTGAGCTGCGGATCTCTGCAGCTCCTCCAGAGTTACCATGGGCCTCTTGGCTGCTTCTCTGATTAATGCTTTCCTTGCCCGGCCTGTTAGTTTAGGTGGACGGCCATGTCTTGGTAGGTTTGCAGTTGTACCATACTCCTTTACATTTTTGGATGATGGATTGAACAGTGCTCCGTGAGATGTTCAAAGCTTGGGATGTTCTTTTTTACCTAACCCTGCTTTAAACTTCTCCACAACTTTATCCCTGACCTGTCTGGTGTGTTCCTTGGCCTTCATGATGCCCTTTGTTCCCTAAGGCCTCTTTCACACGGATCGGACCGTATTGCGATCTGCTCCAGCACTTTCTTTTTTTTTACGGACACGGATGACACTTGTGTCATCCGGTCCGTATGTCCGCATATCATCCCATCCGTTTGCGGATGATATACGGACATAATGTATGTCTATGGGGGTTGCGGATGTCAGCGGATGACACCTCTGACATCCGATTTTGCGTCCTTTCCATTTTCTAAACAGAAGAAAAATAGGGTTCTGTTCCGTTCCAAAAAACAGAACAGAACTGAAAGGACGCAAATTGGATGTCAGCGGATGGTCATCCGCAATCCCATTGATATGCATTATGTCTGTATATCACCCGCAAACGGATGGGGTGATATACGGGCATACGGAACGCCCGTGTGAAAGAGGCCTTAGGTTCTCTGACAAATTTCTGAGGGCTTCACAGAACGGCTGCATTTATACTGAGATTAAATGACACACAGGGGGATTTTATTTACTAATTAGGTGAGTTCTGAAGGCAATTGTTCCCACTAGATTTTAGTTAGGGGTATCAGAGTAAATGAGGCAGAATACAAATGCATGCCACACTTTTTACATATTTATTTGTAAAAAAAAAAAAACTTAAAAACCATTTATCATTTTCTTTCCACTTCACAATTATGTGCCACTTTGTGTTGGTCTATCATATAAAACCCCAATAAAATACATTTACGTTTTTGATTGTAGCCTGACAAAATGTGAAAAATTTCAAGGGGTATGAATAATTTTTCAATGCACTGTATATACAAATATAATTATAATTAAAAAAACCACATGAAGAAATTACTACAGGCAGTCCCCGAGTTACTTACATCCGACTTATACTTACAAATGGAGGGAGACAAAAGGAAGTGAGAGGAAATCTACCTCTAGGAAGGGAAATTTACTCCTGTAAGAGTTATCGTGGGAAAAAGGTGTCTCCGCTTAAGGTTTATCGCCAATCCTTGTTTCCACAACAACCCAAAATGTTCAAAATCCAATTGTCATAGGGACAGAAAGTGAGGCATAGATCTTCCCTATGCTATCTATACAAAAGATAAAAAAAAATTGGCTGGAGTTACACTAGAAAAAAAAAGTAAATTGTGGAAAGAAATTTACATACAAGTTCAACTTAAAGTGGAACTTTATTCAGAAAATGAAGTCCTGCTAGATGACTTCAGGGTGGCCCATTTTACAGGTTTAGCTATGTAAAACATTAAAAATAAATGCCTGTACCGTGTAAAATCCAGTAATATACTGTCTCACCCTGCTCTGCACATGCTCAGTTGCTCTACATTTTTAGGCACTGCTAAAAAGCCAAATTAAACCCTCCTATCCTTTACAGCCAAAGAAGCTTCTTCTGTTTGGTATGCAACTGCCGTGGTGCTGCACATGTGATCAGTTATGACACCAGCCATTTGATGGTTTGACAATTTGGTTGAGGACACAAGCAGATGTGACAGTTAGCCATCCGGGCATTCCAGGAATGTAACTGTTTTTTTAAACCATTAAATCGATGGATTTAGTTGCACTTTATCATTTACTGCTGCTCAGGGGCTCTGGACTTCAGCAAAATGGCAGCCTCCAGCAAGAAGAAACGGAATCAATGCTGGAGGCAATTAATAGCACACGCTAATGTTGGTAGCATAATAAGGCCTCATGCACACTGGAAGTTTTTACAGCGGCTGTCTTTGGCGTCAGACGTTGTTTTCTACAGCCAGTAAACTCCCCAGCATGTTATCCTATGTGTTCATGCACTCATAGGCTGTAATCCGCAGTTTTTGGCAGGGGCGTTTTCTGGCTGTTAAAAAAAAAAAGCCAAAGACTAGTGGGTTTTGAGTGGCGTTTTTCGGCTGTAAAAACGCTCTAATGTCGATAAACGCCAAAAAATGCTGCTAACTGGCGTTTTTTGACGTTTTTTTGATTCCATTGCTTTTTTTAAGCCTGGGTTCAGTTTCGAGGTGTCGTTCATGGAACATAGCCTGGGTTCACACTAGTGTATGCTGAACAATGCATGTGATTTGCCTCAAAAAAGCACCGCATTCCTGTGCACATCACATGTGATGTCTGTGCGATGCGATTTGAGCCATATATTTTGTATGGCTCAAATTGCATTACATTTGCACCAAAATGTTGTAGGACCCTTTTTTCCCCGCACCTAAATCTTATCGCATAGGTGTGAACACTCATGTGATGTAATTCTGGTAAGCATTGCATTGTGGGAAAGTGGGAGTTACTAAAATAGCAGAGAGGTGATTTTTTTTAGCTAAAAACGGCAAAAAACGCCAATGCAAAAAAAGCTGAAAAACGCTGAAAAACTCACTACAAAGCTACTGGCGTTTTTATAACGTCCAGTGTGCATGAGGCCCAATGCAGAATGTATGTTCCTTGCTAAAGAACATTATTTTTTAAATCAAGTTGTTATGGGTAGAGTTCTGCTTTAAAAACAAACTTACGGAATCTTGTTTGTAACTTGGGGACTGCCTGTTTAGTGCCGGTTCACACTACTCCCACTTGTCAGGCGACTTGGTCGCCTGACAAGTAGCTCCCAATGCTGTGCAATGGAACCGTTCTAATCAGAGTGACTCATGTCGCTCCGACTTAGAAAAAGGTTCCTGCACTATTTTTTGGCGAAGTCGGAGCAACTTGGATTGACTTTTATTATGAGAAGTCGTTTGCAAGCCGCGATGAAGTCGCACTGCACGGGCGAGTTCAAAGTTGCCCGAAGTTGGGGTGACTGAGTCGGATTAGTGTGAACCGGCTCTACGTGACCATAAAGTGCTCGTGTTTGTAAACATTCATAGAGTCCAGGAAAAAGTCCCAAAGTTGCAAAAACCTCCACTTGAGACACTCAATGATGTTGATTCCCAGTGCAATAGATCATACACAACGTGAGTGATCTGAAAGAGCAGAACCTCCACAGTCATGCACTCACCAGAAAAAACAGATGCCTTCAGAGGGGTCTGGGACCCCTGGAAATATTACCTTTCAGGAAACCAGGGAGGATAAGTACCGTATTTATCGGCGTATAACACGCACCTCAAATTTAGGAGGGCCATTTTTGGAAAAAAGCTTAAATTTGAAATAAACCGCATTGAACTCAGAACTTTTTTTTTTTTTAATCAAATGCAGTCTTACCAGTGCCCATGAATGCAGCCTCATCAGCGCAGTGTCCACCAATGCAGTCTCGCCAGCGCAGTGTCCACCAATGCAGTCTCGCCATCGCAGTGTCCACCAATGCAGCCTCGCCATCGCAGTGTCCACCAATGCAGCCTCGCCATCGCAGTGTCCACCAATGCAGCCTCGCCATCGCAGTGTCCACCAATGCAGTGTCGCCATCGCAGTGTCCACCAATGCAGTCTCGCCATCGCAGTGACCACCAATGCAGCCTTGCCATCGCAGTGTCCACCAATGCAGCCTCGCCATCGCAGTGTCCACCAATGCAGCCTCGCCAGCACAGTGTCCACCAATGTAGCCTCGCCAGCGCAGTGTCCACCGATGTAGCCTCGCCAGCGCAGTGTCCACCGATGTAGCCTCGCCAGCGCAGTGTCCACCGATGTAGCCTCGCCAGCGCAGTGTCCACCAATGCAGCCTCGCCAGCGCAGTGTCCACCAATGCAGGGCAAAGCAACAGGCAACAGCAGCCTCACCAGCGCCATTGCACAGAGCGGCGATATATTTTAAAAAAAAAAGTCCAGGCAGAGGGGGGCGGACTGGGCTGCGGCCGCTGTCATCTGAAGTCCCAGCGCCTATGATAGACATCACACGTCCCGCATCCCGGCATTGGGCCACTGTGCTGTCTATCATAGGAGGTGGGACTTCCTATGACAGAACCGCTCGTCCTTCTGCCCGGTCCATTTTTAGGAGAAAAAAGTGTTATACGCCGATAAATACGGTGGGTGGCTGACCCTGTGGGAAGGAAGCCTTTTTCCTGACCCTTAACCTCTTAATACTGTGTTCCCCATCCATCCCTCTCTTCAACCCCACCCTCCTCTTCACTTCTAATGTTTTCAACACCTTTGTAAGGGCTCTTTCACACGGTCCGCCTCCGTAGGCGGATCCGTATTGCTCAGCGGGGATCGATCAGCGATCCCCGCTGAGCCGGCGGATGACAGCTCTGTCTCCGCTTGCAGAGCGGAGAGGGAGGTGTCTCAGCCCCCGCTGCCCTCTATGGGGGATCGGATGAGAGCGGACCGCTTGTCCGCTCTCATCAGATCCGATCCGATTACTGAACGGATGGAAAAATAGGGTTTCCATCCGTCCAGATTTCACGCACAGGATCGGATGCGGATGGCAGCGGGTGTCAGCGGAGGTGTCTCCGCTGACATCCGCTGCCCCATAGAGCTGCATGGAGGATCCGATCAGATCTGCCTAAAAAACTGACAGGCGGATCTGATCGGACCGCCCGTGTGAAAGAGCCCTTATTCTCTCCTTTTCTATATTCTCTTTCAAAATATCTGCTGTGGCTCATTCAAGGACAAAGGCAAATGGCCTCTAAGGCCTTGTTCACACCTATGCGTTTTTTTAGTGCTTTTTGCAGAAAGGCACTTTTTTCCATTTAACGTGGTTTCCTATGGAACACATTTACATCTATGCTTTTTTCAGCTGCTGAGTTTTTGGAAAGGGTCAGGGACCTTTTTAAATGTAAAACAATGCATTTCTGGTTCAACAGACTTCTACGGAGAAGCTGTAAAATGGCATGTAGTGCGTTTTTGCCGTATTGGGCATTTTTTAATCTGCCTAACAACAAACTTGTCCAAAAAAAAAACTAAAACAAAAGTATAAAAAATACAAAACGCATAAAAAAAAGCAGGAAAAACACGTATGAAACAAGTGTGTAAAAACGCACCGCAAAAAGCACTGCAGAATCGGATTACAAGCAAGCTGCATAGGTGTGAACCGAACCTAAAGCCCATCCACCATCACCAGCTCCATCTACATAAGATAATTGTGGAGACATACAGAATATACTATACCCTCTTGTGAAGCTTTAAATTGCCAATTTATTTATAAATGCAAATAATAGGGAATGGAACCACATTGTTATCCATTGCGTGAAATATATTCTTCTCTTGTACTTGGAAAAAAATCTATAAAAGCCATTGAAAATAAAAGATTAGAATGGAATATAGGTGCACAGGAGGGGTGCAGCCAGCAATTAACACTGTTAGGAAGTGTTGAATCAGATTATTCTGACCCAAAATTCAATCCTCCTGGTGTAGAGGAGAGAACATCTAAAGATGTATGCAGACACAGCTAATAGCCTGCTCTGTGTCATTATGCTGAATTCACACCTTTCCTTGTTGTGTCCATTACCTATGCGGGTTGACATGCACTGACATTGTGATCAATAGACGCTATAACATGCACATCACCAAAAAAAAAGAAAAGGAACACAGGTCAAAGCAACACACAGGTGTACACTAGAACAATCTAAGACTATAGTCTCCAGACTGTGGCCTGGGGGCCGGATGTGGCCCTTTGCTTTTATCTGGCCCTTGAGGGCACTGTTTATCCCATTGAAAAGAGACCCTACTCTGCCCACTGATGCCAACAATGGGGCAGAATTCTTGTCACTGACTTCAACAATAGGGAACTATTCCTCCTAGTGACACTGATGGGGCACTATTCCTCCTCCTGACACCAACGACGGGGCACTATTCCTCCTACTTAAACCAGCGATGGAGCACTATTGCTCCTACTGACAAAAGCAATGGGGCACTATTCCTCTTACTGACACCAGCAATGGGGCACTATTCCTCCTACTGACACCAGCAATGGGGCACTATTCCTCCTACTGACACCAGCAATGGGGCACTATTCCTGCTAATGACACCGACAATGGGGCACTATCCCTCCTTTTTTACACAAACAATGGGGCACTATTCCTCCTACTGACACCAGCGATAGGGCACTATTCTTCCTACTGACACCTACGATGGGGCACTATTCCTCCTACTGACACCAGCGATAGGGCACTATTCTTCCTACTGACACCAACGATGGGGCACTATTCCTCCTACTGACACCAGCAATGGGGCACTATTCCTCCTACTAACACCAGCAATGGGGCACTATTCCTCCTACTAACACCAGCAATGGGGCACTATTCCTCCTACTGACACCAGCAATGGGGCACTATTCCTCCTACTAACACCAGCAATGGGGCACTATTCCTCCTACTGACACCAGCAATGGGGCACTATTCCTCCTACTGACACCAGCAATGGGGCACTATTCCTCCTAATGACACCAACAATGGGGCACTATTCCTCCTTTTTTACACCAGCGATGGGGCACTATTCCTCTGCTGTTCATAACTGTTGGCTGCTTGGCCTGGGTGCCATTCAGAGAATGCATTCAATTTTTGTGTATGTACAGCATTCTCTGATTTTACAAGGCAGAGATTGTGATGTCACTGCTCTCTCTCTCTCTCTCTCACCTCATCCAATCAAATAACATTGTGAATTAATTTAGAAAATGCAAAGTATTCTGTGAATGGAGCCTGTGCCAAGCAAACAATCTTCTGTGTTCAGTAAACAGCAGAGCAGATGTTCAGCCCGGGACCCCGGAAGCTAGTGGGGATCACTGGAATAGTGGTGCCTACTACAGTGATTTCCAGCTTCTAGAGGGATTGGCCAAGTAAGGTAAATGCATGTATAAATATCCATACCTGGAATTCTTCTTTTAATAGCTATACGATGACATGAGGCATTTTATAATACTTAGCTTAACCACTTGCTATCTGTGGCAATTCTGACACTTCACTCCTACATGTAAAAAACTATTTTTTTTTTTAACTAGAAAATTAGTTAGAACTCCATAAACATATATATATATATATATATATATATATATATATATATATATATATATATATATATATATATATATATATATATTTTTTTTTTTTAGCAAAGGTCCTATAGAACAAAATGATGGGTGTTGCAATTTTTATGTCACGTGGTATTTGCGCAGCAGCTTTTCAAATGCAATGTTGTGGGAAAAAAATGCACTTCTCCTTCCTGCCCAGGAGAGCTGTCAGATCCCCACTCTCCTCTATGGGAGATCGGATGAAAAATAGACCACCTGTCTGTTTTCATCTGATCCGATCCGATCCTCCAGACGGATGGAAAATAGCGTCTGGATTTCACGGACTGGATCGGATAGCAGCGGGTGTCAGAGGAGCCATAGGGCTGCATGGAGCATCCGATCAGGTCCACCTGAAAAAAAACTGTCAGGCGGACCTTATCGGAAAGCCCATGTGAAAGGGGCCTTTGACACCAAAAAATGCAAGAACATGATAAAAACCCAGGTGTATTATTTGTGTCTCTTCTGTAAATGATCCGCTCTTCCTTTTCTATTATGTATCTTGTGCCCATAAAAAAGGTATTTCCTCTCTTCTCTTTTATCTTTAATCTTTTTCAGGTTATAATTTGCAGAACCTGTAATCAGTTGCTCCTTTCTTTTATGTTATTGATGTATTGGACCACTAGAGAAATGATTAATTTTAATCAATAAAAATTAAAACAGGACAGAGGGGACAATGTATGAAATACAAGCTGTAAAAGAAGGAAAAAGGCACCTAAAATAGTCTGGGTGGATTATGACGACTGCGGCTTGGAAATAACACAGCAAGTAATTCCCATAGCAACCTCCTACTTGACAGAACATCTCACATACGTCCTCCTACATTCATTAGAAGCAGCTTGTCTTATTTTTTCCCAGATACTTTCTACGGGTTTAGGGCATGTGTTGTGTTCAGTTTCCTGATCTACACTCAGCTTTTTTTTTTTTTTTTCTCAGTTGTAAAAATGAAGTTCCCAGCTAGAGGAAGCTGAAAAATTCCATTTAGATAATTTATTAAAGAAATATGTGGCTGTACCCAGACTTTTACCTACTTTGTCTAATGTAGTAATCCACAGAGACTTAAATTTTCCAATTTTTAAAAACTACCAATACTTTAAGAACTAAATTGAGCAGCATTAGGGCCCCTTTCTCACTTGTGCGACCTAAAAATTTAGCGATTTTGACTGGACTAGAAGCAATGTCTGTGTAATCTTGATGTCTCTGGACCTCACAACGCATTAAAGTTGGACCAAAATAGTACAGGAACTACTTTGAAGTCATTGCGACTTGAAGTCGCACAGATTTGAACGATACTCATTGGAAATAATGGGGTACGACTTGTCATGCGACTTTGCAGTCCCAATCGTGTAATAATCGTGATCTTGATTCACCCCACCCCTGCAATCTCAATCCTGAACTTCCGTGAGTCTTGGTGCAGTCATAATGGGTTAAGATGACACATAGTAAAAATGATCAGCTCACATTTGTGTAGATGCTGGGATCAAGGGTGTCCCCGGGATGCTGGCATCGGTATTGTGGTGGGATTGGTAAGGTAGCCTGGAGGGGATGCTGTTTGTACATTCATGGCATGCTTTTTCAAATGGGAGCTGTCTTGATTTAACCCATTATTATCATGACCAAGGAGAGGGTAATCCATGATAGAGGAGGGGGGGGGGGGGTGTAATCCAAGTCACAGCTTTATTTCAAATGGTTAATAAAAAAATTATATATATATATATATTATATATATATATTATAGATCTCTCTCTCTCTCTCTCTCTCTATATATATATATATATATATATATATATATATATATATATATATATATATATATATTTTTTACGTTTAAATCCGTTGTAGAATTGAAACACGTAGCAGTTTCCCTTTATGCTACAGCCAAATGCGATCTTTGAAGTCTGCACTGCACATGTACACTACCTTTTTCAACTACGTTTTTTATTTTATTTTTGCCGCCTTCTTCCTTAGGGTATTCTGCTGACAGCAGTTTGACTTGTATACAAGAGGCATTCAAATGCACTTGTTGGCTCCTGTATTTGAAATTATATATATATATATATAGTCTCTCTCACAAAAGTGAGTACACCCCTCACATTTCTGTAAATATTTTATATCTTTTCATGTGACAACACTGAAGAAATTACACTTTGCTACAATGTAAAGTAGTGAGTGTACAGCTTGTATAACAGTGTAAATTTGCTGTCCCCTCAAAATATCTCAACACACAGCCATTAATGTCTAAACCACTGGCAACAAAAGTGAGGACACCCCTAAGTGAAAAAGTCCAAATTGGGCCCAAAGTGTCAATATTTTGTATGGCCACCATTATTTTCCAGCACTGCCTTAACCCTCTTGGGTATGGAGTTCACCAGAGCTTCACAGGTTGCCACTGAAGTCCTCTTCCACTCTTTTGTAACGACATCACGGAGCTGGTGGATGTTAGAGACCTTGCGCTCCTCCACCTTCTGTTTAAGGATGCCCCACAGATGCTCAATTGGGTTTAGGTCTGGAGACATGCTTGGAGTCCATCACATTTACCCTCAGCTTCTTTAGCAAGGCAGTGGTCATCTTGGAGGTGTGTTTGGGGTTCGTTATCATGTTGGAATACTGCCCTACAGCCCAGTCTCCGAAGGGAGGGGATCATGCTCTGCTTCAGTATGTCACAGTACATGTTGCCATTTATGGTTTCCTCAATGAACTGTCCCCAGTGCCTGCAGCACTCATGCAGCCCCAGAACATGATACTCCCACCACCATGCTTGACTGTAGGCAAGACACACTTGTCTTTGTATATCTCACCTGGTTGCCACTACACACGCTTGACACCATCTGAACCAAATAAGTTTATCTTGGTCTCATCAGACCACAGGACATGGTTCCAGTAATCCATGTCCTTAGTCTGCTTGTCTTCAGCAAACTGTTTTTGAGCTTTCTTGTGCATTATCTTTAGAAGAGACTTCCTTCTGGGATGACAGCCATGCAGACCAATTTGATGCAGTGTGTGGAGTATGATCTGAGCACTGACAGGCTGACCCCCCCACCACTTCAACCTCTACAGCTATGCTGGCAGCACTCATATGTCTATTTCCCAAAGACAACCTCTGGATATGACGCTGAGCACATTCACTCAACTTCTTTGGTCGACCATGGCGAGGCCTGTTTTAATGTTACCTGTCCAGATTGCGCTGCTGTGCGGCGCTTTCTGACAGGAGGTCATCTAACGTCCAGTCGGGATCTTAAAGTCACTGCCTAACCCTCTTTGTGCTATAGGCTGGGCAGGAAGATGCTATACAATGCTTGGAGACTGTAAAGTTTAACTACATAGGGCAATTCTCAGGTGATTTTGTGGCAATTCAACTATGCCCTCACTTCGTGTTTTACTCAACACCTCCAAACTTGTAATATTCTATTTATCTGCAGATGCTATAAAGAGAAAAAAAACACGGAACTCCAGGTATAATCTTCAGCTTGGCACAATGTAAGTATGTTTATCTCTTACCTGAGGGGGCCACTGGGGAACCTGACAATCGCTTTACTAGCTGGCGCTTTTACAGCAAAAGCCGCAGTCCTCCAGGTCCTATGCCAAGTGGCTTTCCCATTGCAGATTGAGCACAGGGGGTCACTAGTTTTGCACTGCTGCCATTCACACAATGCCTTGCATTTTTTTTTAATAGTAAAGAGTGTTCTCTGATTTGAAGGTCACAAACTCAACCTCATCCAATCAGAGAACATCTTGTATTAATTGATAAAGTGACTGCCTGTGGTCACTATGCAGAAAAGAAGCCACATGGTACACGACCCAGGTTTTCACTATTACTGTAATAGCGCCCACTACTACAGTGGTTGTCAGCTCCCCCAGCAGTCCCTTGGGTATGATATATGCATACTTATATTGATCCAAGCTGCAATACAAATCAGAAATTTAGCTTTAATGAGAACCTGTCCCTAAGCTGTCTTATAGGCCTCTGATGAAAGCCACTATTCCCTGCCTTGCAGACTAGTTCCAGGACAGTCACTTCACTTAAAGTGATGCGGAAATAGGTCTATTAGTAAATGCTGCTTCCATCAGACTTTTCTGACTGATTCCTTTTATTAATCCACAGCATTCGTCACGTAGGTTTGGAATGTTTTTGGTATTCCATGGTGCCATTTATGTGCACCTAACGTTTTGCAGTCCTGCAGAAAAGCTGGCTCTGTATAACAAATATTAAGCTATTTGCTCACAATCTTCCGCCTCTCATCTGGTCACCATTTCTTACCACTATTATCTGCTGTCATTGTGCTCTTCTCTTTGCTGTGAGTTCTTAGTGCTGAGTGTTTTGAAGCCAGAGAAGGAAATTCTATAAGAGTATGACCCATATTTCTCTTATTGTTCCTCATTATTGCAGCTGCAGGGAAGCATTATTCCCAAATAGTCTCCACAGAGCTGAGAATGAATAAATAAGTGTCTGTTCTGTAAGCATTCCCAGGTATGAAGACAGCAGGCTGGATGAAGATATATTCTCCATTTAAGCTTAGAGGACTATTAGCAGCGCTGCAAAGTACCCCTCCCCCAGATCTTATTTCACAATCTAACCTTTCCCTAAGTTATTCTTCTCAAGAATTATAGCATTCTCTTGTGTAGTCTACAATTAGATGGTAATCCTCATTCACTAACTCTTAGGGGTTGATTTATTAAAGGCAAAAAGGCTGTTCACTTTGCAAGGGAATTTGCACTTTCCCAGGGCATTGTTCCGATAAAGTGGCGTTCCAGCTGTTTCTTTGTTTATTAAAAGTCGGCAGCTACAAAAAATACTATCACCGGTTCGACGATCCAGCAATGCGGCAGCCTCGCTCCTCTCCCTCTCCTCTCGATGGCGCCAGCATCCCTATTGTGGGCACCTGGCTGTGACAGCTTGCGGCTTTACAACCGGGTGCGCACTGTGCATGTGCGAGTCGCGCTGCGCCTATTGAATGGCCGGGCAATCTTCTGGGATCTATGACTTGACCCAGAAGATTTCAGGAAGGGAGGGGGAGTGGAGATCTTCCGCTCGAGCTGCCTATGCGGCCCGAGCAGAAGTGGGAGCGTGTACCTGTCAAAACTAGGTACTCCGCTCCCCTACCCCCCCCCCCAAAAAAAAAAATGACATGCCAAATGGGGCATGTCAGGGGGTCAGGAGTACTTAAAGCGGAAGTTCCCCTTTTGGGGGTGAACTCGGCTTTAACTTGTCAATGTGGGGAAGTTGTGCTGACTTCCATCACCCAATTATGCGCAAGGAAATAACGTTTCTCTTTCGTTCTACGGACACAGCGCTCCATAAATCATCCTCCAGGAGTAGAACTAGGCATAACCAAAAACACCTAGCTACGCCCATGGGCTGTTCTCCGCTTGGTATATAACCCCCCTTTCTGCTCTAGGTAATCCGTTTTAATCTGTCTAGTGGAGCATTACCCGCACCATGGAAGGGTAAGTACAGTCTACTTTTGGGGTTTTTTTTGGAGTGCACGAGGGTAACCTCCTGGGATGGTCAGACCTGCCTGCAGGTTCCCTCCTCCCTTCCTTAAAAATCCCTCAGTGGGCTGGGTTTCCCCTACTCCCTTTCCGCCCTGTCTGGACCTGGAGTCTGGTGGGGGTAGAGGCAGAGGATGCAGCACAGACCCCTGGGGTCTCCCCTGCTATCCCCACTCTGTGAGAGTCCTGGGATAGTGTGTTCTGTCCTGGTATTCTGGAGGGGTCCCAGTGTAGGAGACCCCCCTCAGTGCATGCCCCACTGTTTGCAGTGTGGGTATAGTGCGGGGGGGTCCCAGGCAGAGACCGGTGCAGAGTGTTCAGCAGAGTCCTACCTTCAGGAGGGGGTCCTCTTGCAGAGGGTGCAGCATTACATAGGGCACAGGGATGATCCGGGCAGCATGCTGTAGCTGATGGCGGCCATTTTCCCTTAGTCTGGCTGGTCCCTGGTTGACGGCCATGTTTGTGTAGCCCCATGTCACGAGGCCATTTTCCCTTAGTCTTAGGGGTCTACAGCGGGTGGCCATGTTTTTGTAGCCTGATGATGTCACGGGGGCCATTTTCCTTTAGTCCGGGAGACGCTGGAGATGGCCGAAGCCTCGTGGGGATGCCGAAGCTTCTCCTCTAACGCCTCAGTTTCCTCTTCCTGTGCCTGGACCTATGAACAGGAATGACGTCCATGGTGATGCTGAGTCCGACATCTTGGCGTGCCTCGGTAGGATGAGTCCTTGGGGGGGGGTCCCTGTTATCTCTTTCTCTGATGGGTACCCCGAGCCTTAGGGGGATCCTTTAGTGGTGCCAAAAGATCGTTTTTGTACTGCAAGGTCTTCCTTTCCTTATGGAGCCTCAGGGTCACATCTCCCCCACTCACTGACCCCCTGTTGGAGGTGGCAGGTCCTTCGGAAACTCCAGCCTCCCATGGTTGCACTGACGGTGGTCCTGCAGTCCTTAGTGTTCCGGGTGGAAAGTGGTGTGTGGGCAAAGGCCCAGATGGAAGCGCTCCCTGCTCAGTCTGTCTCATCTGATTCTGAGCCTGATGCCGCTTTGGACGCGGCCCATCCAGGGGGGCTTAATATCACCCCCCCTCCAGATCCATCCGATAGTGAGGATGATTCCTCCATGATCACAGCAACAAATGAAAAAGTGCTGGTAGACGCACTTATAACTGCAGTGTGGGAGATTTTAAAAATGGAGGAACAACCAAAATGACCCCTTTGGTCCCCAAATGTTTTGCTGTACATTATCCTTTTGAGGAGTCACCTTTAAAAAAGTGGACTAGTCCACCAGTGGTGGACCCTCCTGTTTCCAGGTTGAACAAAGCTACCATGATCCCAGTAGAGGAATCCCTGTCCTTTCAGGACCCGACTGACAGGAAAGCAGAGGCTGTGGCAAGCAGCATGTTTACTATGGCTGGTTCGGCATTGCAGCCAGTCTTTGCCTTAGTCCTGGTGTCTCACACCCTGGGCCGCTGATAGGGGGGGACCACCAGCCCTCTTGTAGGGGGGCCCACACAGAGAGGGGGACTAGTGATGGACGACAACTACAGAAATCTTCCTCCAGCACCTGAATCTGATCTGTCCCTCTCCCTGCTATCAGCTTATATCTGTTGAGAAAGAGACAGTTGTCCCTCACTAATCCCCCTCCCTTGTGTGGGCCCCCTCCCAGCACTTATCTCTGCTCAGGAGTTTATTTGTAAATTGTAACTTTGTTTCTCTCTCTCTGTCTCTCTGATCACTGAGCTCCAACTTGCCCAGCCTGTATATTTTTCTCATCTCATCTTTTTTATTTAACATCGTTTTTTTTTTTTTTTAGATTTAGCAGGAATTATGCGAGTTATGTTATATTTGTGTCTGATAATAGTGATTTTGTTGTAATTTTAGCTAAATATATCTTTAATATTTTCTTGGGGGGGCCCTGCCAGGTAGTCTGTATGGGCCCTGTGATTTCTAACAGCAGCCCTGCTCATATCCTAACTCAATGGGCCAAGCTTTTGCGCCAGGGCCTAGGGGTGAGCAGGTCCCCGCTGCTTATGTTGATTTAGCGTGTCTATGGGTTGCAGTTTTTGTGATGCATTTGTATACAGCTCCTGTGCTGTCCAAACTTTCTGTTTCAGCTGTGGTGATTAGGTGCATGCTGTGGCTTAAGAATTGGTCCGCAGACCAAGCCTTTAAGAAAGCTTGCATTGATCTGCCCTTTCAAGACGATCAGCTTTTTTTGGGGCTACCCAGGATGACATCATTAAGGGTATCAGGGGGGGGGGTAGAGTACCTTCCTGCCACAGTCAAGGAAAGGGAAGGAGCCTTGCCACAGATGGGGGCCCTCTTTCTCAGCGCATAGAAAATGATATTGTGCTTCCGGGACAGAGAATAAGGGAAATAGGTCTTTTAAATCTTCCCCATGGATACCTTGGTCTGGTATGCCTAGAGCTAGCTTCCCCGGACCAGCAGACAAAACACCTTCAGCATGAAGGTCTGCCCTCACCCATAATTGGAGTGGGGGGGACATCTACACTGGTTTCTGGCCCCGTAGACTTCTTTGGTGAGCGTCAAGGAGATCCACAAAATGTTTCTTTTGGGGGTACCCAGAAAGGGGGACAAAGCTTGTCCTTTTCATTTTTTTAATTCCTGATTCTCCTTGTGCGGGTTTAATTCCTGCAAAGGTTCAGGTGATGTCTGAACTACCTAAAGTCTCCCTATCCCTGTCCAGGGAATTGATTTACCTAGGTCTGATTTTTTTCTGACCATGGTGGTCCTTACTCTGCACAAACTTCAGGAACCACAGGCCATAATTCACAGGCTGCTGTCACACAGATAGTTGTCTCTCCCATTTTGCATACAGGCTCTGAGTCAGGTGGTATCCACCTTCAAGACAGTTCTGTTTGCACAGTCTTACATGCAGCTCCTTTAGCAGGTTCAGCTCCACAGTAGGTTACCAAAGTTAGTGACAAGGTCACGCGGTCCTCTGACAGACGCTACAGGCGTCCAAGGGCCACGATAAGGCCAGTATCAACCTCTGGTAAGTCTTCTTTCGCAATTCCTGGGAGGAATCAAGACTGAAGATTTTCCAGTCATTCTGGTGGCTGTAAACATCCCTTGGGAGCTTCCTCTCAAAGAAGACCAGTTTTTCCAAGGGCTGATCTACCATCCTGCTTTACTGCTGGTTTTAATGGCTTAGCTGTTAAAGCCAGGTACTGAGGGATAGAGGTCTTTCTGGATCGGTGATCCCTACTGTGGTGAAGGCGAGGAAGTAGTCTTCCAGCAAGATATACCATCGTAGGTGGAAAGCGTATATTTCTTGCTGTGAGTCGATTAGCGCTCATCCTCAATCCTTTTCTCTGGCTTCGATCTTAACCTTTCTTCAACAGGGCGTTGATCAGAATTTGGCCTTGAGTACCATCAAGGGCCAGGTGACTGCTTTGGCAATCTTCTTTCAGCAACCCCTAGCCACGCATTCTTTAGTTTTTACCTCATTCAGGGGGTTTGACATGTGACTCCACCTGTACGGTCTCTTTTTTCCGCCATTGGGATTTAAATGTAGTGCTTTTGGTTCTCCAGAAACCTCCATTAGAGAATATTTGGGAGATTCCCTTGCCTATGTTATCCCAGAAGGTGACATTCTTGGTGGCTATTGTCTCGGCCCGCAGGGTATCAGAATTGGCGGCATCCTGTCGCAGTCCCTATTTAGTGGTCCATAGGGATAAAGTGGTTCTTCGTCCCTGTCCATCATTCCTGCCCAAAGTTCCATTTGAATGAGGACATTGTGTTGCCTTCCTTGTGTCCCAAGCCGGCTCATCCCAAGGAATTTGCTTTGCATACTGTGGATGTGGTTTGTGCGATTCGGGTGTATTTGGCAGCTACTGAGTCCTTTCAGAGGTCAGACTCGCTTTTTGTGGTTACGTATGGACCAAGAAAAGGGCTGGCTGCTTCTTCGCTACCATCTCCAGATGGATCAGACAGACGGTGACTCAGGTCTATTCCATTAATGGTCAGCTTCCACCTTTCCCTGTCACGGCGCATTCTACTCTGGCGCTGAATGCTTCTTGGGCCTTCCGTCATCAGGCATCAATATCAAAAGTTTGCAAGGCAGTCGTCTGTGTATACCTTCATATAATTCTATAAGGTAAAAACGTTGGCATCTGTGGATGCTTCTTTTGGCCGCAAAGTTTTGCAGGCTGTTGTTTAAGAGGGGCTGTTCCATCCTCAGGGGTGTTTTTCTTTAAACCTTTATTTTCAGATGGGGCTCCTGTGGCCCGGTTAAGGGCTCTTATGTTTAGCCTTGGGTTATTTTCCCAACCCCCCCCCCCTCATTTTCCTTTTGGCACTGCCTTTGGACGTCCCAGTAGTTATGATTTATGGAGAGCTGTGTCCGTCGTCGAACGAAAAAGAAAATGGGATTTTTGTGCTTACCGTAAAATCCTTTTCTCTGTGTTCATCGACACAGAACCGAACCCTCTATGGAGTTCTGATACTTATAATACTGCTTGCTACTAAGCTGATTGCCTAGAGCACAGAGGGGGTATATACCAAGCTGAGGGTGGCCCATGGGTGTAGCCAGGTGTTTTTTGTTCTGCCTAGTCCTACTCCTGGAGGAGGCAATATAACCCAGTATTTATGATTTTTTTTTTTTTCAGCGCTGAGTCTGTCAATGTACTCAGAGAAATGGATTATATGGTAAATACAAAAATCCCATTTTTTATTTATGGTCTTTGAACATAATTGGGTCTTCTATACAACATGAATTCCCCAACCTTCACTAAGCTGAAAGTGAAAAGTCTAGTTACCTGTAGTAAATCAACTCTCTTGTATCAGTTGCAGAAAAAGTAGTATTGTAAACTTTTGCTTAAATTGAAGATTGTTATAAGCTCATAGTGGTTGTTTTGACTAGCAAGTACAGGCTGACATTTTCTATAATTATATCCAGCTTGGTAATAATTGCTACAGGGGTGGAAGAAGCAAGGGTTAACCGGACTGCATTTCCTTATCTTCGTTTTTACCATGGCAACCACTGCATCATAGAAAACTAATAGTGGATAAAGAAAACTAAACCCACTGCTCCGAATCCCTAAAAATAACTTAATTGTTTGTTTAAAGTACGTCTACACTCCAGGCTGTGCTTGCATCACATACAGCTACGTGTCCAAGACAGAATCACAGTTTTAGATCCATGGTTCCAAGACTTGAAGTCAGAAATTATAAGCAATGAAATGTAACCGTAAATATGTTAACCATGTTGTTCTAACATGAATTCTTTTTTTTTTTTTTTCAAAACGGTGATAAGAAAAGAAAGAAAAAGGCCCCTTCTTTTTTTTCTACATACTGCCGAAGTCAGCGTGCACCTAGTAGTATGTGCCAGGATAAATTTTGGATTATCCCGTACTTCTGGATACATAGATAGATAGATACCATAGTTAGATGTGATACATGCAGTATAGGGGCTCTTAGGTTCAAACTGAACTAGCTGTATAGATTAAAATAGCTCTACTGGCAATACAACAATGGGCCATCAACAGTGCCAAAGTTGCCAAGAGGCCTCTGTGGATGACAACTTCCCAACCCCTCCCAACCAGTCAACTACTGTCCAAGTAAAAACATTCCCTGTGTACTGATTGACAGCTATATTGAAATTAGCAGTGTCCAAGTTGGTGTAACAGTGGGAGGGTTCCCAACACCTATCCGACCCACATCTCTGGACAAATGGGGGGCCAGGGGGCCCTGCATCAACATAGTGTGCAGATATGTTCACCCCTGGCTATCAGTAAGTGCATACAATTAACCAAGTCTAACTACTGTATATGTTTGCTTTCCAGTAGCCGTGTGATGCCAGAAGCCCTAAACATTTTTGCACCACTGCCCCAATCATGTGCTTCAGCTTATGTGCCTAGATTGCATGGCCTTTACACAGCTTCTATGAAGTTAATATTGCAGAAACAATCTTCAGGTTAAAGCCCCTTTCACATATGTTGTCCGTTTGTCCGTTTTTCATCCATCCGTTCACAGAAGAAAAACGGACATCAATGTATCTCTATGTAAAAACGGATGACAACGGATGATCATCAGTTAACATCCGTTTTCATCCGCTTCCGTCAATGTCCGTTTTTTTGAACAGATGAATACCCTATTTTTCATCCGTCAAAAAAACAGATTGGACAAAAAACGCATAACAACTGACGAAAAACGGATGGAAAACTGATACATTTTGATGTGACTGAACTGATGAACTGAACGGACCGTATGTGTGAAAGGGGCCTTAGGCTGCTGGTGAATGCTAATTCTGTAGCAGGTATGTTAATGCATTGGAGTTATCGGTTATCCCAGTTTTTTGTTGTTCTTGCATCACTCACATATGCAGTTAAGGTGTTTTATATTGCATTACATATATTTTGGGGCCCCTGAACAATAGCAAAACTCAAACTTGGGATACTAAAGCAATGGTATACCAACTCATGGAGTTTCATCTACAAAATGTTAATGTGTTCCAGAAATTCCTTTTTTAGTCATAGAGCTAGTGAAACACAGAAAAACTGTTGTATTATCTGTTACTGTTTTAAACTTTACTTTTCTGTCTTGGGTTGAAAATGTTAAGAATTGACATACCAACCTTCAAGATCTTTGGGATGCCTGTTGTTAAAATGTCATGCTTATCAAGGTTTTGCCTCCTGTTGATCTTCCTTTCTGCTGCAGTGATTACAACTAATCAATAAGTGTCAGAAGCAGGTTCTATTCAACAACTTGTAACTAAGACTCCCGTGGACCATTTTTGCTTGTAGACAGCACCTGTGCCAATTCCCCATTTGTTTCCTGAAAGAGCTCCAAGATGTAATTCTCACCGGCAAAGCAGAGCTAATTAAAGGATCTGCATTACTGTAATTAAATGGAAGAAATGTTTGGTTATTACGGTATGTCTTTTATAGATGTAGCCCAGTGTTGTTCACTGTTTTGAAATGACATATTCCATCGTGTTCTGCCAGCCAGATTTTATACGTTCACTATTAACATATTTATTGTACATACAAATTGGGAACATTCTTAAAGAATTCATAAACTCTTTAGAATTCTGTCTTGTTTCTGCACAATTAATGCTGCTGCAGTTGGAAACATATATGAATTTTGGGAGAGCTATGAGTCCAGACAGGCACTTTACATGTCTATGTATACCAACCCAACTGCAGTCAATTTTTTATTTTTTTTAATGCAGCCAGAGCGCCTATTTTGTAAAATTTGAATATACAGTGCATCCGAAAAGTATTCACAGCGCTTCGATTTTTCCACATTTTGGTATGTTACAGCCTTATTCCAAAATAGATTCAATTGATTATTTTCCTCAAAATTCTACAAACAATTCCCCATAATCACAACATGAAAGAAGTTTGTTTAAAATCTTTGCAATTTTATTAAAAATAAAAAAACGAACAAAATCACATGTACAATACATAGGTATTCAGAGCCTTTGCTCAATACTTTGTTGAAGCACCTTTGGCACCAATTACAGCCTCAAGTCTTTTTGAATGTGTTGCTACAAGCTTGGCACACCTATTTTGGGGCAGTTTCCCCCATCTCTTCTTTGTCGGACCTCTCAAGCTCCATCAGATTGGATGGGGAGCATCGGTGCACAGCTATTTTCAAATCTCTCCAGAGATGTTGAATCAGGTTCAAGTCTGGACTCTGGCTGGACCACTCAAAGACATTCACAGAGTTGTCCTGTAGCCACATCTTTGTTATCTTGGCTTATCTGTTATCTGTGCTTAGGGTCGTTGTCCAGTTGGAAGATGAACCTTTGTCCCAGTCGGAGGTCCAGAGTGCTCTGGAGAAGGTTTTTTTTTTTTTTTTTTATCAAGGATGTCTCTATATATTGCTGCATTCATCTTTCCCTCGACCGTGACTAGTCTCCCAGTTTCTGCCGCTAAAAAACATCCCCACAGCATTATGCTGCCACCACGCTTCACTGTAGGGATGGTATTGGTCAGATGATGAGCAGTGCCTAGATTCCTCCAGACATGACGCTTGCCATTCAGGCCAAAGAGTTCCATCTTTGTTTCATCTGACCAGAAAATGTTGTTTCTCATGGTCTGAGAGTCCTTCAGGTGCCTTTTGGCAAACTCCAGGTGGGCTGTCATGTGCCTTTTACTGAGGAGTGGCTTCCGTCTGGCCACTCCACCATGTTGGCCTGATTGGTAGAGTGCTGCAGAGATGGTTGTTCTTCTGGAAGGTTCTCCCCTCTCCACAGAGAAATGCTAGAACTTTGTCAGATGGACCATCGGGTTCTTGGTCACCTCCCTGATTAAGGCCCTTCTCCCCCGATCGCTCAGTTTAGCCTTGGAGCCCACACTAGGAAGAGTCCTGGTTGTTCCAAATGTCTTCTATGTATGGATAATGAAGGCCACTGTGCTCATTGGGATCTTCAATGCTGCAGAAATGTTTCTGTACCCTACCCCAGATCTGTGCTGCAATACAATCCTATCTGAGGTTTACAGACAATTCCTTGGACTTCATGGCTTGGTTTGTGCTCTGACATGCACTGTTAACTATGGGACCTTATATAGACAGGTGTATGCCTTTCCAAATCCTGTCCAATCAACTGAATTTACCACAGGTGGACTCCAATTAAGCTGTAGAAACATTTCAAGGATCATCAGTGGAAAGAGGATGCACCGGAGCTCAATTTTGTACCAGTAACAAAAAAAAAAGAGAAAATTCCCAGCTCATCTCACCAACCAGTCTGCTTACCAACCTAATTAACCTGTCAAATAGTATGCGTTAAAAACCGGGGTTTAGTTAGCACACATTTGCAAACGCATGCATAAGCTGTAAGACTTCTTCACGGCACCCTGTATTACTTGCACTCCTAACCCTTCTTCATTTATGAGAGTCTCCACAGTGGAAAATAATTTATTCTATTTTGACATTTTTAACATAGCAAAATGTGGAGATAGTTGTAACGTTCATGCGTTTTTGTTAGTGGATGGATTTACAGCTGCAGAATTATTACACTCAGTAGCCTTGTAGAGATTCTGTTGAACAACATATCCAACTCTCAGGACTTCATCACAGTGCACAGCCTGTTATGCAATATACATATACTCAATCAGATGTTTAATGGAGGGATAGAATATATGAGAATGTATAGATGAGAGACAGGCTATTGTATGGTGAGCACTAAGAGTAGTATTAGGAGAGTTGCAGATGATGGTAAAGCAGATAGGTTCTGATGTCAAGTATAGTGCAGATGGTAAGAGGACACAGATGGAGTATACTTAGACAGAGTAACCTAGTGCAAGGATAGTTGGAGGTAGTCCCAAGAGCTAACTGTCTATGCAGATGATAGTGAATAGATAGATACAGATAGTCCAGGTAATTGCAGTAGATGACAGTAGGAGATTGGTTAGTAAGGAATCCCCTGTGGGGTACTTATCACTTAGATAGGTTAGTAGTAACAGTGTCCTTTAGAGAGAGGTGATCCCGTAGCGAGATACGGATCAGCAGTGAGGTTCCGGCTTCAGTTCAGCAAAGGGAAATGTCAGCAGCTCCGACTTCACAGGAGAAGGTGCGGTGAACATGTGGTTTGAACGAGCCATGAGTGAGAGAAAGCCGGCGATTGAAATAGCCGCTCATAGCGGCGCTCAGCAATGATGTCATCCGGTCTTAAAGGTGTATGCGTCTCTTGGATAACAAGATGGGACGCAATTTAGTAAGAGAGAAATATGGAACAAGGGTACCAGAGGTACCAGAACATTACAGTACCCCCCCCCCCCCTTAATGCCGGCTCCGGAAGGCCTCTAGAACTGTTTTTTCTGGATATTTCGAGTGGAAATTGCGAATCAGTCTAGGGGCATGTATATCGGAGGTATCCAGCCAGGTGTCATCTTGGGGCCCATAGTTCTTCCATCGTACAAGATACTGGAGTCTTCTTCTATGGAAACGGTAATCCAAAATCTCTTTTATCTCAAATTCTTCTCCACCTTCCACTTGTACAGGAGGTGGGGGTGAGATAGTAGGCCTTATTCCTTGGTTAGGAACATGGGGCTTCAGTAGCGACACATGGAAGATGGGATGTATCTTAAGGTCCGTTGGTAATGTGAGTTGTACTGCAGCTTTTCCAATAAGCTTCTCTATTGAGAAAGGTCCCAGAAATAGAGGTCCAAGTTTTTTACTAGGGATTTTTAATCTCAGATTTTTTGTAGAAAGCCAAACAAGATCCCCAATGGCATATTGGGGAGAGGGTTTCCTACGGAGGTCGTAGTACTTCTTTTGTTGACTATGAGCATGGGATATGGTATTGAGTAATCCCAGAGAATCCTTTATCTGGGCAAGATAATCAGATGCCACTGGATTACTTGATGGCAAGATACGTGGAGGAAGGAGTGTGGGATGAAACCCATAATTTAGGTAAAATGGACTTTGTTTAGTAGTGCTATGAGTCGCGTTGTTATAGGCGAATTCCGCTAGCGGGAGGAGATCTGCCCAATCGTCCTGTAGATACGAAGTATAGCAACGCAGATACTGTTCAATGCACTGGTTAACTCTCTCTGTCTGTCTGTTGGTCTGAGGGTGGTAGGGAGAAGTAAGTTTACGCTCTATTCGTAGTATCTGACATAGAGCTAGCCAAAACTTTGAGATGAATTGTGAACCACGGTCAGACAGCAGTGTTTTTAGAATACCATGTAACTTAAAGACATGTTTCACAAGCAATTCCGCTGTTTGTTTGGATGAAGGTAGTTTTCGGATAGGAGTGAAATGTGCCATCTTGGTCAGATAGTCCACTGACACCAAGATGGTGTTGAATCCTTTGGAAGGTGGTAGTTCCACTATGAAGTCTAAGGATACCACTTCCCACGGAACCTGGGGTATCGGTAAACTACAAAGTAACCCCGATGGTTTCGTGTTGTCAATTTTAGACCTTGCACAGATATCACAAGATGAAACGAACTTTTTTATGGTTGTCTTCATGTCTGGCCACCAAAACTGCCTAGTAAGTAGATTGAAAGTTTTAGTCATACCCATATGTCCTGCCATAGGTACATCATGCGACAATTCCAAGATCTTGGTTCACATAGTAGGGGGTATGTATAATTTATCGTTGTAGTAGAGGAAGCCTTCTGCGTCAGTAGTTAGTTGTGGTGGAGGTGAGTCCAGTCCTATGCTGTGCAAAATCTCTTCCTTCAGGGAGCGAACGACACAGATAATACGTTCAAGTGGTATTATAGGAACTGAGGGAACCTCGGTACAATCTTTCTCGGCTAGTCGTGAAAGTGCATCCGCTTTTTTATTTTTGTCTGCGGGCGTGTAAGTCACTAGAAAATTAAATCTCAGAAAGAATAACGACCACCGTACCTGCCGGTGGGAAAGAGTTCTATTAGTCTGAAGGTATTGAAGGTTTTTGTGATCAGTATATATCAGGATTGGCAATTGAGTGCCCTCAAGTAGATGTCGCCAATTCTCTAACGCCAGTTTTATGGCTAGTAACTCCTTCTCACCTACTGGGTAGTTCACCTCGGGGCTGCTTAATGACTTTGAGAAGAAAGCAACTGGGTGAAGAGGTGAGGTGTTTGTTGGTCGTTGTGAGAGAACTGCTCCTACTGCCATATTTGACGCATCTACCTCCAAGATGTATTGAAGGGATGGGTCTGGATGGCATAGTATGGGGGCAGTAGTAAAGCTTGATTTCAGCAGACAGAATGCTCCATTTGCTTCTGTTGACCAATTAAATGGTTTCTTCGTGCTTGTGAGTTGTGAGAGAGGTTTCACAATCGCAGAGAAGTTCTTAATGAATTTCCTATAGTAGTTAGAGAATCCTAGGAACCTTTGTAATGCTTTGCGAGTGGTTGGCACAGGCCAATCCAGAATGCAGGATATTTTGCTCATGTCCATTTTGATTCCATTTTTAGATATAATATATCCTAAGAATAGTACTTCCTCTTTATGAAACAAACATTTTTTTGATTTAACATATAAGTTATGTGCAAGTAGCCTTGACAACACAAGTCTCACATGTTTTATGTGCTCAGGTAAGGAATGAGAATAAATAAGTATATCGTCCAAATATACTACAACACAAACATCAAGCAAGTCTCTGAATATCTCATTTATAAACCGTTGGAAGGCTGCAGGAGCATTACATAGCCCAAATGGCATTACAAGGTACTCAAACAGTCCGTATCTGGTTCTGAATGCCGTCTTCCATTCATCCTCTTTATGGATTCGAATTAAATTGTATGCCCCTTTTAGGTCCAATTTTGAAAAGAAAGAAGCTCCACGCACCTGTTCGATAAGTTCAGGAATAAGAGGTAAAGGATAACGATCCTTTATTGTAATGGCATTTAATTGTCTGAAATCAATGATAGGCCTAAGGCTAGAATCCTTATTGCGGACAAAGAAGAGTCCAGCAGCAGTGGAGGAAGTAGAAGGTCGGATGAATCCTTTTGCCAAGTTCTCATCCAGATACTCCTTAAGATGAGAGAGTTCATCCTGCGAGAGAGGATAAACATGTCTGAAAGGCAACTTGCTATTAGGGAGTAGATCGATACAACAATCATAGTCCCTATGGGGAGGTAGCATTTGAGCGTTTTTTTCAAGGAAAACCTCCGATAAATCCTGATAACACTTGGGTATAATGTCATCCGGCACTACAGACAGGATTCTATCATATGTGGGGAGATTACACGTCGTTTCACAATAGTGAGAAGAGAAGGCTAACGTTCTTGTTTTCCAATCGATGATTGGTTGATGTATGTGTAACCAGGGAAGTCCCAAAATGATTGGAAAATGTGGTGAAGTTAATACATCAAAGGTGGTGGTCTCCACATGAGACTCGTCAGCAGTTACAAGGAGTGCCTGTGTCTGACTGGTGATAGGACCAGAGGATAAAGGGGTACCGTTAATAAAACTAACGGAGACAGGTTTGGGTTTTGAAACAATAGGTATTTTATTAAGGGAGACAAAACAAATGTCAATGTAGTTTCCACAAGATCCTGTGTCGATCATAGCCTTGGTGGTGATCCTAGTTTGGTCCCACTGCAATGTTAAATGAACAAAAAGATAAGGATTAGAAAAGGAAGTTGTGAGTCCCCCTAGCAAGACATTTGAACACTCACCCTCTTTTCTGCGGATAAGGGGACAGCCGCTTATCAAATGATTCGGGGATGCGCAGTACATGCAAAGATGTTCGGTTTTCCTCCTGGCACGTTCAGAAAGGGTCAGAGGTGGGCGTATCATTCCTACTTCCATAGGAGTAGGGTCAGCAGGCAACATCCGAGAAGGACTGGAAAATGGTGAGCCCATCTTCTCAGCCTTTCTTTCTCGTAGTCGTCTGTCAATATTGATACTGGTCTGTATCAGTCCCTCTAGAGTGCCAGGTAAATCCGCTCGGGCGAGCTCGTCTTTAACGGCCTCAGATAGGCCGAGTCTAAACTGCGTTCGCAAAGATGTGTCGTTCCACCCTGAATCAGGGGACCATCTTTTAAAATTTGCCACGAAATCTTCAACAGGTCTCCTTCCTTGTTTTAAGGCCCGTAATTGGGTATCAGCGGTACTCTGCTTATTGGGGTCTTCATATAAACTAGCGAGTTGTGCTAGAAATAAAGGGTAAGAATTAAGGAGTGGATCATCCTTTTCAAAGAGAGCGTCTGCCCAGGCCCGGGGTTCACCCGTTAAATAGGAGATGACGGTACAAACCTTAATTTGGTCAGTGGTGTAGGTTAGAGGTTTTAACAAAAAAAGCAATCGACATGCGTTTTTAAATTCACGAAATTTGCTCCGATCACCAGAAAACACTAGAGGAGGGTTTATCTTAGGCTCATGGGGCTGAGCAGCAGAAAGCTGTGTGAGACGGCCAACCTGCTGTCTCAAGGTCTGATTTTCGTTTTGTACCTCTGTAAGCGCAAGGATCAATGCATCTACTTGCTGTTTTAATTGTAGTACATGAGTGGGTAATTCTGCTGAATCCATATTTTTTTTTAAAGGCTTGTTCAATCTGTAACGTTCATGCGTTTTTGTTAGTGGATGGATTTACAGCTGCAGAATTATTACACTCAGTAGCCTTGTAGAGATTCTGTTGAACAACATATCCAACTCTCAGGACTTCATCACAGTGCACAGCCTGTTATGCAATATACATATACTCAATCAGATGTTTAATGGAGGGATAGAATATATGAGAATGTATAGATGAGAGACAGGCTATTGTATGGTGAGCACTAAGAGTAGTATTAGGAGAGTTGCAGATGATGGTAAAGCAGATAGGTTCTGATGTCAAGTATAGTGCAGATGGTAAGAGGACTCAGATGGAGTATACTTAGACAGAGTAACCTAGTGCAAGGATAGTTGGAGGTAGTCCCAAGAGCTAACTGTCTATGCAGATGATAGTGAATAGATAGATACAGATAGTCCAGGTAATTGCAGTAGATGACAGTAGGAGATTGGTTAGTAAGGAATCCCCTGTGGGGTACTTATCACTTAGATAGGTTAGTAGTAACAGTGTCCTTTAGAGAGAGGTGATCCCGTAGCGAGATACGGATCAGCAGCGAGGTTCCGGCTTCAGTTCAGCAAAGGGAAATGTCAGCAGCTCCGACTTCACAGGAGAAGGTGCGGTGAACATGTGGTTTGAACGAGCCATGAGTGAGAGAAAGCCGGCGATTGAAATAGCCGCTCATAGCGTCATCCGGTCTTAAAGGTGTATGCGTCTCTTGGATAACAAGATGGGACGCAATTTAGTAAGAGAGAAATATGGAACAAGGGTACCAGAGGTACCAGAACATTACAATAGTGAAGCGCTGTAAATACTTTCTGGATGCACTGTATAAAGGATCTAAATCTGCAAAATTTGTCGATAAAACTACCAAAATCCGCAGCCGGGTTTTTGAATCCGTTGCAGGCATTTTAAGGGGGCCATCCTGCCCCTTTGTCATATGTCAAATGTCATAAGTGTATTTTTGAATTTCCCCTTTGTCATGTTAGTTTTAGACAGTGTATGGTAGTCACACAACAAAAAAATCTCACTAACATTGCCATATACTTGCTACTTTTATCTTCTAAATTAAAAAAAAAAAAAAAAAAATTAAGTTTATTGAATGTTTTCCAAGGTTTACACAGAGCAAGTCCAAGAAAAGTGAGATGGAGCAATCGTCAACAAATGCAATTGGTCTGTGGAAGGAGACATCGTATGCATTTCTCTTTCATTCATCGACAGGACACAGCACTCCATGAACCATAACTACTGGGTTATATTGCCTCCTCCAGGAGTAGGACTAGGCAGAACCAAAAACGCATGACTACGCCCATGGGCCATCCTCAGCTTGGTATATAACCGCCCTCTCTGCTCTAGGTAGTCAGTTTTAATCTGTCTAGCCAGGAGTAAGGACCTAGGCTTCCGGATCTCTGGTCCTAGCAACTTTCTCCTTCCTTACATCTCTTGTTTTTTGTCTCGGGAGATCTACAATCAACTGCTGGGCGACGAACTGGATAATCGTCCAACATGACCTGCCAGGATAATGGCTAGAAAAAAAAAGCGTAAAGGGGTAATGATGTGCATGATTAAGAATAAAATAAAAAATGATCGAAAGGTAGAAAATTAGTGAGAAAATATTCAGGATGCTCGGGTAATAAATACAGTAAATGTCAATATGAGTTTACGTGTGGGCAGTGCTTAATATAGTCCTAAATACATTTAAAACGAATCAACAAGCTTAAAATCAGCTCAGATTTACTCTTCCCTATTTTTAGTATTGCAATATCCTATTATCTCCAACTTAAAAGGGCAATAATCCTAATGAATGATTTTGGTTATCAAAGTTTCTTATAAATAATGAAAAAATATATGATCATATAAAAAAAAAAAAACAATTTATATCAGTGAAAAATCCTGTGAAATAAAGAAGTGCTGAAAAATTATAATATTAATATTAATTAATATTAATATAATATTCCTGACAGTCCCAAAAGGAATTCAACAAGTGCAGGAAAGTGCATAACGTCTGTGCAACAAATCAACAAATCTTCTGTAAATGTGTGCCAAAACACTCTGTGTGCTCCTTCCACCAATCACCCTAAACTGACTCACCAGATGGCTCCGTGAGGATGTCAAATGACGAAACTAGTAGGGTGGAACTAGGACGCTTGACACTACTATGCATGCCTGACTCGCGCTCGTGGCTCTGACAGCCGAGGCAAAGAGCAGATTGTAACATACACACTTTAACCCTTAGTGTCGGGAAGACACTTGAGAAATGTGTGTTTTATTTAGTTTTAATAAACAAGTGAGTTTTTTTATGGAATTAAGCAATGTGGACTCCTCTTTCTTCCCAAAACATGGTACATCCTTATTTACTCCCATGAGAGTGCCATGGGACAACAAATAGTGGATTTTGGATTGAGCTCCTGATGAATAGACAGGGTTCCACGAAACGCGTAGAGCTACTTAGACGCATAGATGCAACATTTAGCGATGACCATGTACTCTTTTACTGAATATATCTTACTAATATAACAATATTTTTACTATATGCTTTTTTTGTGCCTGCCTTTTTTGTATACATGTCTGCATCATATTTGCAACTGGTGTCAACATTTGTATCAATTACTGTATGTATAATAAATTATTACATTTATATTCTATTTTTGTATATCTTAGTTTTTGACCTGCCTCAAATAAAGTCCCACGACCTCTATTTTCTGTTTGCATTAACCATTAGGGATGGAGACAAGTCACTGTGTTTGCTTCGGATCATATTCCTCTATCTTTGCATATAGTTGGGTGGAAGACACCATGGGCCCCTTTTTATGATCTGTCGCATCACTATTATGTTTTTTATTAGTGTGTTTTGGTATATGTTTTATTAATTTTTGTGGGGCTCGTTGTTCCCACATTTTCATGGATTTTTTACATTTTTATTTTATGTTATCCCGCACAGTGGGGGAACGTTGGGTGCCTTTTGGGCCCGTTGGTCTCGGGGCTGCGATGCGTAGTTTGACCCCTTCTCCTCATCTCCGCCTATGGTCTCTCTGGGGTGATGGAGGGGATGGACACGCCGAGCTTCATGCTTTTGTACCCGACTCACAGTATCTTTATGTGCCGCGTTGCCGGGGTGCTTTGTCCATCCGACGCCAGGGGCGGGCCATTGTGACCTGCTTCCGGCACACGCGCCAGATATGGAATGTTTTCCATCGTCCCTTCAATCTGGCGTTTACATGGCGCTGGCAGAGCTCCACCCTTGTCCTCTGGGGCTTTGTTCGCTGCGGTCAATCAGGCTCTCATTCTGTTTAGCTCTTGGCAGGGCTCTGCCCTTGTCCTCTGGGGCTATTTAGCTGCGGTCAATCAGGCGCTCATCTTGTTCCGCTCTTTATATGGTGGAGATTTTGGGAGCACTTGCAGCAAACTCTTTACACTACTGGTGGGATCTTTTTGTGGGGTCTTTGTCATCCTCATCGCACTATATTTCTCACTTTGTTCATATTTTCTGGTCATACTTTTTGGTCTTCTAGTTTTTTGGGGGGTTTTTTTCTCACAATGCACTATGGCCTTTACCTCCATTTCATCCTTTGGTCATTGAGCACTGTTTGGTGTCTTTCACAAATCTCCCTCAGTACCTTTTGAATTTCCCATGTGGTGAACACATTATCAGACCCTAATCTCTACCTTTCTACTTATTAGTATATACTATTCACTTTTTAATGTGTGTGTGTGTATATATAATCTTTTTTTTGTTTGATTAGCACCTGTCTACATGTATGTTCACTTCTCATGGAGTGGTTCTTTATGTCCTAGTTTTCCCTCCACCTGCCCTCCCGTCTCTTCCATCCTCTCTCCCTTTTGGACTGGGTGATTCATCCTTGCCACGGCCCCGGATCAGACGTCTACCCTGGTGCCTTCATACCCCCCCCCCCCCCCCAAGATGCTGGGTATATTATTGATGCCGACGTGTGTAAGTGATGAGGAGATTATATATAATTTTTTTTTTCTTTGAGATTTTGTGTATTTCTATACAAACCTACATATTATACATTTACAGGTAACTCTTTGTCTTTAAGCTCCTGATGAATGGACAGTGTTTCACGAAACGCGTAGAGCTACTTAGACGCATAAATGCAACATTTATTGACGACCATGTACTTTTTTTTTACTGAATATATCTTACTATTCTAACAATATTTTTACTATATGCATTTTTTTTTTTTTGTGCCAGCCTTTTTTGTATCCATGTCTGCATCATATTTGTAACTGATGGCAACATTTGTATCAATTACTGTATGTATAATAAATTATTACGTTTATATTCTTCTTTTGTATATCTTAGTTCATGACCTGCCTCATTTTAAAGTTCAACAACCTCTGTTTTCAGTTTGCATTAACCATTAGGGATGCAGGCATGTCACTGTGTTTGCTTCAAATCATTTTCCTCTATATGAAAATGTGAATGGTCGTTGGATGGACCTGAACCACGTGATTAGATAACCCAACAATCTCAATATAGGTACAAGGAATAAAAAATATACAAGTATGGCGAGGTCCAATCACCCGGGGATGGAAGGGCCGCAATCCACACCAATAAAATGTTATGGGATGGTGAAGAGGGTTTCTAATTCAGTGAGTCTGAGCATCAAAACAGTCAACACATCTTAAACAAAAAATACACTCATTTTATTGATACATAGATAAAAAAATTCCTCTATCTTTGCAAGTGAAGGGGAAACTCATCAATGGGACAGAGATGGTGAAAAAAAAATCTGACGGGTTAGAACACTGCCTTGTTCTATCCAAAATAAAAATAAGTTTTGCCCAAAGTTCTACTTTAAGCTTACTACTGAATGCTGTCTGCTACAGATCTCCAACTACCTGATAGGGAGATACAAACACATAATAAACAGGCAAAAAATTTGGAGGGGCATACCCATGTATTTCCAAAGCTGTTGCATGTAAAGACATGTATATTAAAAAAGGAATAGCGCGCAAATGCAAAAGAAATTACTACCAAATCTGAAGAGAGTCCATAAATAAAAATGGGGGTTTGGTCCCACCATATGGCCATATCGTGCTCAAGCCCACTACTGCGTCAAAGTACCCCATTATCAGTGGGTCCTACACTATCCATGAAAAAGAGATGAATCCAGCCTTTCTAACCCTTGGAGATAATACTCCTTGCTGGGAGAGATGTGCAAATGCACTACAGGGGACTCCTCCTATATCCACTTGATGGTGGACACTGATTGAGTACAGGTGTGTGTGGGGGTGGGGAGGGCTGCTCAACCTCGATAGTCTGGTCAGACCGAATACATAATAGGCAAAAAATTTGGGGGAGCATACCCATGTATTTCCAAAGCTGCTGCAGCTATGAACCAAAAGACATGTATATTAAAAAAAGAATAGCGCGAAAATGCAAAAGAAATTACTACCAAATCTGAAGAGAGTCCATAAATAAAAATGGGGGTTTGGTCCCACCATATGGCCATATAGTGCTCAAGCCCACTACTGCGTCAAAGTACCCCATTATCAGTGGGTCCTACACTATCCATGAAAAAGATACAAACACATGTTGGCTAAACACCTATTGAATGCTTACCTATCATAAGTAATGGAAGTCCACTAGCATACCCTCAATTAGGGAATAGATACGCACTGTTCATCACATTCATGAAGAAACTTTAGCAATAGCCAAAGACATGCCTAAGTGAATCCACAAAACGTGGACCACTTAGTTCCTCTTTAAGTACTCGGAAGACTGATAGACTGACCACGGGATGCGATTTTAACTAAGGGGGTGTATTCTTAGTAGTTTTGATGCTTTTGTTATATACTAGTATAGAGAAATGGAACAGTATGATCACACCTTGTAAATTGCCTTTATTTTTACGTTTTTATTATGTATATTGTATTGGTTGTTTCAGACAATATGTTTGTTGAAATAGATTATCATTGTTCAACTTTACATATCTATACTTACTGATGTCTATGATGTTCAATTTGATGGTCTTATGACTTTGATCCTTTAATACTTTTTTTCCTAATCTTTTTTTCTTATTGATCCAAAAACTTAAACCTTACTTTGGTTGATTGAATTTTGTCCGTGTGTACAATTATATTGTTTCCCAACCAGATTCCTTCATAGAAACACCCCACTTTTCATGGAAGCTAAAAGAATATTTTTTAGTAATGAAACGCTGAACCCTGTTGTGTATATAATATTTTTTTCTTTCTCACAGTTTGCAGACAAATTTCAGGAAGTTAAAGAAGCTGCAAGGTTAGCAAGAGACCGATCACAAGAAAAAATGGAAACTTCCAGCAACCACTCTCAGGTAGGTTCTTGCACATTTTGAAGAATGCCAGTTGAGATTTTGGGTTTACTGAACCCTGATTATAAAATGCTTCATAAGCTTTCAGCCCGTCATCTTTTTCTGTGCTACCTGCATAGAGTTGTTTCCCCCATGTGGATGTTCCCAAAGCGGATTTTTACCCATAACAACTTGCTTCTTGCTAGAGGCTGCAATTTTGCTGAAGCCCAGAGCCCCCAAACAGCAGTAAATCCTAAAGTGCAACTAAACCCATTGATTTAACAGTTTCAAAAAAGTTACATTCCTGGAATGTCGGGTTTGCTTCCTGTCACATTTGTTTGTGTCCTCAACCAAACTGTCAAACCATCAAATGGTTGGTGTCATAACTGATCACATGTGCAGCACCATGACAGTTGCCGTTTAACCACTTCTGGACCGGAAGGATTTTCCCCCTTAATGACCAGGCCATATTTTGCGATTCAGCACTGCATTATTTTAACAGACAATTGCGCGGTCGTGCGACGCTGTACCTTAATAAAAGTGATGTCCTTTTTTCCCCCACAAATAGAGCTTTTTTTGGTGGTATTTGATCACCTGTGCGATTTTTATTTTTTGCGCTATAAACAAAAAAATTGTGAAAATTATGAAAAAAAACCCCAATATTTTTCACATTCTGCTATATAACACCCCCCCCCCCCCCAAAACAAAATGTAAAAAGTTTTTAACATTTTTATGCCATTTTGTTTTCTGCTACATATTGTTTTGATAAAAAAAAAATCACAATAAGCGTATTTTGATTGGTGTGCGTAAAAGCTATCGTGTCTACTAACTATAGGAAAGATTTGTCATTTTTATTTATTTTTTTACTAGTAATGGCGGTGAGCTGCAATTTTTTGCAGGACTGCGACACTGGACAGATCGGACTCCTAACTGACATTTTTTACATTTTTTTGGGGACCAGTGTCAGTTAGGGGTCCAATCTGTCCGCCGCAATGTCTAAAACTATGCATTGTTACTGTAATAATGACACTGGCAGGGAAGGGGTTAATACAGTAAGTGATCAAGGGGTTAAATGTGTACCTAGGGGCGTGTTTCTAACTGTATGGGGGCTGGGCTTGTTACATGATCACAGAGACCTGTGATCCTACATAGCAGGATCACAGGAGCTCTGTGATCATTCCAGAGAGAACAGTCAACTGTGTTTTTAACAGCTGTCCGTTCTCTCTCAGCGGGGAGCGAACGCGGGTGTCAGGCGGCAATTGGAGCCGCCTGCCCCATGCATCGGAGTCCCCGCTGATGTGTGGTGGTGGGAGCGCGCCCCCGGCCCCTAGCTGCTGGCACGCAACTGAGGTATACCTACTTCGGTTCGCACAGGAGGGTCTCCCTACTGCAGTATAACTGCGGCGGGCGATCCGGAAGCGGTTAAACAGAGCGGTTGGCTCCCGTGGCTGTCAATCAAAGTCAGTTAGCCAATTAGTAGAGGGGACAGGGCCGAATGGCAGCTCCGTGTCTGAATGGCTCGGGTGCCCCCATAGCAAGCTGCTTGATGTGAGGGCACTTGATGGGGGGAGGGGCTAGGAGCAGCGAAGAGGAAAAAGAGACTTTACAATTACTTTAGAGCTGTCAGCAGATCGGCCTCTACAAACTCAGCAGTGCCTAAAAATGCCTAAAATAGGAGAGCAACTGAGCATGTGCAGAGCAGGATGAGACTGTGTATTACTGTATTTTTCACACTTATTTTTAATGTTTTACATAGCTATACCTGTAAAATGAAGTGATCTAGCAGGACTTCATTTTCTGACTAAAGTTCCAGTTTACCGTGGAACTTTAGTGAGAAAATAAAGTACTCCTAGATTACTTCAGGCTGGCACCTTTTGCAGGTATAGCTTAAAAATAAGTGCCTGTACTGTTTAAAATCCAGTAATACACATAGTGAGGCAGGAATTCTACAGAATGACCTGAAAAAAAAATCGCAGAGTGGGCAACTACATGGCAAATGAGATTTAATGTGGAGAAGTGTAAAAATTTGCAAATTTGGACAAAAAACATAAAACCACTACGGCCTCCCTTTTTGCCCTACCCCCAGCCGCCCCTGTGCACTGTGTTTATCCCTTGTACCTGTATTCCGGGCGCCCAGCTTGCCCCTTTCCTATTCCTTAACCTGATTGTTATGCTACTACTTGCTGTTCATGATGTCATTTTGACGTGTATTCATCTGTTATGCACCACTGTTACCTATTGGTATTGTTTTGTACTACATTCCTTCTGCCTTAATAAAAACCGTTTGAACAGAAAAACATAAAACCACAATACACTTTGGGGGGGGGGGGGAACCTCTGGGGGAATCGAAAATGGAGAAAGATCTGGGAGTCTTAGTAGAAGATAGACTTAGCAATAGCATGCAATATCAAGCTGCAGCTGCCAAAGCCGGCAGAATATTAGCATGCATAAGCAAGGGGATGTAATCCAGAGATAAAACTATAATCCAGCCACTGTATAAAACTCTGATCCGACCGCATCTGGAGTATTCTGTCCAGTTCTGGTCGCCAATCCTCAGAAGGGATGTGTTGGAGCTGGAAAGAGTCCAGAGAAGGGCAACTAAACGGATTAGGGGATTGGAGGACCTAAATTATGAAGAGCGCTTACAAGCGCTTGGTTTATTCTCCCTGGAGAAGAGATGCCTGAGAGGGGACATGATAGCAATTTATAAATACCTCAATGGTGATATTAACATAGAGAAAAAAATATTCAGTCGCAAAGAATGTATGAAGACACGAGGACATACAATGCGATTAGAGGAGAAGCGATTTAACCTCAGACTATGCAGGGGGTTCTTTACAGTAATGGCTACAAGACTTGAAGTGGAATTCTCTACCACAAATGGTAGTTACTGCGGGGAGTATGGCTACTTTTAAAAGACTCTTGGACGTACATCTCAAGGATAAAAACATTCGGGGGTATGGGAAGTGAATACGTCCACACACACCTACACAGGTTGAACTGGATGGACTATTGTCTTTATTCAACCTTAACTACTATGTTACTATGTAATACACTGTCTCACTGTGCTCTTCACATGCTCTGTTGTTCTCTATTTTTAGGCACTGTACTGAGTTTTAGAAGCCCATCTGCTGACAGACTAAAGATTTGGGCTTTGGGCTTTAGCAAAATGGCCACCTCCAGGAATAAGAAACCAGAACAATGCTGAAGGCAATTTACAGCACACACTAATTTTTGCTAGCATAGTTAATAATGTGGAATGTATGTTTCTTGAAAAGTTCTTGCCAGTATCTTAAGGTTCGCCAAGTGGACCCCTCAGCGGACCTTAAGATACTAGCGGGAACTATTATATACTAGCGGGAGCAATTAGACGCATCCCACGGGAGTACCATAGAAAAGCTACCTGTTGGGTGGGGAGGTCTATGGAAACAGATATACACCCACTTAGGAAATACTCCCGGTCGGGAAACCCATCCTTTGTGATTACATCTTTCAAATGAGGACTGGTGTAAGCTTTTAAATACATATACTATTGGAACTCTGAGTAGACGATTGAGACTCGACGATTGATTTAATACACTTATGAAAAGACTATCAATATCTGTTAAAACAAACCTTTGGAATAAATAGGAACCCCCAATTCTCACTAGTTTTTAGAAATTGTATCTTTGGTACTGAGCTCCTGAAGAAGTGCAGAAGTGGCGCAAAACATTTCGGGCTGACTGTACTGCAATATGGGACACGTGGCCACCTATGTTGGAATATAGGAAGTCTCTGGCTAAGGGACCCGGGTTTACAATAGTTTTGGGGCATTTGTATCCAATGCTTAGCACACTGGTCCACTTTGGTTATTAATGTTTTGTATTTATTTTGTAACCAATTGTATTTTTAAATGTATATTTTTAACTCATTGTAGCCTTGTGTTAGGTTGTGTTGTGCCATTAAAGTCAATTTTCCTACGTAATTTTTGACAATAGTCCAAATTAGGATGAAGCACAGATCTATATGTTAGTGTCCACAGTGCCACTCTGTGGTGACACTTAAATAAATACTAGTCTTTTCTAGGTCCACCAAACTAGTCATTCCACCTGAGTTTAGATGCACACCATCGTCCTCGTTGGGGGGCAATTTACCCGCAGGCCATAGAATAGAGGAGAGTACTGGCTGCCAGGGGGAGAGGATAAATAAAACTGTTGCAGTATAGGAGGAGCCCCACTTCAAAGGAGGATTTTTTACTTTTCTTAAAGATAGAGTTTAACAAATACTTATTAACCACTTCTGGACCGGAAGGATTTGTCCCCTCAATGACCATGCCATTTTTTGCGATTCCGCACTGCGTTATTTTAGCAAACGATTGCGTGCTCGTGCGACGCTGTACCTACCTAAATAAAATTGATGTCTTTTTTTTTCCCATAAATAGAGCTTACTTTTGGTGGTATTTGATCACCTGTGTGATTTTTTTTTTTATTATCTTTTGCGCTATAAACAAAAAACATTTCTGAAAAAAAAAATATATATATATATATTTCACTTTCTGCAATATAACATTCCCAAAAAACATTTAAAAACCAATTTTTTTCATCCTTTTAGGCCAATTTGTATTCTGCTACATATTTTTGGTTAAAAAAAAAAATCCCAATAAGCCTGTTATTGGTTTGCCCAAAAGTTATCGCGTCTACAAACTAGGGGAAAGATTTTTTTCATTTCTATTTATTTATTTTTTTAATAATAATGGGGATCTGCGATTTTTAGCAGGACTGTGACATTGCGGCAGACAGATCGGACGCCTGACATTTTTGACACTTTTGGGGGTACCAGTGACATTACTACAGTAATGCGTGCTAAAAATATGCACTGTTACTGTAATAATGACACCGGCAGGGAAGGGGTTAACCTAGGGGTGCTCAAAGGGTTAATTGTGAGCCTAGGGGTGTGTTTTTTAACTGTATGGGGGATGGGCTCGTGAAATGATCATAAAGACCTGTGTTTCTTTATAGAAGGATCACAGGCGCTCTGTGATCATTTCAGAGAGAACAACGGTCTACTGTGTTTTTCTAACAGCTGACCGCCTTCTCTCAGTGCGGAGCGATCGTGGATGGCCAGTGGCAATCGGTGCTGCCGGTCCCGTGCATCGGCATTACCGTTGCCTAGTGGGGCGCGAGAGCGCTCCTGCGGATTTCTGTACAGGTACGGCGATTTGCTCAGCCGAGCCAGCCTGCCGCTGTATATACAGGCGGTCCCGGGTTACAAACAAGATAGGGACTGTAGGTTTGTTCTTAAAGTGGAGTTCTGGCCTCAAATACCCTTTTTAACTAAAAATACCCCTATAATACTAATCCATCGCCCTTTACAGAATTGCTATTCTCATACTTACAAGGTGTACAGTATTGGATTTTAGTCAAATCCTTACTTTTAAAAACGCTGTATGGGCGCAGCCATCTTAGACGTGGGCATTTGACGCCGCAGTGTAATCTGCTGTGTCCTTCCTGATTCCAGGGAGTGTTCTGGGAGGTCTTCCTGATTCCAGCCTCCTGGGAGTGATGACAAACAGCTCCCAGGATGCAATGCAAAGGCGGAAGTGATGTCTGTGGCCGTGGCCACAGAGGGGGGAGAAGGAGGAAGTACAATCAAAAATGCCCTGAAAATAAGGTAAGGGACTAACGAAAGAAAAATGAACAAGCCCAATTGTTGATCAGCATAGTGAGCACTCCAGGAATCACTGAAGTTGCAAAATAGGCCGGAACTCCTCTTTAAGTCGAATTTGTAAGTCGGAACAGGTACATTTTTTTAAGTTTAGCTCCAGCCAAAAGAATAATTTTTACGTTTTTTTAGATAGCCTAAGGAAAGGGTTAACATCCCTATACCATTTGTTTTGTTGTCCGCACCCCTGTTCAGAAGATTTCACCTCACTTTCTGTCCCTATGACAACTGGATTTTGAACATTTTGGGTTGTTGTGGAAACAAGGATTAGTGATAAAGCTTCAGTGGTGACACCTTTTTCCCATGATAACTCTTACAGGAGTGAATTTCCCTTCCTAGAGGTAGATTTCCTCTCACTTCCTGTTGTCTCTCTCCGTTTGGAAGTAGTTGTTTGTAAGTCGGATGTTTGTAACCCGGGGACCGCCTGTATGCGGTGGGCAGTCGGCAAGTGGTTAAAAACCCATGGTAGGTTAAAGGAAACCTTCTTTTCATTTTTATTTTTTAAACATCAGAATGAAAGTTTTGGACTGACTGGTTGCTATAGGGGCCACCAGTTTTCCTGTGCCGTTATGGATGAGACAACTTGTAAGGCCGCGATGTAAGCTATGGAGAAGCGGAGACATAAACAAGTCTGTTTCAGTCACAAGCTGTTGAAGTCACTTCAAGCATTTCCATAGATTTTCAATAAAACCTCCAGTCCGTGCCTAATTGCTGTTGTTATTGCTTAACCCCAGGGCACAATCAGCGTGAATGTATTTATAAAACCGTATGTGTGTACAGGCCTTTTGCTCGCAGACTGACCTCTGCAGCTCCGGTAATTCTACAGATTAAACATTAGCAGCACTGGGCTGGTTTCCGCATCTTAATGCAAACCATGTACAGAGGATTTATGAGAAGACTTGTAATATTGGGCCATAGCTGTTAAAGCTGAAAATCCAGACCCAGTTACCAAACAAATGGCGTTGACTTACGATACGTACCTTGTTTTCAGGTGTTGCTATAGCAACCATAAGTGACGGCAGGAGGCCCACCTACTCTGTGCGAGTAAAGTTTGTTTACCGACTAGAATCCCATTCTGTTATCTCTACAGCGCATCCTAGTTCCTAATGTCCTTTATGTTTGTGTTCTTTTTTTTTTTTCTTTTTTTTTATGCTTCTGCATCTGTTTTTTTTTTTTTTTTTCCATAATGAGATTTGAAGACTTCACAGCCTCCATTAGGTTTTGCTTGTTTGTCGGTATTTATAAGATAAACCGGTTTTCAGAATGCATCCAGTCTGCTGGCTGTGGCCTCAATGCTACTATTCCAAATACAGTAGTTGACTTTTTTCCCCTCTGTACATTTCCTTTCTACAAAATGCTGTGCTTTTCACCTCCCAAGGCGCTGGACGCTCTCTACGGATACTATTTTTTCTGTTTAACCGCTTCCATACCGGGCCTATTCCGGCAATCCTCTCCTACATGTACAAATCATGATTTTTTTTTGCTAGAAAATGACTCAGAATCCTCAAACATTATATATGTTTTTTTTTTATTTTTAGCAGAGACACTAGGGAATAAAATGGTGGTCGTTGCAACTTTTTATGTCACACGGTAAAAAAAAAAACAGGTTCATGAATTTAAAAAAAGCACAAAACACTAAAGTTAGCCCAATTTTTTGTATAATGTGAAAGATGATGTCATGTCGAGTAAATAGATAACCAACATGTAACGCTTTCAAATTTCCCACGCTAGTGGAATCGCGCCAAACTTTGATACTAGGCGACGCTTTAAAAATGTTTACGTTACCAGTTTAGAGATAGAGGAGGTGTTGGGCTAGAATTGTTGCTCTCACTCTAAATTTCGTGGGGATACATTACATGTGTGGTTTGAATGCTGTTTACATATGTGGTCACGACATACGTATGCATTCACTTCTGCGTGCAGGGAGCGCTTTAAATTTGTATTTTTTTTTTATATATTGTTATTCTTTCCCTTTAAATTATTATTATTATTTTTTTATTATTATTATTACTTTTGTTCTTATTACAAGGAATGTAACCATCCCTTGTAATAGGAATATGGCATGCCAGGTCCTCCTTATGGAGAGATTATGGTCTATGGTGAACTTCTGCCATCGGCGGATTCCTTCTGGAGTATTCTGTCCAGTTCTGGTTGCCAGTCCTCAGGAGGCATGTGTTGGAGCTGGAGAGAGTCCAGAGAAGGGCAACTAAACTGATTAGGGCATTGGAGGACCTTAACTATGAAGAGCGTTTGCAATCGCTTGATTTATTCTCCCTGGAGAAGAGACGCCTGAGGGGGGGACATGATAGCAATTTATAAATATCTCAATGGGGATCTCCGCTTAGAAAAAAAGCTGTTCAGTCGAAGGGATTGCATGAGGACAAGAGGGCATACAATGCGATTAGAGGAGAAGTGTTTTAACCTTAGGCAACGTGGGGGGTTCTTTACTGTTAGGGCTACAAGATTGTGGAATTCTCTACCGTAAGAGGTGGTTTCTGCGGGAAGTATGGTTGCTTTCAAAAGACTCTTAGACGTACATCTCAAGGATCAGAACATTCAGGGGTATGTGAGATGATTACAGCCACACACACCTACACAGGTTGTACTGGATGAACTATTGTCTTTATTCAACCTCCCCAACTATGTAACTTCTTCGGCTCGCCCCCCCGCCCCCCCACCGCCTGTAAGAATGATCAAGCGGCTGAACAGTGTCTCCACTCAAAGTCCAGGATGTCATGTGATGGCCTTGGTCTGAAGGTGGTTAAATGAAGTTAAAGCAGAGCTCCAGCCCCCCCCCCCCCCCCCCACCAAAAAATTAAGTCAACAGCTACAAATACTGTAGTTTCTGACATTTAATATTAGGACACTTACCTGTCCAGGGATCTCGCGATGTCAGCACCCCAGACAATTTTTTTTAATCACCTCTCGAATGCCGCCGCTGTTCCTTCTAAGGTAAACCGGCAGTGAAGCCTTGCGGCTTCACAGCCAGTTCCCTACTGCACATGCTCGAATCGCACTTCGCTTTGTGAATGGCCCGGTGGCAGGGGAAGGAGGAGGGCGGCTAACCTGCAGGGGGCTTCGCCGTGGTGAGGTCACCTGGAAATGGGGTTGGGTACCTGTCAAATACAGGTGCCAAATGTGGCAGCGGAGGGGGGGGGGGAGCAAAGAAGCGAAACTTCTCCTTTTGGGTGGAGCTCTGCTTTAACTACTTATACTAGAGATTATTTGGTTAAAAACAATATGCACATATATTGCAGGACTAAGAAGAACAAGGCTGGCCATACATTTTACAATTTTCCTTTAGATTTTCCAATACCATATAATAGGAGGTCAAACCTAAACACTTTTATGTGTATGCAAACAGGCAGGCCCTTGTACTGTAGTTGAAGGTAAATCTAAAGGAAATTGAGTAAGAAAATTGTACAATGTATGGTCAGCCTACGTTATGTCTCTGTTACAGTGCCTTGCGAAAGTATTTGGCCCCCTTGAACTTTGCGACCTTTTGCCATATTTCAGGCTTCAAACATAAAGATATAAAACTGTAATTTTTTGTGAAGAATCAACAAGTGGGACACAATCATGAAGTGGAGAAAATTTATTGGATATTTCAAACTTTTTTAACAAATAAAAAACTGAAAAATTGGGCGTGCAAAATTATTCAGCCCCCTTAAGTTAATACTTTGTAGCGCCACCTTTTGCTGCGATTACGGATGTAAGTCGCTTGGGGTATGTCTCTATCAGTTTTGCACATCGAGAGACTGAAATTTTTGCCCATTCCTCCTTGCAAAACAGCTCGAGCTCAGTGAGGTTGGATGGAGAGCGTTTGTGAACAACAGTTTTCAGTTCTTTCCACAGATTCTCGATTGGATTCAGGTCTGGACTTTGACTTGGCCATTCTAACACCTGGATATGTTTATTTGTGAACTATTCCATTGTAGATTTTGCTTTATGTTTTGGATCATTGTCTTGTTGGAAGACAAATCTCCGTCCCAGTCTCAGGTCTTTTGCAGGCTCCATCAGGTTTTCTTCCAGAATGGTCCTGTATTTGGCTCCATCCATCTTCCCATCAATTTTAACCATCTTCCCTGTCCCTGCTGAAGAAAAGCAGGCCCAAACCATGATGCTGCCACCACCATGTTTGACAGTGGGGATGGCGTGTTCAGGGTGATGACTGAGCTGTGTTGCTTTTACGCCAAACATAACGTTTTGCATTATTGCCAAAAAGTTCGATTTTGGTTTCATCTGACCAGAGCACCTTCTTCCACATGGTTGGTGTGTCTCCCAGGTGGCTTGTGGCAAACTTTAAATGACACTTTTTATGGATATCTTTAAGAAATGGCTTTCTTCTTGCCACTCTTCCATAAAGGCCAGATTTGTGCAGTATACGACTGATTGTTGTCCTATGGACAGAGTCTCCCACCTCAGCTGTAGATCTCTGCAGTTCATCCAGAGTGATCATGGGCCTCTTGGCTGCATCTCTGATCAGTCTTCTCCTTGTATGAGCTGAAAGTTTAGAGGGACGACCAGGTCTTCGTAGATTTGCAGTTGTCTGATACTCCTTCCATTTCAATATTATGGCTTGCACAGTGCTCCTTGGGATGTTTAAAGCTTGGGAAATCTTTTTGTATCCAAATCCAGCTTTAAACTTCTCCACAACAGTATCTCGGACCTGCCTGGTGTGTTAGTTGTTCTTCATGATGCTCTCTGCGCTTTAAACAGACCTCTGAGACTATCACAGTGCAGGTGCATTTATACGGAGACTTGATTACACACAGGTGGATTCTATTTATCATCATTAGTCATTTAGGTCAACATTGGATCATTCAGAGATCCTCACTGAACTTCTGGAGAGAGTTTGCTGCACTGAAAGTAAAGGGGCTGAATAATTTTGCACGCCCAATTTTTCACTTATTTATTTGTTAACAAAGTTTGAAATATCCAATAAATTTTGTTCCACTTCATGATTGTGTCCCACTTGTTGTTGATTCTTCACAAAAAAATTACAGTTTTATATCTTTATGTTTGAAGCCTGAAATGTGGCAAAAGGTCGCAAAATTCAAGGGGGCCGAATACTTTCGCAAGGCACTGTATGTTGATACATTCCTGCTTTGCCTACAGTTCACTTTGAAATACAGCCCTGGTTAAGAACACTTTTATCACCACTTAGGTGGTCAGACTAGGAAAAGAGTATGTGCAATCTTCCAGCACAGTAAACATTCCAGTGCTGGGGGCGGCACGCTCTGTGATGGTTAATTCCTTTGGACCTGGGTGAGCACAGAATAGGGTAAAGGGGCCAATCACAGCAGCCCTTTACCACATGACCAGCTGTTAGCTGATCATGAAAGTAAACAGAGGCCGCTTATTGGCTTTTTTTCTCTTCACGATCAGCGTTAGGAGAATAGAAGAAGCCGGTAACCAGCTTCTGTTACAGTAACATCAGTCCCAATCTGTGCCTGCCAGTGCTGCTAATCAGTGCCAACTAGTGCCACCTATCAGTGCCCGTCAGTGCCCACCAGTGCCACCTATCAGTGCCCATCAGTGCTGCCAATCAGTGCCTCATCATCAGTATCACCTGTTAGTTCCGCCTATCAGTGCTGCAGTGATTAAATACCACCAAAGAAAGTTATTTATGTGAAAAAAAATATAAATGATTTAATTTCGTTTTGGTACAGTGTTGCATGAGCATGCAATTGTCGGTCAAAATGCGACAGCACTGAAAGCTGAAAATTGTCCTGGGCAGGAAGGGGGATATAAGTGGCCGGTAAGCAAGTGTGTTAATGAACATCCTTCCCAGTTAATTTATTCAATACACCTAAAGCCTGGTCTGTGGAAGCAGAATGGCATTCTCCTGGAAAGGTGGATGATGACATCACAACCTCCACCTTAGCCAATCAGAGAAAGCCATTGGTCCAATGTTGGACCAATGTAAGTTTGCATATTTCATAGCTGAGGGACTGCTGTGGAAGGGGATGTTTTGCTGTAGTGGTGGTTGGCACTACTAAGTAATAGCAGTTATCTTCTAGGTCTGTGCTGAGCGCCTTTGCTTCTACACACTGACCACAGAGTTGTTAGTTTGTCACTGCAACCATTCATATTTTTTCCAAGGAGTTCTTTAAGTGGACAAAGTGGAGATCATGACATCATCACCCTTTCTTTCCCTCTCATCCAATCAGAGAATGCCTTGTATCCATTGGAAAAAATACAGGGCATGTCTGTGTATGGTGGAGGTGCCAGGTAACCGACCCCCTGTGGTTAGTACAGCCTTAGGGAATGGAATTAGGACAGATGTATGCAAATGGGTTTGGTTGCTGTAGGTTTTAGCATGACATGGTTCTTTACATCATATTGGCAGATATTGCCTTTCGCTGCGTTCCTTCCCTGTAGAAAGAGACGATCAAATGTTAGGCAGCATTTTCCTGGTTTTACTGTATGCATAGTTATGCTGAATACCCATCATTAAATGTATGTAGTCCTCATGTTGTTTCACTTAAATGTTTCATACCCCGTGGCAAGGCTTCCTTTCATGTAATTATCTGTACGCCTGCTCCTGAATCAGACGGCTCGTGTTGTAGATCATTGCCGCTCGAGTATTGAGAAGAATATTTATTTCTTATGAAAATGATTCTCTAAAGCCCAGGACTGAAATAATTGAAATGTCCCTGCTGATAAATGAGATGTTTGTCAAAAACGATGACAACTCGCATTGTGCTCATCACAAGTCTTCTCAGTCCCTCACATTGATACACTGTTGGAGAAACAGAATAGAACAATTCTCACTTCTAGGCTTCCAGCAAATTGTTCTGTAGGCTCTGCTTGTCTGTGAGCTTTTGTAAGACTTCTCTAAGGGGAATGGTAATAGATTCAAGCACTGCATTATGAATGTATTGGCGATCTGGAAGAAAAGATTGTTTTTATTATCAAGGCCAATGACAAGAATAGGAAACTGCTGGTAATGACATTGGGTCATTTTTTTAGACAAAATTCAATTTTGTTACAATTTCTATTTATCGAATAAAGTACGGTAATGCTAATACCGTTTTTTTTTGTATCAAATATTTACCATCCTTTCCAAACTAGCTGAATTACTGACAACTGTAGTTCTGAAAACAATGAGAGGAAATGAACAGGACAGATCTGCTTAAATCGGACTTTATCCTACAGCCCTTTCCCCACATCCCAAATAGGTAAAAATGTTTACAAAAAAAAATGGTAGAAAATTAAAAAAAAAATCGTATCTTCTATCTAGCTTCTCCCCACTTTCTGTAGGCATCAGTGATATCACTAGGCCTCACTTCTTGGGATTGCAGAGGATCCAAATTTGTTGAGGAGATGCACTGTGCAGAAGTACTGTACATTCTTAAGGTTACATAGTTTGTGAGGTTGAAAAAACACCAGTCCATCCAGTTCAACCTATGATGTGTGCGTTTGCTGTTAACCGTAAATTGTATACCCCTGTATGTTGTGGTCTTTAAGGTGCCCATATAATCGTTTTTTGAAACTATTGATGCTCCCTGCTGATACGACTGCTTGTGGAAGCGAATTCCATATCCTTACTGCTCTGCCAGTGAAGAACCCCTTACGTATTTTAAGGTTGAAACATTTTTCCTCTAGTTTTAGTGAGTGGCCACGTGTCTTATTGTATTCCCTTTCTCTGAAAAGTTTGTTCCTTATGCTAGGGTCCTCACCAGTACAGTATTTGTACATTGATATCATATCCCCCCTCAAGCGTCTCTTCTCCAGAGAGAATACGTTCAGTGCTTGTAGTCTTTCCTCATAGCTGATGTCCTCCATTCCCCTAAATATTTTTGTTGCCCTTCTCTGAACTCTCTCCAGTTCCAGCACATCCTTCCTGAGGACCGGTGCCCAGAACTGGACCAGAGTCTTGTAGAGTGGGAGAATAATCTCTTTATTTCTGGAGTGAATCCCCTTTTTTATACATCCCAGTATTCTGTTGGCTTTGCTTGCAGCGGCTTGGCATTGCATGCCACTGCCAAGCCTGTTGTCTACCAGTACCCCCCAGGTCATTTTCCATCCTAGACTCGCCCAGAGTCCCCCCCCCCCCTAGTGAGTAGCTTGCTTTCTGGTTTCTGCCCAGGTGCATTACTTTACATTTTTCAACATTAAACCTCATCTGCCATGTAGTTGCCCACCCCATTATTTTGTTTAGGTCCGCTTGTAAGGTTTCCATATCCTGCATAGAAGATATTGGCATGCTTAGTTTAGTATCATCCACAAATACCGAGATTGTGCTAGATATCCCCTCCTCTAGATCATTTATGAATAAATTAAACAGGATTGGTCCCAGGACAGAACCTTGGGGGACCCCAATTTCACACCAGCCCAATCCGAATACTCCCCATTAATCACCACCCTCTGGACTCTCCCCTGGAGCCAGTTTTCTATCCAGGTACTCACCCTATGGTCCAGACCTACCTTCCTTAGTTTGTACAGTAAGCGTTTGTGGGGAACGGTGTCAAATGCCTTTGCAAAGTCCAGATACACCACATCCACAGGCTTTCCTTTATCTAGGTGGCAGCTCACTTCATCGTAGAAGGTTAATGGATTGGTCTGGCAAGAACGATTTTCATGAATCCATGCTGATTACTACTAATACCGTTTTCATTACTAAAGTCTTGTATGTGGTCCCTTAACATCCCCTCCAAAATCTTGCAGACTACTGATGTTAGGCTGACCGGCCTATAGTTACCCGGGATATATCTTGGCCCTTCTTTAAATATTGGTACCATGTTGGCTTTTTTCCAATCAGCTGGCACTATACCTGTCTGTAGACTATCCTTAAAGATCAAGAATAATGGTCTGGCAATCACCTGGCTGAGCTCTTTAAGAACCCTCGGGTGCAAGCCATCCGGTCCTGGTGATTTATTTATGTTAAATGTTTCGTTGGTATAGTTCTAAGTCTATCCTCTGTTAGCCATGGCGGTACTTCCTGAGGTGTATTATTTAATTTATCATTACAAGCTGGGTTAGTGTAGCCCCCGAATTCTTTTGTGAAGACTGAAGAGAAGAAATGATTTAACACTTTAGCTTCCTCTCTGTCCTCTGTGGCCAGATTTCCTTCGTCGTCTTTTATGGGGCCAATGTGTTCTGGCCTCGCTTTCATACTGTTTATATACTTAAAGAATTTCTTGGGGTTCTTTTAACTCTCTTCCGGTATATGTCTCTCGTGTTCTATTTTAGCCGCCTTGATTTTGCCTTTACATTTCTTATTGCACTCTTTGTAATGCTTGAATGCTGCCAATGACCCCTCAGCCTTGTATTTTTTGAAGGCCTTTTCTTTAGTATTAATATGCATTTTTATGTTGGAGTTTAGCCACCTAGGGTTTAGTTTTGCTCTTTTAAATTTATTTCCCTTTGAATGCACTGGCCAATCCCTTTGTTTAGTATGCTCTTGAAGCACTCCCATTTTTCCTCCGTGTTCTTTGTTCCCAGGGTTCTATCCCATTTGATATTTTCCAACAAAGAGCGCAGTTTTGGGAAATTGGCTCTTTTGAAATTCAGTGTCCTTATGTTACCCTTGTGTTTCCTATTACTATGATTAATACTGAAACTAATTGGCCTATGGTCACTGTTTCCTAAGTTGCCCTGTATTTCTAGATCCGTGAGCAGGTCTGTATTGTTGGTAATTAGTAGGTCAAGTACCACATTGTTTCTTGTCGGTGCATTCACCATCTGACCCAAAAAACTGTCCTGCAAAACATTTAGGAACTGCCGAGCCTTAGCTGAATGCGCAATTCCTTCTGCCCAGTCTATATCTGGATAAATAAAGTCCCCCATTATAATGACATTTCCCATCCTTGCTTCCAATCCTATCTGTGAAAGGAGGTCCGCCTCCACCCTCCTCCCTCTGGTTGGGGGGCCTATAGCATACGCCCAATATTACCTTCCCCATAGTGCCTTCCCTTTGAAGTTCTACCCATAGGGATTCTGCCTCGTCCTTAGCTCCATTATTATCATCCCTCATTTTTACCTGTACACTGTTCTTAATATACAGACATACCCCTCCCCCTTTTTTACCTTCTCTATCTCTGGGATAAAGGGAATACCCCTGAATGGTTGCCATCCAATCATGAGAGTTGTCAAACCAAGTCTCTGTTATCCCCACAAAATCTAAGTCCTCCTCATACATCAGCAGCTGCAGCTCTCCCATCTTGTTAGCCAGGCTTCTGGCATTGGTATACAAACCTCGTAATTTTGACCGGATGCATACCATATCCTTATTTGATATTGTTTTTAGGCTGCTCTTGTGATTTTTCCCCATACCCAGCTTGGATTTGGGAACTCTGAACACCCTACCTCTAATGTCCCCATTTGTGCCCTCTGAATCTTGCTCCCCGCTGGCTAATTCTACATCTGTACCCTACCCCCCATCACCTAGTTTAAAAGCCCCTCTAACCTTTTGGCCATCATCTCACCCAGTACGGCTGCACCCTCCCCATTTAGGTGCAATCTGTCCCTGCCAAAGAGCCGGTGGCCGACTGAGAAGTCGGCTCAGTTCTCCAGGAACCCGAAACCCTACTTACTACACCAGCTCCTCAGCCACTTGTTAACTTCCCTAATCTCCCGCTGCCTTTCTGGTGTGGCTCGTGGTATAGGTAGTATTACTGAAAATACTACCTTGGAGGTCCTGGTCCTCAGCTTAGCTCCCAAGTCCCTGAAATCATTTAGGACTTTCCATCTCCCTCTGCCTATGTCATTGGTACCCACGTGTACCATGACAGCTGGGTCTTTCCCAGCCCCACCCAGTAATCTGTCCACCCGATCCGTGATGTGCCGAACACAAGTGCCCGGTAAACAACAGACAGTTCGGCGCTCACAGTCTTTGTGACAGATTGCCCTGTCTGTCCTTCTAATGATTGAGTCCCCTACCACCAGCACCTGTCTTTCCTTTCCCTTTCTCCCGGCCTCACTGGAGGAGTTCTTCCCCTGGCAGCTAGGGGCGTCGCTCTGCTCCAGCAATGCTGGTCCCTGACTGGTTTCCCCAACATCACGCAATGCGGCGTATTTATTGGGGTGGTCCAGCCCAGGATCGGCCTCCTTGCCTTGTTCCCTTCTTCCCCTCCTAACTGTCACCCATCTACTCTGCTCTGATGCCTGCACCCCTGTTTCTCCTCCCTCCTCTGTGCAGGTCCCGACCTGCACCTGTCGGGTATGATCCCAGCTCTCCTTCAGTATGGAGAGTCTTCTCAGTGTTGTCAGCTGCTTTCCTAGATTCAGGACCTGAGCTTCCAGGGAAGCAAAGTGCTTTCATTTTGTGCAGCTGTATTTGCCCTTGATCGCATGATCGAGGAATGTATACATGCCACAAGATGTACACCGAATCGCATCTCCACACCCGCCGGGCATTGTACCTACTAATCTAATTCTAATGGGGATTCAGTAATTTAAGTCTGTCCTGTGTGGCTGTTTTCTAGCTTCCTAATTCTACTTTCTTACCCTCTGGTACTCCGCGACACTCATACAACTGCTAATTTTTGAAGCAAAAGGTAGTTCAACAAAATACTGACACAAGGGGATGATCCTTTTTCCCACAGTGATTCTGTTTTTGAGACTTGAAATTTTTTTTTTCTTTTTTTTTTCTTCATGTTAATGTTATATTTCACTTGCATGTTGTTATAAGTTACACTGAGTAAAAAACGCTGGTTACAACTAAAACTATGTCTGTCTTCATTTCAGGCTGCAAAGCAACAAAATGTGATTTATTTTAAGAGGGTCATTCTTTTCTTTTCCCCTTGTATGACACTTTTTCCATGTTTTGTTATGGTAGTCTTATAGTAAAATGGATTAAATTCACTAGTTTCCTCAAAATTCTACAAACAATACCCCATAATGACAAGTTTGTTTGAAATCTTTGCAATTTTATTAAAAAATAAAAAATTAAATATGGACATAAGTATTCGCAGCCTTTGCCATGACACTCAAAATCGAGCTCAAGTGCATCTGGTTTCCACTGAGGATCCTTGACATGTTTCTAAAACTTGATTGGAGTCCACCTGTGGTAAATGCAATTGATTGGCCATGATTTGAAAAGGCACACACCTGTCTATATAAGGTCCCATAGTTAACAATGCATGTCCGAGCAAAAACCAAGCCAAGAAGTCCAAGGAATTGTCTGTAGACCTCCTCAAAGCACAGATCTGGGGAAGGTTACAGAAAAAATTCTTTAGCATTGAAGGTCCCAATGAGCACAGTGGCTCCCATAATCCGTAAATGAAAGAAGTTTGGAACCACCAGGACTCTTCCTATAGTGGGCCTTAAGCCTCGTACACACGCTACGAATTTCCGCCGACCGGTCGTCCGTCTTTTGTCCAGAATGGTGTCTGTTGGTTGGAATGTGCTCTAGACTGCACACAAATTTTCCCGTACGACAGAATTCTACTTTAGAAGTGATGTCATGTGTTGAATTGCTTTGTATGTGTTCTTTCGTCTCTGAGCATGCCTAGTCTTGCTCATAAGATTTTTCCCCATCGAAATCTGTACTAATGAGATGAAAATCGGACGTGTTTTGACGGAGGACAAAAATTTTAATGCCTGCACACCAGGATTTTTTCGGCCGAAAAGTCTAAGTCGGCTGTCGGAAGCACCATACTAACAAGCCGAAAATCGTCAGATCGGTCGTCGGACGAAATTTCCCGGCCGAATTTCTTATCGTGTGTACGGGGCTTTAGTTAGGGAGGTGACCAAGAACCTGATGATCACTCTGACAGAGCTCCAGCATTTCTCTGTGGAGAGAGGAGAACCTTCCAGAAGAACAACTATCTCTGCAGCACTCTACCATTTAGGCCTGTATGGTAGAGTGGCCAGACGGAAGCCACTCCTCAGTAAAAGGCACATGACAGCCCACCTGGAGTATGCCAAAAGGCACCTGAAGGACTCTCCGATCATGAGAAACAAAATTCTCTGGTCTGATGAAACAAATTTTGAACTCTTTGGCCTGAATGGCAGTCACCATGTCTAGAAGAAACCAGGCACTGCTCATCACCTGGCCAATACCATCCCTACAGTGAGGCATGGTGGTGGCAGCATCATACTGCGGGGATGTTATTCAGCAGCATGAACTGGGAGACTAGTCAGGTTTGAAGGAAAGATGAATACAGCAATGTACAGAGACATTCCTGATGAAAACCTGCTCCAGAGAGCTTTGGACCTCAGACTGTGGCAAAGGTTCCTCTTCCAACAGGACAATGACCCTAAGCACGCAGCCAAGGTAACAAAGGAGTGACTACGGGACCACTCTGTGGATGTCCTTGAGTGGCCCAGCCAGAGCCCAGAATTGAACCTGATTCAACATCTCCGGAGAGATCTAAACATGGCTGTGCACCGATGCTCCCCATCCAGCTTGAGAGGTCCTGCAAAGAAAAATGGGAGAAAATGTCCAAAAACAGGTGTGCCAAGCTTGTAGCATCATAATCAAAAATATCTGAGGCTGTTTTTGGTGCCAAAGGTGTTTCAACAAAGTATTGCGCAAAGGCTGTGAATACATATGTACATGGGATTTTTTTTTAAAATAAATTTGCAAAGATTTCAAACAGACTTCTTTCACGTTGTCATTATGGGGTATTGTTTGTAGAATTTTTAGGACAATAATGAATTTTATCAATTTTGGAATAAGGCTGTGACATAACAATATGGAAAAAGTGAAGAGCTGTGAATGCACTGTATTCTAAGGACACTTCTGGGACAAAATGGTTGGGATATGCAGGTCAGGTGGGTCACTTCTAGAACAAATGCTGGAAACTTTTTATAAACTTTGCTGATTTTATTTTTTTACAAGGGCGTTTTTACATCTAAGGGAGGGGCTATAGTTCCTATTGCACAGTAAAAGGCGATGGAAAATCAATGCTTATAATATATTAACACAACCACATGGTCTCTTGTGGTCCAGATGCTGCCCTGTGCCAGGACACCTCAAGATATTTATATTTAGGGCCCAGCTTCCTTTAATTCGTAAGAAAACATAAGAACGCAGCCTAAATCTTATGTTGCAGATGACTTTAACGGTCTGTAAAAGTGTGTTTTGGCGAATAGGCTTTGCCCCTTAATCCAGTATCGGTTGCAGGAATCTTTCCATAAAGAAGGGCATTTTTTGGGTATATACAGTAAAGAGCCATGTTTTGTACAATTCCAAGTAAGCTTCAACAGTCATTTAAAAGACATCATAGATCTCTGCATGTGTGCACCGTTTACAAGAACAGGCCCCACATCTTAACAGTTAATATAACAGCTTGATATCCAGATTTTCCTGAATCTGCCAAATCGGAAGTCATCTTCTAGTACCATCCTTATTAAAGCCTCTCTGTAATTTGACATGAAAGCTTGCAAATCCGTCTGTAATTCCTATCATTTTCTGAGCTCACACACTGACAGACAAGGGCCTCTCCTCTGATACTTGTGTGTCACTGACTTTTCAAAGTATCGCCGATGCTGTAAAGTACTCATTAGGTGTGATTCAGACAACGCTGTGTGTTTGAAAACATAGGACTTATGGGGGTTGAATTACTAAAACTGGAGAGTGCAACATCTGGTGCATTTCTGTATAGAAAGCGATCAGCTTCCATTTTTTTTTTTTTTTTAAAGCTTTTTTGAACAAGCTAAAGTTAAAAGCTGATTGCAGGGCTCCTCCAGTTTTAGTAAATGAACCCCATAATGTATTACTTCTGTGGAATTCTGCACTAGATAAAAAATAAATAAAAAATGTGAGTTCTATAGATTCTATATACTTTGTTATAAGATAAAATGACAGCCTGTATTATAACTTTCTATTAACATTTCTGCACATCCAGAGTGTCCTGAATATCAATGCGATCAGGGATTGGCAACTTAAGGCATGGCTGCCAGGGTAGGAATGTGTTGTCACTTTCAGTGGCACCAAGACGATCATTGTATGACATGCACATAGGCTTAGATGGGCCTGCCTGAGGTTTGGGATTATTCTGTGGGCACCTGCTCCCAACAAAAACAGCTCTACTGACATAAACTTTAACTGATGGCTCACTAGGCTGTCAGTCTGCACCTGCGGCCCACTTATTTAGGTAAAGACCTTCCTCCCAGTACCAGCAAAGGTGCAGCTGTGCACTTTGTTACTGTCCACCTCCCCTCCTCCCCTCCCAGTAGACCCATCAGCTGCAACAGGTATGAATGGAAAAACTCATACCTTTTTGATGGCCCTGGTGTGATCTAAGGTCTTACCTCCTGAAACAAAAAATGATCAGAGCATATCCCTACATAGTGTGTACTAGCCTCAATCCAAAGCATCTACGGTAGCTTGATTTCTGTCTGCCAACTCTTCCCTCTGATATATACATGAGTCGCTTCTGGCAGGTTATGCTGACATCACAAAATGCCGAATCCCAGGAGATGGCCCTACACTCTCTCCAGCACACAGAAGGTGATTAAAAGCCTCAGCTGTGCATGTTTCCATATGAGACTGAGAGTGGGGTGTGTCTCTTCCCTCCACTCAGGTCTATGATTGCACTCAGCTTCCTTCTCTGTGATGTCAGATCTCTGGTCCCCTGCCTGTTAGAGTTGAGAAATAGCATTTGATCTGTGTGTTTTAGAAGGATGTAGAGAAGACAGTGCTGCAGATAAACAGGTACAATGTTATGTAGGAGAATTTGTTTAATCTCTGTGTAACACCTGAGGCCATTCACTTCAGTGGGTATATGTAAAGGTTTACAATCCCTTTTAGGGTAAAGGAATTGAGACTGATCTAAGGTCTACTGTGCCCTATTTGTTCAATTGCACATTGGTTGTTTGACATGTATAAATTTCCACAGAGGGTTCTATGTATAAAACATTAGCTGTGCGGATGTCCTAACCATTTCTAAGGACACCACAAATGTTCGCCGCTTTATTTGTAATATGATTATCCCCTCTGAAATACCTCAATGAATAAAAAATCCCACATTATGGCCACTAGATGGAGCTGACAATCGTAGGAAATAATCATATTACAAACGATATGACAAACATTTGTGGTGTCCACACAAATGCTTGAGATATTCACACAAATGGTTTTTGTCAGACTAGAATTTACTATTGTCATTGTCTTAAATGTTTTCTGGCTTTGTCTGTTTAGGAGTCAGGACGGGAAACGCCATCATCTACCCGAGCGTCCAGTGTGAATGGGACAGATGATGAAAAGGCCTGCCATGGAACACCCCCTGACTCTGAACTTAAGACTGAGAATGATAAACTAAAAACTGCCCTTGCACAAAGGTAACTTGCTCATTGTGATTCCTCATCCATATGACATGGCTGTTTGTTTTATTGGTGATTGGTTTCCTGCATACAGATTTCTACCGAGGCACACAGGATCTCCTGCTCTGTAGGTTTCATTGATTAAATGCTTTGGATTTTACTTTCCCTCATAAGATATGTTTAATTCCTTTTAGGACAATTTTAAATTGGGGTTGATTTGTTAAAGGCAAATTGATCCTTTGCAAGGAAAGTTGCACTTTGCTAGGGAATTTTCACTAAGACCTGTTTCACCCAGGCTTCAGTTTGTATAAAAGCAGTGTGAACGGCAAGCTTTTATAAAGCATTTGCAGAGCTTTCAGCAAGCTTTGTTTAAAGCTTTTAAATTACCATTCAGCTCCAGTTTGTAAATGTTGAACACCGATCCTAATTGGAGTGCTAATTGCTATTTTAAGCAAGCAGCTAGAAGGCTTCACCACTTCTTGAAGCTAGTTAAAAGCCTGCTGAAGCCTGCTAGCAGCTTGCTTAAAGTGGCGATCAGCGCTCCTATTAGGATCGGTGTTCAACATTTACAAACTAGAGCTAAATGGTACTGTAGAAGGTTTACCAAAGCTTACTGAGAGCTCTGAAAATGCTTTTTCAAGACGTGCTGTTCACACTGTTCTTATACAAGCTGAAATTGGTATGAAACAGGCTTAAAGTTGTTCTAAAGGCAGAAAGGTTAATGCATTTTATGTATTAAGATAAAAAACCTGTGTGCATCAGCCCCCCCCCCTAATACTTACCTGAGCCTCATCTCGATACAGTGATGTTGCACAAGAGACTCAGCTGTCCGGGTCTCTCCCTCCTGATTGGCTGAGACAAAGCAGCGGGTGCCATTGCCTCCCGCTGCTGTCAATTAAAGTCAGTGAGCCAATGAGGGGAGAGAGGGGGCAGGGGCCGAGCTGCATCTGCATTTCTGAATGGACACACAGAGCCTCGGCGCCCCCATTGCAATTTACTTATTATGGGGAAGGAGGGAGGGGCCAGGGGCGCTGGCGAGGGACCCGAGAAGAGGAGGATCTGGGCTGCTCTGTGCAAAATCATTACACAGAGCAGGTAAGTATAACATGTTTATTATTTTTAACCAAAAAAAAAAACATACTAGTCTTTAGTATCACTGTAATGATAAGGGTGAAGCTCTGCTGACTCCCATCATCCAATCATACACAAGCAATATGCTTTTTTTTTTTTTTTTTCTTACACATGATTGGGTATTCTTGGCAAAGTAAAATTTTACCACTTTCACTAAGCTCTGGGGATAATTGCCTTTGCAAAATGCAATTTCCCCTGCAAAGTGAACTGCCTGTTTGGGTGTTCTGTATCAACTCTACCTTAGATAAATTGGTGTTAATGTCCATAAGAATAAATACAGGTTTGAAAACAAATGCAAGCATCCTATTGGTGTATGCCAGCTTGTACCCACCTTTCTGTGGTAAATAAACTGTAGATTAAGAATGTCAGTTCTCTGGTCTTTTTTTTTTTCAACCTGACTAACAATATAACAAAATCTGTGAGTATGGGCAGCCTCAGCAAGGAGTAGGTGGAATTACACTCCTCTGATGTAATCCCAATTCCTCTTCAGGCAGCATATTATGGTAGATGCGAACTGCACTGCCTGGTGCTCAGCAGGACTGTCTGACCAGCGGGATTCATTAAAGCTTAACTCCAGGCATGCAGCTAAATACATATTTTTTCACCTTTTAAATGCAACAATTTATTTGAGTAACAGAGCAAAGGTTTACAGCATGCTGGGAGACAATACATAAAACTTCTGTATTTTACAAAGGTATGATAAACATGGTTAACATTCGCCGAATGCTGGCTGTGGGCATCAACATTTGATGATTTACAGTATTTACTTTTTGCAGGTATTTATATTGTGTTAGCAATTTATTCAGTGCTTTGCATACTATTCCTTCACATCAGCCTTAACCTCATGGGCTTGCAATCTAAGATCCCAAACGCACATGCATACACATACTTGGGCCAATTTGAACAGGAGCAAATTAAAGCGGAGTTCCAGCTAAAAGTGGAACTTACGCTTTAAATACTGCTGACCCACTGACATGTCATTTTCTTGGGGGGGGGGGGGGGAGCGGGTACCTAGATTTCACAGATACCCCCTCCCACTTCCGCTCGGGCCACCTAGGCAGCTCAAGCGGAAGTTCTCCTCTCCCCCTCCCTGCAATCTTCTGGGACACATCACAGGTCCCAAAAGATCGTCCAGCCATTCACAACGCGCAGCGCGACTCGCGCATGCGCAGTGCAAACCCGGCTGTGGAGCCACAAGCTGTCACAGCTGGGTGCCCACACTAGAGATGCCAGCGCCTCCGAGAGGAGAGGAGGAGAATTAAGGCTTCGGGGCGGACGCATCTATGGACTGTGTGACAGGTGAGCGTGTGTTCATTAAAAGTCAGCAGGTACACTTTTTGTAGCTGCTGACCTTTAATAAACACAAAACTGAGTGAAACCCCGCTTTAACTTACCTGAATGTTTTTGGAAAGTGGAACAAACTCCATGCTGATAGTGTCCTTTTCAGAGTTCAAATTAAGGTTCCCACTGCTTCAAGGCAGATGTGCTTACCACTGAGCCACTGTGCCACCCAAGTAAGGGCTTATTTACATTTGCCTTAGCCCTCTGATGAGCATCCTGTAGTGGTTTGCTTTTCAGAGGGTGTTTTATGTTGCCTCCTAACCATCTGTTCAAACCCCTAAAAGCTCGCACCACTTGTGTGCATTACACGCAGTTGTGGGAAGGTTGCAACACAGCCCCATTCACTTGAAGTACCACCTCTTGAACAAGACAGGGGGAATAACTTTTTCCACACTGCCATGCAAATCAGCAGTTTCGGTAACAGTTCTAACTCGTAGGTATTTGTGTCACATTTGCAATGTGTCACTATGGCTGCGACAGATTAAAAAATAATTGCCTCCAGTTCGTAGACAACTCAAAGTCGCAGGCTTGAGAGACTAGTTCCCCATCAGGGCTGCCTGCCTTGTGATTGACAGCGGATGACAGTGGGCAAATTCCAAAACTGCTAGACAGCCCACTAGTAGCTATGGAATCTGCCTGTTGCTGACCACTGTCAGTCACAAGGTAGGTGGACCTAATGGGGAACTAGTCTTTCAACGTTTCCCATCCGGTTCGCCTCCCTCATGATTGAGAGCAGATGGTAGTGGATTCCATAACTACTATTCAGTCCAATAACTGTCATTCACAAGTGAGGTGGACCTGATGAGGAACTAGTCAGCCTCCACCCACCCCACAACAAACCTCTTCAGCTGTTGGACCGTCTATAATACTGTTTATCAATTCTACTAAGAATGCCTCAATAATGTAATTTGGGTTTATTTACTAAAACTGGAGAGTGCAAAATCAGGCCCACTTCTGCATGGAAACCAATGAGCTTCCAGGTTTTATTACCAAAGCTTTATTAAACAAGCTGGGGTTAGAAACTGATTGGCTTATTTTGCACTCTCCAGCTTTAGTAAAAAAAAAACCATTGTGTTGATAAAAAAAATGTGGCATATCAGACAGGTATAGGATGGAAGAGGAATATGGATTATCAAGGTATGTATTAATGGCACATGTGCATTGTCAAACAGTAGTAAAGCTGAATGAAACATGTATGCAGGTGCATCTCGTAAAATTAGAATATCATTAAAAAGTTAATTTATTTCAGCAATTCAAATCCAAAAAGTGAAACTCCAATTTCTCTTTTGTTCATTGACTGACACAGTGCTCCATATTCAGAACCATATGGTTATGTTGCCCCCTACAAGAGTAGGAAACTAGGCAGAAAAAAGACTTATTGCCTATGGGCAGTCCAAGCTGGTATGCATTCCCTTCTCTGCTATAGGCCTTCAGCTTTTTTGCTGCCTAGTCAGGAGTAAGGACCTAGTTCCCTGCTGGGATCTTTGGTCCTGGAAATTTTTTCCTCTTAAATGGCATTTTTTCTTATGTTTTTTTTCCTGTGAGATCTACAAACAACTGCCAGGCTGGGCAACAGGCTGGATAATCTAGATCCAGTGCTCCCCCCAGTCTGGCCATCAAACGCACGCAGACCTTTAGCTACATGCTCTGTCGGCCGCAACAGGCCCCATTCTGGAAAAGGGCAGCCAACGAGCTAAACGTCTCGTGGGGACACATATGACCGGGCGCCGATAGTCTGAGTCACAGTGTTGCCTTGGCCTACAGCCCCCCACTTCGGAGACAAGAAGGTTTTGTCTTGGATGTGTTACCCGCACGCTTTCGCAGCATCGGTAAGTGCATGGCCCCCCCCTCTTCTTCCCTGGACGTGGTGTCCGGCATTCTGCTCCCCCTCCCCGGGTGAGGCCATGCACGCTTTTCTGCACCTGGCCTGGGTACCTAGCGGGCGCACTGTCCCCCCTCAACCCTCGGGATTTTTACTAGGGGGGTTGTCCCTTGGGCTGCCTGCTGCAGCTTCTAGGGCCTGGGGAGCAGGGGGCCTGGCATCTGCCGCTTCATGCGGCCAGATCATCCAGTAATTTAGCCTGCGCCTTTGCGGCCTACTAGCCTGACGCTGTGTGGGGTGGCCCCAGTGAGGGCGGTTGGGCATCCACCTTCCCCTCTGCTTCCTCTGTTGGTTCCGGTCCCCCTCAGGCCCACGACCTACTAGGCTGTGCGGTCAAGCTGGGTGCCTCCTTCTGGAGGAGCGGCGATGTGAGGGTTGTCCAGTTCGTCTGCAGCTTTGGCCACCATTATTCTGTAGGGCACACACCCTTCCCAGCGGTACTACAGGGACCATAGGGTTATCCTGCCTGCGGGACTACCCGCATTACGTGGGGGGGTTCCTTAAGAGGGCTCTTTTTGCGGCCTCCTATGTGGGCCTCCTTTGAGGGTTGTCAGAGCGCGACCCCCTTTTGCGGGGTTCAGTCAGTGGGCCCTCAGTTATCCCTTCCTAAATTTTTTGTGTTTTCCAGGTGGAGGTGGTGCTTGGGCATAAGACTAGTATATAGCAGCATCCCTTGCCTCATCTGTTTTATCAGATTCTGAATCTGGCTCTGTCGCTGCGGATGTGGACCACCCACGGAGCCTGTAGCCATGCTCTCTGATCTATCAGACAGTGAGGATGCTTCCTCCATTCCTGTAGCTGCGCATGAGAAGGCACTGGTTGACGCACTGATTACATCCATGCGGGAAACTTTGAGGATGGCGGATGCAGCTGAAGCTGCTGCGGAGGTGGCTGTCCCCTTTTGGCACCCATAAGCCATCTCGTGCGGCAAAGGTGTTCCCTTATCCCTCCTATTCGAACAGGTTAAAGGTCAAGAGCGTCCAAAATGCCCCCTTGTGGTTCCTAAAGGCTTTACGGTGAGGTACCCATTTGAAGAGTCACTCCTTAAGAGGTGGACTGTCTGACCAGTGGTGGGGGCATGGCTGTCAGGAAGGCGGGAGTGTGTGTGGCCCGCAGTATGTTCACTATTGCTGGTTCGACGCTGAGGCAGGTTCTGGCCATTGCCCTGGTGTCGCAAACACTTGAGTAGGCTAAACATTTGCGCCATGATTTGGGGGTTGAGCAGATTCCTCCTGCCTTTGCTTTGTGGCTTGAGGGTTGGTCTGTGGACCAGACTTCTAAAAAAGCTCTGAATGGTTTACCCAGGCGATCGCCTGTTTGGAGCTACCCTGGATGACATCATTAAGAGTCTCACGGGGGAGAAGAACACCTTTCTTCCACAGCCTGGAAAGAGGAAAAAAACTCATCGCAGATGCGGCCCTTCTTTCTCGGCACACGAAAAGTTTTTTTTTCGTCCCTCAGGGTCCACTGACAAGGGTTCAAAACCTTTCAAGCCCTCCTCAGGAGGTTCCAAGTGACCCTGGTCTGGTAAAGTGAGAGCGGGTTTCTCGAGACACACAGACGAGGTCCCTTCAGCATGAAGGTGCGCTCGCACCATTGCATGGGGTGGGGGGGGACGTCTTCGCTGGTTTCCTGGGCCCGTGGACTTCCTTGGTAAAGACAAATGGGTCCACTAAGTAATTCTGTCCAGTTACGAGATAGTTTTGTTTTTGCCTTCTGGAAAGGTTCTTTCCTTTCAATGTACGTCTGTCCCTGGACTGACTGCAAGTTTTCTTTGGGGCGGTGCAGGACTTGTTGCTTTACGGAGTGATTGTCCGGGTTCCGGTATTGGAACATTTTCAAGGTTTTTATTTAAACCTGTTTACGGTCCCAAAGAAGGAGGCCAAGGTTCGTCGGATTCTGGACCTCAGACCCTGAACTGCTTTGTGCAGGTACAAAAATTTAGAATGTAGTCTGTTCGCATGGTAGTGACATCCCTACATCAGCGGGATATTCTAGCCTCTATCGAAATCAAGGATGCTTACTGACACATTCTAATATGTGCCCGACACCAGCGCTTCCTCCATTTTTCTGTGGTAGAGGAGCACTATTAGTTCCTGGCGTTACCCTTTGGTTTCACCTTAGCTCCTCGGGTCTTCACAAAAATGTTGGCCCCGGTTCTGGCATTGCTACATCAGCGGGGGTTTGGGGTAATGGGCTAACTGGTTGACCTCCTCTTGCGATCGGAGTCTTCTTCTGCCTTGATGGACGTCATGGAGATCACTATACAGACCCTGAAGGAGTTTGGTTGGCTTCTAAACTACCAGAAGTCTGCCCTGATTACATCCAGGAAATTGGATTATCTGGATTCCCCTCTAGCCAGAGTGTTCCTTCCTCTGGACAAACTCCAGAAGTTGCATACTGCAATTCAGCTATTGCTGTCCAGCAGGTGGTCCTCCCTCCGGACTTGCATACAGGTGCTGGGCCTGATGGTGTCTACATTTTAGGCCGTTCCGTTTTCACAGTTCCCTACGAGGTCCCTCGAGAGAGAGATCCTGGTACAATGGGACAAGTGTCCAAAGTCGCTGGACAATCCAATTCGGTTGAGCTGATTAACCAGGGGTTCCCTGGCTTGGTGGCTTCGCTCTTTTCTCCCCTTGTATTGGACAGTGGTCACGACGGACACCAGTATGTCAAGGTGCGGAGTTGTCCTGGGACTGATCTGGATGGATCGCCACCGGGGGCTCCCGGTAAGGATTTAGTTGGACAATGCCACGGCGGTGGCTTATGTCAATCACCAACAAAATGTGTGGCTCTGGAAGTAGCCGGCATTCTCTGGTGAGCAGAACGCTTTGTTCCGGCCCTCTCTATCGTACTCATTCCAGGAATGAAAAACTGGCAGGCGTTGGACCAAGGGGAGTGGTCCTTTCATCCAGACGTGTTTCATTGGATATGTCTGCAGTGGGGCACCCTCGAGGTGGACCTGTTGGCGTCTTGGCTCGACCGAAAGGTACCAAGGTTTGTGGCAAGATTACGGGATTCTCTGGCGGCGCCACAGATGCTCTGGTCGCCCTGTGGACCCAGTATTGTCAGATCTACGCCTTCTCTCCTCTCAAGCTTCTTCCGCAGCTTCTGCGCAGGAACGAGGCCAAAGGGATTCTGGCGATTCTGGTGGCCCCCGGACTGGCCTTGCCAATCTTGCAACGCGGACCCTTCATGCGATTGGTCGCTGACGTCCCCTATATACTGCCTCTCAGGGAGGACCTGCTGTCCCAGGGGTCAATCTTCCATCCTGCTTTACACTCACTGACTTTGACAACCTGGCTGTTGAAAGCAAGGTGCTGCTGAATTGAGGTTTGCCTGGGTCAGTGATCCTGACCCTGCTGAAGGCTAGGAAGTCTACCTCTAGAAAGATTTACCATTGTACCTTTCATGGTGTGAGTAGATTCGGTGGCTCAGATTTTAACCTTCCTTCAACGAGGTGTTGGCTTTGGGTACCATCATGGGCCAGGTGTCTGCCTTAGCGGTCTTCTTTCAAGTGATCCTTAGCCACGAATTCATTGGTGTGTACTCTTATTGAGGGTTCAATACCTTATTCCTACGGTGTGGTCCCCTCTACCACCATGGGATTTGAGCTTGGTGCCTTCAAAGCCTTCCTTTGAAAAGATTCGGGAGATTCCACTGCTTACGCTGTCTCAGAAGGTAGTTTTTTTTGGTGGCCAATAAACCCTTGCAGGGTGTCTGAACTGGTGGCATTATCTTGTCGTACTCCCTATATGGCGGTCTACAAAGATGAGGTGGTTCCGACAGTGACTCAGGCCTATTCTATGAAGGGTCAGGTTCCTCCTTTCCCTGTAACGGCGCACTCTACTCAGGTGCTTAGTGCTTTTTGGGCGTTCTGTCATCAGGCGTCAGTTGCGCAGGTTTGCAGGCGGCCACCTGGTCGTCGGTGCACACTTTCACTAAATTCTACGAAGTGGATGTGTTGGCATCTGTGCACGCTTCCTTTGGCTGCAAGGTTTTTCAGCCTGCTGTTTAGAGGGTCTTTTCCCTCTTTGGGGATGTATTGTTCAGTTGTTTTTTGTTGAGCTCCTGTTACCTGGTTGGCTCTTTTGTTTAGCATTGGAATTTTTTGTTGTCCCATCCCTCATGTTTGGCACTGCTTGGGAACCTCCCTATGGTTCTGAATATGGAGCGCTCTGACTGTCAATGAACGAAAGAGAAAATAGAATTTTTGTACTTACCATAAAATACATTTCTCTGAGTTCATTGACGGACACAGTACCCACCCCTCTATGGAGTTTTCATACTTCTGACACTGCTTGTTACGAAACTGAAGGCATATAGCAGAGAGGGAGATGTATACCAGCTAGGACTGCCCAAAGGCGGTCTTTTTTTTTTTTTTTTTCTACCTAGTGTCCTACTTCTGTAGGGGGCAATATAACAATGTCCATCAATGAACTCAAAAGTTTGAAATGGATTTGGCTGGGAGTACAAAAATCCTATTATTTTATATAGATGCGTTCCATACAGAGTTCTATATTTCAGCATTTCCATTTTGATGATTATGGCTTACAGCTAGTGAAAACCCAAAAATTCAGTATCTCAGAAAATCTGAATATTACATAAGACCAATAAAAAAAGGGATTTTTAATACAGAAATGTTGGCTTACTGAAAAGTACGCCCATGTACAGTTTAGTATGCACTGAATACTTGGTCGGGGCTCCTTTTGCATGAATTACTGCATCAATGCGGCATGGCTTGGAGGCGATCAGCTTGTGACACTGCTGAGGTGTTATGGAAGCCCAGGTTTCTATAATAGTGGATTTCAGCTCATCTTCATTGTTGGGTCTGGTGTCTTATATTCCTATTGACAATACCCCACAGATTCTCTATGGGATTTAGGTCAGGCGAGTTGGCCAATCAAGCACAGGGATACCATGATCATTCAACCAGGTATTAGTACTTTTGGCAGTGTGGGCAGGTGCCAAGTCCTGCTGGAAAATTAAATCAGCATCTCAAAAAAGCTGGACAGCACAGGGAAGCATGAAGTGCTCTAGAATTTCCTGGTAGAGAGCTGCGCTGACTTTGGACATGATAACCAACACCAGCAGATGACATGGCTCCCCAAATCATCACTGACTGTGGAAAATTTTGCACTTAATTTGGAAATCAAGGTTCCAGTGTCTGGAGGAAGAGTTGAGATGCACAGAATCCAAGTTGCATTAGGCCCAGTGTGAATTTTCCATAGTCCGTGAAGATTTTGGGAGCCATGTCATCTGCTGGTGTTAGTCAACACTGGCTCCCACTTCTGTCGATCACAACCAGTAAGTGAGGAAAGGCCCAGCTGCTTTGTGTGTATCAATGGGGACACAGAACCAGCTGGGGAGGGAGCCCACACAGAGTGCCCCCAAAGCAAGCAGTGTGCTATGAGGTCATTTGCTGGGGGGGGGAGTCAGAATTGCTGGCAGGGGGACCCAAGAAGAGAAGGATCAGGGATGCTCTGTGCAAAACCACTGCACAGAGCAGATATGTATAACATACTTGTTTTTTGGAAACTCCTATTGATCCCCTCGCTCCAGGAACAGCACCACCAGCAGAAGTAGGGATTCTGTCAACAGTACCTGGATTCAAACATGCCTGGGACAAACCAAGATCTATAGTTGGATATAAAGTAAAAAAAAAAAAAAAAAAAAAATGAAATGGGGCAGACTCGATGGACCACTTGGTCTTTGTTTCCCTCTTCTGTGGTTTCTTAATGATGCACCTTAATGATGCATTCATAATACAGAATTAAACCTTTGCTTTTGTTCCAAATAACAATTTACTTGATTCGATTATCTTAGTACATCCTGAAACATCCTGAAACGTCAATCCATGTTGAAGTATGTTACATAACGTAGACTCTAATATAACAAGCTTTTGTGGGATAGATCCATAGATGTCCTGTCATAGTTCTCTACACATTATGGCAGATTTTTCATATTTATCGGATATAAATAGATGTGTGATACATTATTTGGAGCCTTCAGCTATTGTCACTTACATTTGAGATGGACGTGGTCGCCATGTATCCAGAAGGCATAATGCATCATGGAATGTCCCATGGGCAGAAGAATAAGCAGCATTTGGCTCGGAAGTCACAGTGAATTAAGGTGACATTGCTCACTGCTCACATATGATGAAGAGAAAAGCTGGAAGGAATTCTTTACTTCTGGCAGTGTACAAACCATTGTCCTCAATACTCGAGGAAATCTGCTGCTGTTCTAGCACACAAGGAAAAAAATGTTTTCTTTTGGCTTTCGTTATATTGTTGACATTTGCACAATAAAATGCCTTATAACCATTTAAATATCCAGCTCCAAGGGTCACATGGGAAAAAGTTGGCATATGTATTCACATTGTGTTTTCTGCTGTAGATAATTGGTATTACGGGCGATTCGGGGAGGCATTTGCAGCACATTTCTGGCAGTGTTTAGATAGTCGGAAGCCATGTGCCAAATTCCTGAAAACCCTGTTACATCTTCATTGTTTATACTGATAGGTGGGACTAATTCAAGTAGTTCTTGATACACTATTACTAAATAGTGATACAGTGAAAAATTCATAAAGAAATAACACCAACTTGATGACCCCGATGTCTCAATAAAAGTACCTGCCACTGTCCAAAGCTATCTTAAGGGGTCTTGCTCACCTCTTGTGATAGCATTAGTTAAATGAAAAAAAATAAAATAAAAACCAATAATAAAACAAGTTAAAGCAACCCATGCTTGTGCGCAAATGCAAACCTGCGCCTAGGTCCGGCACGCATGTGTAAATTGTGATTTCACCACACACTTGTGGTATCGCCATGGACGTTGGAATGAGAGTGAAACTTCTATCACCATAGCTCATGTGTAACTAAACCGATAACCTGTAAAGACTTTTAAAGTGTTTCCCACTGACAATTTTAGGCACCGTAGTATGTCACCATTTCACAGGCGTGAGCAATATTGGGTAATATATTTTGTTTGTGTATACTAAAATTAATTCAAGTAGTTTTTCTTACTTACTCCCAACATCCCCTAATAACTTATCTGCTTGTGAAACTCCACCACTTGACAGGAGAGCTGCTTGCAGCAGTTCTGTCAGAGTTGCGACAGATTCATATAAACTTTACTGACACATGAGTTAGTTGAAAGTTCTGCAGTTTGTTAGACCACAGCAAGAGGGATTTCGAAAGAGTATTTATAACACTCTTCATAAATGTCAGGGATTATGTTCAGGATATTTGGTGCTTTAATGTAATTTTAATGTATTCCATTTTATATACACTTCGTTATATACACAAGCAGCTGAAGGGGCTTTTTTGACTTCTCAGATGTAGACAATTCATATCAAATTATTAGATTGCCTGCCAAATGTAATGTTTCTGATCACAGGCATTCATATTAGTGCTAAGCATAACCTGTATAGCAGCTATGTGTTGTGAAGTAGCAGGAATGGTCACAACGATGGCCCCTGTTGGACTACCTTGCCAGCTAAAAGTAAGTAAGATAAATAACCACTATTTTGGACTGGTATGTTCTTGGCCACTGGAAGGCTGGTGCGGGTTTTACAGCATCAAATAAATAGTGGTGCCCTATAGTGTACAACTAATGCACCCCCCTAACATGTAACCTTCCTCTTACCTAATCTCCTAAAATGTAACCCACCCCTTACACTTAACCCCTAACATAACTGTCACTGTCAAAAGTGGTCGCAAAGTCACATGTATTCATAAATTTGATTCTCTCTGTTCTAGGTCCCTGTTCAGTACAGTGTGTGTGTGTTTTCCTAAAATTATAATGCTAAATACCTACTTTCTAGAGCCCTGCTGTGCTGTCATGTGACCCCCCCCCCCTGCTTTCCTTCCCAAGTAAGTAAGTACACTGGGAGCGGCTGTGATTCCCTTATAAAAGATGAAAGCTGGTAGAGGCAGCTCAGGGCTTTGCAAAGAAGGTATTTAGCATTATAATTTTATCCCCCAATCACACTAAATGCAGATTTGAAATCACGCTACTTCAGGATGTTTTCAAAGCCATAGAACAGTGCCAATTCATCTGTGGTTTGCCGACATCTGTGCGATTTCCTGCACAGATGTCAATGCAAGTCACACATGTAATCACCGAAAATAGTGCAGGAATTATTTTTCAAGTTGCACCTAATAAGACTGTGCCATAGAAAGACATTAGATGCGACTTCATAGGTGATTTGTAAAATGCATGTCACTCCTGAAGTCACACTGGTGTGAACGATGGCTAAGAAAAACACACACACTGTACTGAACAGGGACCTAATACAGAGAGGATCAAAGTAATATTTGTGACTTTACTTTACAAGCACTGGAGCAGCTGCAGGGAATAGAATTACACAGAGAGGAGATCTTCTCACACACAGACTATGAAAAGTAAAGGAGGAGGGGGGAGATGAAGAGATTCTGAGGAGATAGCTGGATAATGGAGGAACGTAAACTGACCACGCTATCAGAGATCAGCAGCTATGATGAACGTAGTCTGTTTAAACAGGGGAAGACAGGAACAGACAGGATCATCCAGGTATTGTACAACATAGAAAAGGAAAAATGACACTACAGAAACACTATGCTAAGTATTATGCCTTAAAGGGACAGGAGCATTTTTTTTTCTAGGGTTATGACCACTTTAAACGAACACCCTTAAACTCTTAAAAACTAAACAAAGTGAATCCCTAACACTAAACTAAACCCTGCAGCAGAATACTCATCTGATCCAATGCCTGAAGAATCTACATCTAGTGCTTACAGTTCTGAAGTGAAAAGTAGCAGCACCAAAATTAACTAAGTATCTGGTTTGGTATATTATCTCTTTTTATTAATGGTTTCTAGGTTACAGTAAAATGATTTCTAAATAAGGAAATGGCATAATAATAATACAATAAAAAAACAACCATACAGAACATAGTGATAAAGAGCACACAAAGGCAGTAGCGTAAAGTGGATGTAAACCCCATTAATTAAATGTGACCTGGGCACATACTATATATCTGTAGTGTTTACCTATCTCTCTCCAAAGCCCTATATCCCGTGTCTTTCTGCTGCTTTGTCCCTCTGTTATCAGCATGATAACGTCTGACAAGCTCCAACACAGGAGATAAAAGCAGCTGGAAATGTGTGTTGGAGAAGGGACTTAGAAACCGATAAGGAGAGAGCTGGTATTCACAGCACAGCTCTGCAAGTTTCTGCATTCCTCTGCCTATGTGAAGGGATGAGTGGGGGGGGGGGTGCATTTCCTCCAATCAGCTCACACACGGTGTATGCCCAGACTCCACACCCACTGCTGGAACGGGAAGAAAAATGTATAACACAATATGCACTGAAGACCGCAGATATACATGTAAAACTTTTGTAGGGAGATTTGTCTCATCTGTGTATCATCTGAGACTGTTCACTTCACTGGGTATACAGTGGGTACGGAAAGTATTCAGACCCCCTTAAATTTTTCACTCTTTGTTATATTGCAGCCATTTGCTAAAATCATTTAGGTTCATTCTTCTTCCTCATGAATGTACACATAGCACCCCATACTGACAGAAAAACACAGAATTGTTGACATTGTTGCAGATTTATTAAAAAAGAAAAACTGAAATATCACATGGTCCTAAGTATTCAGACCCTTTGCTCAGTATTTAGTAGAAGCCCCCTTTTGATCTAATACAGCCAGGAGTCTTTTTGGGAAAGATGCAACAAGTCTTTCACACCTGGATTTGGGGATCCTCTGCCATTCCTCCTTGCAGATCCTCTCCAGTTCTGTAAGGTTGGATGGTAAACGTTGGTGGACAGCCATTTTTAGGTCTCTCCAGAGATGCTCAATTGGGTTTAAGTCAGGGCTCTGGCTGGGCCATTCAAGAACAGTCACGGAGTTGTTGTGAAGCCACTCCTTCGTTTTTTTAGCTGTGTGCTTAGGGTCATTGTCTTGTTGGAAGGTAAACCTTCGGCCCAGTCTGAGGTCCAGAGCACTCTGGAGAAGGTTTTTGTCCAGGATATCCCTGTACTTGGCCGCATTCATCTTTCCCTCGATTGCAACCAGTCGTCCTGTCCCTGCAGCTGAAAAACACCCCCACAGCATGATGCTGCCACCACCATGCTTCACTGTTGGGACTGTATTGGACAGGTGATGAGCAGTGCCTGGTTTTCTCCACACATACCGCTTAGAATTAAGGCCAAAAAGTTCTATTTTGGTCTCATCAGACCAGAGAATCTTATTTCTCACCATCTTGGAGTCCTTCAGGTGTTTTTTAGCAAACTCCATGCGGGCTTTCATGTGTCTTACATTGAGGAGAGGCTTCCGTCGGGCCACTCTGCCATAAAGCCCCGACTGGTGGAGGGCTGCAGTGATGGTTGACTTTCTACAACTTTCTCCCATCTCCTGACTGCATCTCTGGAGCTCAGCCACAGTGATCTTTGGGTTCTTCTTTACTTCTCTCACCAAGGCTCTTCTCCCCCGATAGCTCAGTTTGGCCAGACGGCCAGCTCTAGGAAGGGTTCTGGCCGTCCCAAACGTCTTCCATTTGAGGATTATGGAGGCCACTGTGCTCTTAGGAACCTTAAGTGCAGCAGAAATCTTTTTGTAACCTTGGCCAGATCTGTGCCTTGCCACAATTCTGTCTCTGAGCTCTTCAGGCAGTTCCTTTGACCTCATGATTCTCATTTGCTCTGACATGCATTGTGATCTGGAAGGTCTTATATAGACAGGTGTGTGGCTTTCCTAATCAAGTCCAATCAGTATAATCAAACACAGCTGGACTCAAATGAAGGTGTAGAACCATCTCAAGGATGATCAGAAGAAATAGAAAGCACCTGAGTTAAATATATGAGTGTCACAGCAAAGGGTCTGAATACTTAGGACCATGTGATATTTCAGTTTTTCTTTTTTAATAAATCTGCAACAATGTCAACAATTCTGTGTTTTTCCGTCAATATGGGGAGCTGTGTGTACATTCATGAGGAAGAAGAATGAACTTAAATGATTTTAGCAAATGGCTGCAATATAACAAAGAGTGAAAAATTTAAGGGGGTCTGAATACTTTCCGTACCCACTGTATGTGTGGGTTTTTATCCAATTGTAAAATAGACTATGCAGTGGTAAAACTTAGGGTATGTATTAGTGATGACTGATATCAGTTTTTCGTTGCCGATACCGATATTTTTGCCAATGCATATCGGTATCGGACGATATTTTCGTACATTTTAAAAAATATATATATTTTTTTATTTTTATTACTTGACAGGTACTCTTGTGGAGGGCAGACAAAGAGAGACAGGGCGCCCAAACAACCAGTGGATGAAAAGACTGTGTATAACCTCAGCAGCTCCGATGGGGACTCCTGGGTGCAGAGTCAGATCAGTGAGAAGGCTGGAAGTTAGGGAGCGCTTCTGGTAATAATTGTATTAATGTAATCTGTCACAAACGCCTGATGGTAAATGGCATAGTGGTGGAAAAAACTTAAAAAAGGCTCCACTCCAGGGAAAGGTCCAATGACACACAGTTTATTGCATAAAATCAATAGAAGTTAAAAACACACACTGGTCGGATGTTGGGCTGAGCCCGTGTCCTTGCCCCCACCGCCGATGTACTGCTAGCTGGGTTTCTGGCCAGTGTCAATGTTGTCAGCAGGCGTCCGTGCCGTCACAAGGATGGATAAATGCATGCTTGAGGTGACAGGGCTCCGGGTGGACCAATGGTACACAGACCGATACAGGAAACACTTGTGGCAGACAGCTGAAGCGGTGGCGGCGCGGGAGATGAAGTCACTCTATCGCGCCGACAAGAGACACTGAGGAAGAGCCAAAGGTCCCGTCACCATGATGCTTGCCGGCGCGATGGAGTGACGTCATCCCCCGCGCCGCCACTGCTTCAGCTGTCCGCCGCAAGTGTTTCCTGTATCGGTTTGTGTACCGTTGGTCCACCTGGAGCCCTGTCACATCAAGCATGCATCCATCCATCCTTGTTGACGGTACGGGCGCCTGCTGGCGACGTTGACACTGGCCAGAAACACAGCTAGCAGTACATCGGTGGTGGGGGTAAGTACACGGGTTCAGCCTGACATCCGACCAGTGTGTGTTTTTAACTTCTATTGATTTTATGCAATAAACTGTGTAGTTTTTTCCACCACTATGCCATTTACCATCAGGTGTTTGTGACTGATTTCATTAATACAATTATTACCAGAAGCGCTCCCTAACTTCCAGCCTTCTCGGTCAATATTTGGAATATTAGCAATATCAGCCAGTCCCTGGGCCGATACAGATATATCGGCAAAAGTCAATATCGGTCCTCGATATATCGGCCTTGCCGATAATCGGTTGATCCCTAATATGTATCTGATTTTGGACTGAAGGTAGGTTTCATCAAAATATGTCTTTAGGAACCTCTTGGTTTCTCACACAGAAGGGGAAAGGAAGCTGCATAGCACAGAATCGTGTAACCTACTCTGACGTATTTTGAAGCTTTTTAAATTCCAACTGTTTGGAATTGCATATTGCCTGGATTAAAGTAAACTGATTAAATTTCCTGATTTTAACCCATTTAGTGGATTCATAAAGAAGGGAGAGAAGCAAGATGACACTGGGCTAAAACCTTGGAGTGCCATCATCTCCAACAAGCAATTGGTTACAGCAAAGAACTAGGGACTTTCTAGGACAGCACCCAAGAATAAGAATTTAACACATGAATATAAAAATGATTTCCACATGTACTAATCACATCATATAAATAATCTTCATTGTATAATAATATTTTTTTGATAATTTACAAAGAACACATATATGTGAATAATTGTATGCAATTCCAGTGATCTCAATATAGTGGTCACACTTCATTAATTGCATCATCTGGTTACTGCAATTCAAGACTACACTTATTTCCACAGGGAAAAAGCTACTGGGTTACGTCTATATAGGACTAAAGGAGAGTTGCAGGATATAATGTTGTGCATTCACAAGATGGTAGTGTTGGAGGAGTCCTCCTTCCTTCCCAATCCACTAAATAGAAATAAGCCCAGAGATTGCTGTACCCATTTGATGCCATAAATCTAGTGTGACCACTATACTGACATCAATGGAACTGCATAGATTTCTTGTGGCCCTTTCATTGCTGGTCTTGAAGAAGTTTAGCTATTTACTAAACACATTGACTGCAACTGTAACCTCTGAAAAAGAACACAGCATAATAAAATATACAAGTGGTCTTTGTAGTGTTTAAAAAAAAAAAAAAGTTTTTATTGTGTATCATATGTAATTCTTCAAACTTTTATATGATGTGATTAACCACTTGCCGACCACCCGCCACAGTGATACGGCAGCAGGTTCCCGGGAATCGCCGTACCTGTACCTTTTTTTTTGGGAATGTTATATAGCAGAAAGTGAAAAATATTGTTTTTTTTTTTTTTATAGTGCAAAAAAAAAAAAAAAATTTAACAGGTGATCAAATACCACCAAAATAAAGCTCGGTTTGTGGGGGAAAAAAAAGGACATCAATTTTATTTGGGTACAGCGTCGCACAACTGCGCAATTGTCCATTAAAATAACACAGTGCCGAATCACAAAAAAATGGCCTTGTCATTAAGGGGGGAAATCTTCCGGTCCAGAAGTGGTTAAAGAATTTGGAAACATTTTTTATATTTATGTGGTGAATTTAATTTTTGGGTGCTGTCCTTAAAAGTCCCTAGTTCTTTGTCTCCTGATTTTAACATAATCCTTAATAATATTTGCAGTCCACTGATTGATTTCAAGTGTTGTCATATTCTTAAACATACAACATTAAAAATTCACAGGTTGAAGTCTACAAAAAAATTGGGTTTTTGCCATTTCTGTCCTCACTTAAGAGGTTTCTCAATTGCTTCCTGTACCTTTGAACTAGTCATCAGTACAGAAAGTGGGGGACCAGATGGTAATGAAAGCCTATGCCAGACAGGTCAATCTGTTGTTTTTTGGGCCATATCCAGCCTGTTTTGAAGCCTTGAGCTTAAACAACTCTTTCACTAAAATGAAAGTGTCTACAAAAATAGCAAAATATATATTCCTTAACCTCTGCCCGTGCTGCCAAAGGCCATGCTTGTGCAGAAATATCATCCAATGAAGTCTCTACAGAAACCAACACTTCTGGAAGTGTCAAATTTTTAGATGCCCACTGCATTTATTGGTTCCTCCCACATACTACTACATCAATAATGTGACCTAGAGCGGTGTAGGGATCAGTGGAAGGAGACATTGAGCTCAGCAAGGAGACCACAATGTCAGTTTCTGAAAAGACTTTAGTTTCAGCATTTCTCTGCATCAAAGTGGTGTTTGGCAGCCTGGACATGGCTAAAAGTAAGTATTGTTTCAAGGACAAATTTTTGGAGAGCTCGATTTTAGTGACCAAGCCACTTTTATCATTTAAACTGAATGAGGCCCCAGTTGATTAAAGTTGCACTGTTTTTGTTTGGAGGAAAGAAGGAAAATGTAGTCCTCGTCATGCTGAAAATGTGTATAGACCCTGTTTCAGCACCATGGGGAGCTCCAGTAATGAGATTTGCCTCTAGGTTAATCTGTATGTAAACCCTCACAATGAACTCCTCTTATTTACTACAATTTGGTCTGGTAAATACACTATTGAACTTGTTTTGTTTTATCAGTTTGAGAAGTATCCATGCATTAGGGGGTAGGGGAGGGGTTGAGAAGTCTTTGACCCTTGTAATTTGTCAGTAGGCAGGGCTGACAACACATGCTAAAAAATTCACAGCTGAAAATACACGGTTGTCATTTCAAATAACAAGGTAGGAACACACTACAGTATATTTTTGACACATTATTTTTAACACCTCAATATTTATTTGCACTTTCATTCTGATTGAATGGATAAAACTTGGAGAAAATGTGCATATATTGCAACATGTTGTCTACATGTATTGTCTTTGTTTAGATCTACTGTACAAGTGAGATCCACCATCTGTTCACCAGCATCTGCATACTTCGGTTACACAATCATCCTCCTGCAGATAGTGGTAAATGTGACAGTGGAACGTCATCAAATTTTGAGTGGATGAACAGATCCAGGATTTACTGAAGGAATCTCTCAGTGAATCCTTCATACAAAGACCCCACGGTTTGTTGGTATTGGCAGTAAATGTTCATTATACAGCCACAGTGCTGATGACTGTCAGTTTTTAGAGTTCTTCCTTACCAATACTATAAATGCAATATGAAACAGGGATGTTGATACTACCTTGATGTCAAATTCAGTCAGCCCCTTGATCCCCTATTTGCAGTACAAAAAATCCAAACTATTTCTGTTTTGGTGTTACACCCTCCACCCACTCCACCCAAGTATCCAAATTCATCCTCCTTTACCCCTCACAAAATAATATTTCTCTGTCATTCATTGACGGACACAGCTCCAGAATCTTCTTGACCATTGGGTTATGCTGCCCCTTACAGGAGTAGGACACTAGGCAGGAAAAAACTTTACCCACGCCTATGGGGCAGTCCCATGGGGATATACTCCCCCCTCCCTAACTCAGTTTTTTTCTGCCTAGTCAGGAGTAAGGACCTAGTTCCTGGGATCTCTGGTCCTACCATTTTTTTTTTCTTTTTTCTTTTATATTTTTCTGTTCCTGTGAGAACTACAATCAACTGCTGGACTGGGCAATGGACTGGATATTCTAGATCCTTACGGTCATCCCAGTGACCGTAAGCACGTGCAGGCCTCAGCTCCTCACTAGGTTGGCCGTGACATAGCCCCCCTGGACGGGCGAGTTGAACGTCTCACGAGGGCGCTTACGACCTGGTCCCGGTCTGAGTCGCAGCGTGCCTCCTGGCCCACAGCATCCCCATTCTGATGGTGTGGTGGTTTGCCTGGATCGGTGCCCACCCGGTTCCATGGTATGGTAAGTAGTGTCCCCCCCTTTCCGTGATGGCATTTTGGGGTGGATGTGGGCCCCTCCCAAGGATGGTCGGACCCCCGGGTTTCCCTCCTTCCCACACAGCGCCCCCCCCCCCCCATATGTCGGGGTCCGCTGTGGACAACCCCACATCTACCCACACCTAGCTTCTCCCTTCTTTTTTTTCCCCTCCAGGGGGTGGAAAAACCTATCCAGGTTCATTTTGGGGGTGTCGAGCGTGCGATGGGGGCCAGGAAGTGGGGCACCGCCAGCATCCGAACACGCGGTTTTTAGGGGGAGTTATCCTGGTGGGGGCTCCTGCTAGGGACCCCCTTTACTGTTAAAATGTCCAGTATATATATATATATATATATATATATATATATATATAGGCCATGTTTGTGTAGTCCAGCAGCCATTTTCTTGTGGTTTCCCATTGAATAGAGTGGCAGCCTTGTTTTTGGAGCTTTATGGGCAGTGATTGCGTTGGTGGACCTCTAGTGCTGACTCCTGGACTTCCTCTTTCTCTCTGATCCTTGCGTTGTGTGCAGCACCCATGCCATTCCTTCAGATACCTGTGCCATGAATAATGGCTCCCCGCGCATGCGCAGGAGTGAAGTAATCGCGGCTCCAGCCTGTTACACAGTCAGAGACTGCAGACCCAGAAGGAAGACCGGGTGAAGGTGGATGCTGCCTCCAGTGATTACATCGCATCGCTGGAGGGCTTAGTTTTCAGGTAAGTTTCACATAATGTCCTAGTATGCGATGCATACTAGGACATTATGCCTTTCCTTTGCAGGTCTGGAAAAAAAAACAGCGGTTTTCAACTGCTTTAAGATTTTTTTATTTTTTTTTACCCAGTTTCTGGGATGGAACTAGAGATGGACGCAGAGTGAGTAAAGCATATGATGTGGACTTTCTGTTGACCCGAGAATGTGGTACCCAGATCTACCTCTCATTTAGAGATGACAGGACTCCAGTGCTGGGGAGAATACAGCCTAGAAACAAAAATGTTTTTTCATTCCTTCCTTGAAAACACACATTTTAGTTATTGTGGGTTAATTGCTAATCGAATTGAGACTGTTCACTTTGGAAAGTGAAAGTTTGTTGAGCTTAAGAAAAAAGATGAGGCTGTATTCCCTTGAATCAACCAGTCAAGTTCTGGCAAAATCCTGTTTTTTTTTTTTTGCACTTGATTAGGTCTTCAAAGTGAACACATTTTTGCTTTGCTGCAATTTGGCAGCAGTGCGAGTGTACACGCAGTTACCTCGCGTGTTTTTGGTACTAAACGCGCACCAAAAATATGGCATGCAGGACTTTTTGTGCACTTTCAGAAACAGAATAGAAAGTCTATGGGAAAGTGCACGTTACCGCACAAAAACCATGGGTATACCTGCATTGCGGCCAAACCACAACACAGCAGGGTGAAACGGGTCGAAGTGAACGACCTCAGTTTCTTTTGTAAATAAAACCCTTTAAGCTACTCATCATAGCTATGGATCAATTGTGAGGGAATGTGAGACCGTATGGGACGGTTCTAAACTTGATTTTTGGAACTGGACCAGCATTTTTGTAATAACCTGGGTTTTTGGGGTTACTTTAGTGCTCTGCAGGGTATCTACAAAACATGCTTTTTATGTCTACTGACCAGTTTGTAGCTTTAACATGGTTTGAAAGTAGACATAATTTATGAACATTCCAACTTTTATACCAGTGGTCTGCAAACTGTGGCCTGTGAACTGGGTGCAGCCCTTTGCTTGCCTTTATCTAGCCCTTGGGGCTTCCCACTGGTCACTGGTACTTGGCACTATTCCTCCCACTGACACCAATGAGGCACAATTCTTCCCATGGACCCCAACAGTGGGACACTATTCCTCCCACTATCACCAACCATGGGGCACTACTCCTACTGACCACAGGCACTATATAATTTTTTTTATTCCAGCTGACCACCAAGCCTAAGACTTTATTTCCACTGTCCATAGTTCTAAAGTCTGAAGGACGGTAAACTGGACTTTTGTTTAGCAATTGTAACCACTTTACCGCTGAGTACCGTAGTACTACTGCGGCAAAGTGGCTCGTTATCGTCTGACGACGTAGACCTACGTCGCCAGACTCCTCCCCCTGTAGGCGGTGCTCGCGCGCCGCCGGAGGCGCGCTCCCGCTGTTTTCATTCACAGCGGGAGTCGGGCCAGGGCCCGCTGCTCTGCCCCGATCGTCGGGGAATCCAGTTTGGAGATCCGCCCGCCTGTGTAAACAGAGCCGGCGGATCTCCTAAGTGACAGGGAGTGACAGATCAGAGTGTTAAGCATAGCTGAACATGCGATCTGTCCCTGACTCACTCAGTCACCTCCCCCCCACACGTTAGTAAGCACCAGGCATACATTAACCCCTCCCTCTCCAATAAAATTAACCCCTTCCCTGCCAGTGTCATTTTTACAGTAACAGTGCATATTTATAGCACTGATTACTGCAGTAATGTCACTGGTACCCCCAAAAGTGTCAAAAATGTCAGTCAAGGGTCCGATCTGTCCGCCGCAATGTCGCAGTCCCGCAAAAAAAATCGCAGATCGCCGCCATTACGCGTTAAAAAAAAAAACACCAAAAATGACAGAAATCTTTCCCATAGTTAGTAAACGCAATGACTTTTGCGCAAACCAATCAAAATACGCTTATTGGGATTTTTTTTACCAAACATGGGTAGCAGGAAACAAATTGGCCAAAAATTTTAAAAAAAATTGTTTTTTACATCTTTTTTGGGGGAAATTTCATATAAAAAAATGTTAAAAATATTGTTATTTTTTCAAAATAAACGCTCTTTTTTTGTTTATAGCGCAAAAAGTAAAAATCGCACAGGTGATCAAATACCACCAAAAGAAAGCTCTGTTTATGGGAAAAAAAGGACATAAATTTCGTTTGGGTACGGCGTTGCATGACCGCGCAATTGTCAGTTAAAGTCGCACAGCGCCGATTCGCAAAAAGTGGCCCAGACGTAAGACAGCAAAATGCTCTAGTGGTAAAGTGGTTAAAGACCCCTGGTTTTTAGCATAGTATCCTCAGTATAATACAGTGTGTGTTCTTAACAGTGAAATTTTGAAGGAGTCATTCATGCCGGAATTCCAGTTTATTTTCTTATTTGATTTTATGTAATAAAGTAAATAAAGAAATATTTTTTTGCATTGTTTTATACTTGGATATTAAACAGTCTATTATTCAGGTTCTGCTGAATTGTGGGATTATTTAAGATTGTGAAGTGAGCTGTAGATTTACCGCAGTGCAGATCAATACAGACACTTGTTGAAGCCGATACTGTGATCTATTTGAAAGCAGTCACTTCGCTCTGAGTGTGCTCACTAATGTAAACCATGGTGATGGAACAGCTGCTGCCTCTCTCCAAGTGTTCATAGTTTAGTGCCATTTTAAGAAAAATAAACAAATGGCTTATAATAGGTTTCACCATTTCATACTGAAAAAAACTGTTACTAAATGCTTTTTGCTTTATGCCTAATAAACAGACCAGTTACCAAATACTAAATAAATCCACAAAAAAAACTCAATCCATACTTCAAAAAACAGTTTAGAGTAACACAACATAAAACATTTGGTAAATGTTTTTTACATACATATACTAAATTTAAAAAGAAACAATAAATGTTTTAAATTAATTTTAAAGCATACAAGTTGCAAGCTGATATGTTAAATCTTTTTATGTACTATTTACATACATCGATCAGCAAAAACAATATGACCACTGACAGGTAAAATGAATACCACAGATTATCTCATTACAATAACACGTAAAAGTTGACAGGCACAAAAATTGTAATCATATGATGACTGGGTCAGATAAAAAACCGCAGCTCTTGTAGGATATTCCCCCTCTGCAGTAGTCGGGACCTACTAAAAATTGTCTAAGGAAGGAAAAGCGGCAACAGAGTCATGGGCAGCCAAGGTGATAATGATAAACGGTGCATATAATATCAAATTCCTCAGTACTGTATTAGGCTCCTTTCACACGGCCGCTCCGCTGCTTTCCGTGTGTCCGCAAATCATTCTATTTTTTTGCGGATGATTTGCGGACATCAATGTAAGTGAATGGCACTGCGGATGTCAGCGGAATACCATCCGCTGACATCCGATTTTCCTCCTTTCAGTTCTGTTCCGTTTTTACGAATGGAACAGAACCCTATTTTTTCATCCGTGTAAAAAACGGAAAGGAAGGAAAATCGGATGTCAGCGGTGTCATCCGCTGACATCCGCAATGCCATATACTTACATTATGTCCGCATATCATCCGCAAACGGATGGGATGATATGCGGGCACACGGAGCGGATGACACAAATGTCATCCGCTCCGTGGAAAAAAAAAAAAAAAAGTCCCGCAGCGGACTACAGCAGCGGAGCGGCCGTCTGAAAGGAGCCTAAGAAATCTATATGTAAAACAAATAACACTGAAAATCGTGAACTATAAATCCAAACTGCTTTTCGCACCTGTCCGATTGGAACATTTGAGGAGAGGCCATCCTCTTTGTTAATCTCTATCCTCCTGGCATTGTTCAAGACTTGATACTTCTACCTAAAACGTTATAGCTGTCCTAACAAGACAGCATATTGGTCTGGTGAGTGTGCATTCTTACCTTGGTGGAGGATCGCATAGTGGTGTCTTTTTAGCCACATTGTCACTGAATATCATCACATCTATGAATACATTTGATGGACTTTATATGTTTTGATGGACTGAATAGTTAAATACAGTTTTTTCACACGATTATAGCTCTGCAACCTTATTTATTCACATGATGTTGGTGTTTGTATATTCACACTGTTTGCAAGCTGCTTTTTCTGTTTGATATTTAGGCACTGTCATTTTTATTAATTTTATATCAATCCAAACTGTACAGTGTAATATAAAATAAATACTAAAGTAAACACCCGCCAAACTAGGTGGAAGTGAATACAAGTGACACATAATAATACATCTGTATGTTAACAGATAATAAACGAGTAATGATCAAAAAAAAAAAAAAGTGTTTAGTAGTAAGTCCACCTAGAATGTAAGACCATTCATATAGGTACAAGTAGGTCCTTTAAAATATATAAGTTATATCCCAAGGTGTCCCTTCACCATGTGATATGGGTGACTGTTACACAGTGACTCCAACACAAATCTTCAGTGTGTTCACAGGCCACTCGCCTTACTGCTGCAAGGTAACAGCTTTGGGTTGTATATCTTTAAATGCAATTCCTTCAGTTCTCATCTAGGGTCTTCACTCTTTTGATTGTTTCCAGAGCTTCTAAGAATAGTGTTAACTCTGCGGTCCTCTCGTATTTCCTCCTTAAATTGCTCCATTTTATGTGTGGGTATAAAGAGGATCTCCATAGTGCATTTTCGTTTAAAATATTTTATCAAAAAACAACAACTTGGGTACTCACTTTTTTAAAACTACAATCAATCATATGATTCACGAGCACCAAGCCCATCAGACGTCACTTCCGGTATGTCTCTGCCCTACGTGTTGCGTCACGCTCGCGTGACTTCATCAGTGGATAACAGAGGGCATATGTGATGTGCTTATATAGGGTAATGATTGCCTCTGATACAGCGGCCATTTTCTTGGAGTCCAAGGCTTTCATATAGTCCAAGAAAATGCCCACTGTATCAGAGACAATATTTGTTTTATTTTTACTTTATTAGGCACGGGTTAGCTAAGTCTGCATTTGACTACAGTTAGTCTGTCTTATTTACTTAAAGAGGTTGTAAACCCTCTTGTATAACTTTTACCTATAGGTAAGCCTATATTAAGGCTTACCTATAGGTGCTATAAATATCTCCCAAACTAGCACCGTTTAGGAGATATTTACAGCGCAAACTGCCGATGACGTCATCGGCGCAGGCGCTCTGAGGGAACGGCCACCCGTGCCGTTCCTTCAGAGCTCAGTGCCGTGAACGGCGGCTCCCGCGCGCATGCGCGGGAGTGATGTAATCGCGCCTCCGGCCAATCAGATGGCCGGAGGACGCGAACCCGGAAGCGGGACGGCAGGACATGTCGCCGTCCTGTCGCTGAGGTGGCGGCACGGCGGGGGCTTCGTTTTAAGGTAAGTACTGCATAATGAGCTAGTATGCGATGCATACTAGCTCATTATGCCTTTCTCTTTACAGGGCTTTTTTTTTCTCAGATTTTTTTTTTGAGTTTACTTCCTCTTTAATGTGATAGCGCGGGAGCCCTCACGATTTTATTAGCCAAGGCTTATTCATGCATGCAAGGAGTGAAGGTTGGCCCGTGTAGTCCGATCCAGTAAAACAGCAACTCAAATTGCTGGAAAATGTAATGCTGGTTCTGATAGGTGTCAAAACACACAGTGCATCCCAGTTTGTTGCTTATGGGGCTGCATAGCTGCAGACCGGTCAGAGTGCCCGTGGTGACCCATGTCCACAGCCAAAATCACCTAAAATGGGCATGTGAGTATCAGAACTGGACCATGGAGCAATGAAAGAAGGTGCTGGCCTCCGTATTCTCCAGATCTTAATCCATTCAAGAGTCTGTGGGATGCGCTGAAAAACCAAGTCTGATCCATAGAGGCTCCACCTTGCTACTTACAGGACCTAATGTGAAATGCCATGGTCTAACTAAAGCCTAGTACACACCTCTAGCTTTTTTTTTTTTCAACCCAGCGGGTTAAACGGGGAAAAAAAAAAAAAACTGATCGCTCCAGTCGGAGCTGCTGTACTAACAATTCAATGTTTAGTATAGAGATCTCCCCTGGTGTTCTGACAGGAAACCTGATGGCTGCTGGTTTTGCAGCATGCTAATCTGACAGCCTTTCTCCCGGCTTCTGTCAGAGCAGCTGGCATACACATGGGCCGAATTACGGCCGTTTTTTATTTTTTTTTTTAACCGGCTGATGTCGTCCGACATTCGGCCCATTTGTACTAGGCTTAAGCCTAAAACTGCTCTTGCCTCCCTTCTAACTCCTATACTAATTACCCAGTAGAAGGAAAATGCTTATACCTACCTATTCTCAGGGCGCTCTTCTGGTCTGGTCACGTGATCCCCTCCCAGTAGCTGCTTCAGGGGAGAGGAGGAACAACCGACAATGGATGCCCCATGGTAAGCCCATACATTCTATCTGTTGTCAGCACTCTTCTCTCTCCTGATGCCGGCCGCTTGGATGATCATGTGTCTGGACCAGAGTGCTCTGAGAATAGAGAAGTAAAGTCATTCTCCTTCCATAGGGTAGTTAGTATAGGAATTCGAAGGCTTAGTTTGCTAGAGCCTGGATTTCCATTTAAAAGACCTGTTACTGACAGCTTGGTGCCAGATATCACAGCATACCTTCAGAGGTCTAGGGGAGTCCATGCCTCAATGGGTCAGGGCTGTTTTGGTGGCAAAAGAGGGACCTACTCAATATTGGGTGGGTGGTCATAAAGGTATGGCTTATCTGTGCCTCATTTTACTAAAAAAAAACTTTTGATACAGGGTGTAGCAAGGTCACAGAGCATTCTGGGACTTTTAATGTTTTTATATTGTAATGCAATTATGCTTTTGTTTTTGCCCCCTCACAGCCCCAGTGCTGAGGCTGTAAGCAAGAGTTGATTTCCTGCACACAGCCTCAGCATTGTTTGTATGTGTGTGTGTGTGTGTGTGTGTGTGTGTGTGTGTATATATATATATATATATATATATATATATATTCTGAGGCTTTGATTGGAGTTGATGTCAGGGATGTCATGGCTGAGGGCGAGAGAACCTTTGTCATTTTTCCCTACCTGTAACTATGAAAATGGTAAATCAAATCATTGCAATAATTACAAATAAAGCACTATTATCTTAACATGTAACAAATATAGTTTTTCTCCTTTATTGAGCAACATGGGAATTTCGGAGACTGTCAGATTAGAATGTCACATACAAAAGGATTTAGATATTGACAAACAAAAATCAGTGACCTGCCCAGTATAACCCCACCTACTCTCAGCATGCCCACCTTTTTTTATTATCATGCTCTTGGTACTGCTTTTCTATCCAACCTGAGGCTTGATGGGAGTAGGAGGGGTTATACCAGACTGATTGCTGTTTTTTGTTTTTTTGCCAGTGTCCAAATACTCCTGTTGGAAGCAGTATAAGCCAACAGTCTGAATCCCTGTGTCTTCCAAAAAATAGAATTTACAATAAGCACAAAAATCTAATTTTTTTTATTTTTTTTGTTCTAGTGACAGGGTCTCTTTGAGAATCTCAGATTAAAATAGCAAAACTAAACTTGGCAGGGAGGGAGGGGTGAACAATCACTCCTCTGAGTCAGCTATTGAGCTTTGTACTAAAGACTTTCAACAGAGCAAGCTGTGTTGGTCCGTATGTTTTTTGTTTTTTTTTTCTTTAAGGGGCCAAACTTGTATATTTAAACAAACATGTATAACCTTTTCAGTTGTCGTTCTTTACAGTTTCTTTCTCCAAATCTCATTTGCTTTGCGCAAATAAAAATCTAATAATCTAATGCCTTTGTTTTTCCTCTCAGCACTTCCAACGTAAAGAAGTGGGAAACTGAACTGGAGACACTGAGGGAGAGCAATGCCCGGTTGTCCTTGGCTCTTCAGGAGTCTATTGCTAGTGTAGAACATTGGAAGAAACAATTTTTATCATGTAAAGATGAGAATGACCAACTCAGGAATAAGGTAAGGCAATAATGTTCATTCTTTTCAGCTGGTAGTGGTTCTGTCTTTGCAGGAACTGTCAGTTATACTTTGTAAGAGTGGAGAAATGTTTGATGGTGAAATGCACTGAATAAATGGGCTTTCCACATGCTGCAAGAATATTGTACTGTCCTTTCTTCCCAGTTACTGGCCAGTGGCCTTCCTGCTAGACCTGGATTGCTATTTTTATGCTCTGTGCCAGCTGACACCTGGCCTCTGGTTATTTTGAGAACTGTTATTTTTTCTTTTTGTATGAAGGGAAAACAAATGTGTCACTATCATTAGGAGTCTGTAATGTTTCAAGAGCATCTGTGAACAGAAAGAATATTAAATGTTTTCTTGAAAATCCTCCTATACTGGGGATATTTTGTTTGTTTTGTGTTAAAGATGCCAAAACTAAGTTATAGCAGTGGAAGTTCCAATGCCTTCATGGCGTAATTGGTGCCCTTCACTCTCATCGTGAGACCCTTTTATTACTGTCCCACAGCGGGCCACCTCCTGCTGTCTTGGGGTCCACTGTGGCAGAATGCCAAACAAGTCGCAAGTGCGACCTTTGCAACCCTGGTAGTTCCGCCACTGATGTCAGTAGTTTATTTATTTTTCACCATTTTATTTAATTTTTTATTTTTTTTTTACAAATATTTTAGGACCCTCTGAGCTTCCTGTTCTTTCATAAACCTAGGCATAGAAAACACAGTTTACTATGCCCCTGCAATGGCTGAGTAAAAAAAAAAAATGTATTCAGTAAACGATACCAATCACTGACTCTATTCATTAGGACAAGGAAGGGGTCAGCAAATTGCACATTTACCGGCTTCTTCCCCGGTCTCCATCCTGACAGATCCCAAGCAGCAGCCAGTAGATGAGGAAAAGCCGGCAGCACTGTGGGAGGAGCGAGGGGGGGGGGCAGGTAAGCAGGGATAGGGTGGCGCAGGAGCGACATGTGGAGGAACTGATGCCCTCCATTTCCCTCATGCAGCTGCTGAATGTCTTCAGGGGGCAGAGGAGGTGAAGCAGAAATTCAGCGGCTGCATGAGGGAGGGATTGGTTCCTTTATATGCCGCTGCCCTCCTATCCAGCTGTACAGGGGGGCCCCACGGGCCTCCTAGAGAAGGGGGCTGGGGCACAATGGCAACCCCTGTACATATGCTTCTGTCTTAGAGCAAGGGTCTCAAAACTTTAGCATGAGGATTACATGATATATTTTAACCACTTCTCGCTGGGAGACCACTTACCACCAGGAGACCTGAGCAACCAGCCAGCACGTCCGCCGGCTGGTTGGAGTCCCGAACTAAGCCGGATTCGGGTCTCCGATCATGTAACCTGGAAGCAGCATCACAACGTCACTTCCAGTTTACTTGGCTGCCAATGGCGCCGATTTAAAAAAAAATATCTGTAAACAAATATGCCAATTACGGCATTTTGAATACTTTGAAGTGCAGTGGAGGGGTTTGGGGTCTTTTAGACCCCCAATCCCTCCATAAAGACTACCTGTCACTGCCTATTACTGTCAAAAGGGATGTTTACATTGCTTGTGACAGCAATAAAAGTGATCAAAAACTGTTAAAAAAAAAGTGATAAAAACTGTTAAAAAAAAATTAAACAAAATAAATAGGAAAAAAAATAAAACATTTCAGAGCGCCCCCTGTCCCTGTGAGTTCGCACACGAAAGAAAACTCCTATTCAAGTCGCACCCGCAAATGAAAACGTTGTTCAAATCACACATATGAGGTATTGCCGCGATTGCCAGAGCGAGAGCAATAATTCTAGAAAAAGACCACCTCTGTAACTCTAAACTGGTTACGGTTAAAAAATTTTTAAAAGTGTCACCTATGGAGATTTTTAAGTATCGTAGTTTGACGCCATTTCACCTGTTGGGTATCTATTTACTCAGCCTGACATCATCTTTCACAATATACAAAAAAATTGGGCTAACTTTACTGTTTTTATTTATTTTTTTTAAAAGCAGTGAAATGTATTTTTTGCCCGAAAAATTGCGTTTGAAAGACCGCTTTCCGCAAATACAGCATGACAAAAAATATTGCAACGACCGCCATTTTATTCTCCAGAGTCTTTGCATACAGTATGTGTGTGTGTGTATATATATAAGTGTTTGGGGGTTCTAAGTAATTTTCTAGCAAAAAATACTGTTTTTTAACTTGTAAGCAACATGTCAGATATAGGCTTGGTCCTTCAGTGGTTAAAAATATTATTTGGGCTGAAAAACAGGGTCCCCATAGGAGTCCCCCTTACATCAGCTTCCCTAGCTGAGTCCCCTTTACATAAGGGTTCCTTTCAGAGTCTCTGTTACATAGGAAGGAGGAGAGGGGGGTTGAAGTGGAGGCTATAGGCAGCCTCTGCTGACCTTAATCCACCTTCCTCTTGCTAAACCTTAATCCTTAAACCTGTGCACATCAAATCAGTTCTTCTCCCTGAAAACCGAAAATTAAAAGTCAGCAGCTACAAATATTGTAGCTGCTAACTTTTAATAATAGGACACTTACCTCTCTGGGGATGCAGCTCTTTCCTCACCCGAGCCACCTTTGGCGCTGGCATGTTAACTTTGGCAAGCCAGCTGTGGCTGCTTGCAGCTTCAAAGCCGCATTACCGCTGCGGTTTGTGAATGGTCCCCCAGCTTTCTGGAACCTGTGAAGTTTCCCATAAGGCTGCAGGGAAAGAAGGAAGGGGGTTAAACTAAACCCTGCTCCAACTTCCACTGTGATCTGTCTGGAAGTGGGAGTGGATCATAATTAGAACTAGGTAACTGCTCCCCCCAAAAAAATGAAGTGCCAAAGCTTAAAGAAGCAGGGGAGGAGGCTGACAAGAGGAACTTCTTCTTTTGGTTGAGGTTCCACTTTGCAGAAATGCCACTAAGGTAGCTCCAGGCCATGCGGTCTGTAGTTTGGAGACCCCTGTCCTAGAGCCATGTGTAGCTCCCACTCATCCTGTTATGGATCATGACTTTTAGGAAGGGAATGGGCGCCAGTGGCATAGTGTGGGTTGTCAGCACCCGGGGCAGGGCAAGTAATTTGCGCCCCCTAACTCGCGGGATTTTAGCACTCGAGTCTCTTCCACTAGATTAGTTAAAGAAACCCTTACCCCCTAAGCACATGTATTGTTTGTTATGAAAATACTGATGTAATTAAAGTAAAATGCATCTAAATACAAATTTGAATGACCAGCGTGCCCCATTTCAATGCAGAATGACCAGCGTGCCCCCTTTCAATGCAGAGAGACCAGCGTGCCCCCTTTCAATGCAGAGTGACCAACGTGCCTCCTTTCAATGCAGAATGACCAGCGTGCCCCCTTTCAATGCAGAGTGGCCAGCGTGCCCCCTTTCAATGCAGAGTGGCCAGCGTGCCCCCTTTCAATGCAGAGTGGCCAGCGTGCCCCCTTTCAATGCAGAGAGACCAGCGTGCCCCCTTTCAATGCAGAGTGACCAGCATGCCCCATTTCAATGCAGAGTGACCAGCGTGCCCCATTTCAATGCAGAGTGACCAGCGTGCCCCATTTCAATGCAGAGTGACCAGCGTGCCCCATTTCAATGCAGAGTGACCAGCGTGCCCCCTTTCAATGCAGAATGACCAGCATGCCCCCCTTCAATGCAGAGAGACCAGCGTGCCCCCTTTCAATGCAGAATGACCAGCATGCCCCCCTTCAATGCAGAGAGATCACGTGCCCCCTTTCCATGCAGACAGACCAGCGCAAGGCTGCTGACTCACTCGCTGCTAAACTGACTGAGCAGTGAGGAGAGGCGGCATAGGCGGGGCTTGGCTTGAAACGCCACCCCACCCTACACCAATGGACAGGTGAGGCACAATCCAGCCCTGCCCCGACCTGCCATTTTCAGCCATAGGGCGGCCGCGCTGGACATCTCCCAGCCTAAAGATGGAGGCAGCCGCAGACAGTGTGTGAACTGTGTATGTCAAAGTCAGACAGACAGAGTGACACTGAAGATGCGCCCCCCAGGATGTTGCGCCCGGTGCGGCCGCCCCCCCCTGCACCCCCCACGCTACGCCACTGAATGGGCCTAATTGTTTATGTTCCATTATTTTGTAGAGAAGAACAAAATGCAGTTGGGCATACTTTAGACAACGCTCCCTGGGGATAAAAGAATGCAGTGCATACAAAAGGCTCTCCTGCGGGGTGTTTAAAAGAAACCTGCACTGAGACAATTATGGGGCTGTCATCGCTAGCCTCCTTCTGAAAATGCTGGTTGCCTGATTGCTATTTGATTCAATGCTCTCACAGCCACTGACTCAAAGCAGGCACTCTGAAAGCCGAACTTTTTATCTGTATGCTTGTTCCAGGCCCATAACTCAAAAAGCCAGAGAATCATCCTGACAGCCAGGCATCTGTCAGAAGAGACATATATACAGTACTTAAAAAAGTTAAGAAAAAAAAAACCATGAGCAGACTCGATGGACTACTTGGTCTTTTTCTGCCATCAGTTTTCTATGTTTCTAGAAGGAGCTCAGCAATGGCAGCCTTCTAATATTTCAAATTACAGATTTTCTTTAAACACCAAAGTGGCTTTGTTCAAACCGGGCAGCTGAAGGTTCTATGCTTTGTAATGTGTGTTTGTTTTCACCTTGCCGTGTATAGATATTCTGATTTCATTATACATGTTTTTCTGCAATATTTATCTGTCATGGATACGAATAATATAAAAAAAGTGTTTGAATGCTTTTTTATTAGGTTTTAGGATGAAGTTTTTGCCATACAGAGCAGCCACTGTTTGATAATCTATGCATAAAACATTCATTCCAATGTGTCAATGGAAAACATTTAATTATTTAAATTTTATTTTGTCCTAAAGTGTATCACGTGACTCCCTAAAGCTTTTTACTAACGTGTCTTGAAAACTTTCCTCCCGCTTGGTCTAATATGCTAAAACTTTTCTGCATGCCTACTAAATAAATGGAAAGTGATTTCTTTTTTTCTTTTAATAAATATTTCATATAACAGCTTGCCTCTGTAATACACTGTTGAATTTGTTCTCTACTCTAAAAAAATAAAGACAGTACATGCTGCTATTTTTACTTCTAAACGAAATAAAACCGAGGAACATATTTGTTGCATTGGATTAAGGAACTGACTGATTCGTCAAATGGGCTTTTCAAAGGCTCAGATTGTCCTTATATGATTGCAGGAAGATGTGATCATTTAAGACATAACCTGCCTTTCTACTTGCTGACAGCTTGTTTTTTTTTTCCTTTTTTTTTTTTTTTTTTATATATACAGTGCAGAAAAACATGTGAATATAACATGGATCACATTTAATAAATACTGCGCCTTTCTGTTGTAGGTGCTAAAGAAAAAAAAAAAGATTGGGCTTGCTTGTGATTAAAAAAAAATGATTTAATTGAAAAAGGCATATTCTTTAAAAATCTTTGAATAAAGTGCACATAGTGTTATAGCCAAAAAAGTAAATACAGCTCAGAAAATATTTCCAACAATATACAGTACTGTGCAAAAGTCTTAAACGGATGTAAAAAATGCTTTAAATTAGAAAAGCTTTCAGAAATCGAAGTGTTAATAGTTTATTTTTATCAATTTACAAAATGGAAAGTGAATGAACAAAAGGGAAATCCAAATCAAATTAATGTTTGATGTTAATACCCTTTGCCGTCAAAACACAATCAATTCGTCTAGGTACATTTGCACACAGGTATTCAATAGTTGCATAGTTGAGTCACTTAGCCTTGTTTCCTTATCCTATGTAAGAAACCTTAAGAACTAGGGTGCAGAAAAATAGCAGCAGGTGCTACTCTGGACTGATGAGTCAAAATTTGAAATAATTGGCTGTAGCAGGAGGCAATTTGTTGGCGAAGGACCGGAGAGCAGTACAATAATGAGTGTCTGCAGGCAACAGTGAAGCATGGTGGAGGTTCCTTGCAAGTTTTAGGAATGCATTTCTGTAAATGGAGTTGGAGATTTGATCAGGATCAATGGTTTACGCAATGCTAAGAAATCATTTCCATCATGCCATACCATCAGGGAGGTGTGTGATTGACCCCAAATTTATTGTGCAGCAGGGCAATCACCCCAAACATACAGCCAATGTCATTAACCACTTAAGCCCCGGAAGATTTTACCCCCTTCCTGACCAGGGGGTATTTTGCGATTCGGCACTGCGTGACTTTAACGGACAATTGCACGGTCGTGCGACGCTGTACTTAAACTAATTTGACGTCCCTTTTTTCCCACAAACAGAGCTTTCTTTTGGTGGTATTTGATCACCTGTGCGATTTTTTTGATCATGCACTATAAACAAAAAAGAACGTAAATTTTGCAAAAATAACTATTTTTCACATTTTTTTATATGAAATTCCCCAAAAAAAAATGTAAAAATCAAAATTTTTTAACATTTTCTGCCAATTTGTTCTATGCTACATATGTTTGGTAAAAAAAATAGCAAAAAGCGTATTTTGATTGGTTTGCGCAAAAGTTATGGCGTTTACTAACAAAGGGAAAGATTTTTGTCATTTTTGTTGTTTTTTTTTTAACGAGTAATGGCGGCGATCTGCGATTTTTTTTTTTTTTTTTTTTTTGCGGGACTGCGACATTGCGGCGGACAGATCGGACCCTTGACTGACATTTTTGACACTTTTGGGGTTACCAGTGACATTACTGCAGTAATCAGTGCTATACATATGCACTGTTACTGTAAAAATGACACTGGCAGGGAAGGGGTTAACTATTGGAGAGGGAGGGGTTAAGTGTGTCCTAGGGACGTGTTTCTAACTGTGATGGGACATGGCTACTACTGTAAAAACAGAGATCAACGGTCCTACATAGTAGAACCGTCTGATCTCCATTTTTACACAGGGGAGAATGACAGGCGGCTTGTTTACATTAGCCGCCTGCCTTTCTCCCTTCCCGGCAAATGATCGCGAGTGACCGGCGGACATCGGGTCCGCCGGTCACACGCACTGACTTCTTAGGGAACGAGCCGCGGCGGGCGCTCGCCCGCTATTGGCTCACAAGCCGGTGACAGGCTAGTGACGTACCGGTACGTCACTTTGCCTGGCCGGGGCTGACCGCCACAGTATATGTACTTGCGGCGGTCGGCAAGTGGTTAAGGAGCAAGGAGATGACTCCATCACCAGGAAAACCCAAGTTAATAAGCTGATTCGTTTTCTTATTCCTATCACATACATTGTACATGCCTATTTGCTAGAGAGAATAGTTAGTTTGTACATTGTAGGCATATTTTGTAATACTTTGTATGCTATGAATTGGGTATCCTGCAGTTGTATGCGCAGCTTTTCTGTTTAGTAAAAGCATTTATGCACTACAGAGCTTTGATGGCTTCCTTGGTTTGTACCGCAAAAAACGTTAAAAACATAAGCAAAACACGCACCCATGGCATGTTTAACTCAGGGTGCAGAGTTTGACAGTCACTGCCTATCAAACTCATCCATTGAGTGCAGCCATGCCAATACCACGTGCCATGCACGTCACGTTAGTGCGGCATTATAGTGTTAAATTAGGCGGTGAGGTGGCACTAGAACGCCTTCTCACTGCCTGTCAAATGCCTTGCGTTCCAATTATGGATTGTATTTCAGAGGCACTGCACTCTACCACAGGTGTGACAGAACCCCTACCTTGTTACAAAAAAAATAAGCCCAGAGTACATTTCATGCTAACATAACATTACATGTTACTCTAGATCAGAGGTTTCCAAATTTTTCAAACAAAGAGCCAGTTTACTGTCAGTCTGACTTTAGAAGGGCTAGATTGTGGCCAGTGAGGGTAGAAAATGTCTCGGGCCCAGCATCAGTGAGAATAAACATGGCCTCAGGGTTTGTGATCAGGAGGAGTAGTGTCCCATCAATGGTATTAGTGGGAGTAATAGTTCCCTATCGGTATCGGTGGAATATATAGTGACCTATTATTGGTGTCAATGGGAGGGATAGTGCCTTATATCATTGGCAGAAATAAGGCTTAATAAAGGCTAGCAAAGAGCCTCAGTTTGGAGACCCCTGCTCTAGATTATCAATGTAAGATATTTCCCAAAAATGATATGATATATTATTTCCTCTATCTAGCACTGATCCTCTTCATCTTACAGTAGCTCCCTACACAGATCTAGATGTATTATGATGAATAAGTTCCTACCTCTTCACTACTGACACCTGGCATTAATGCACCCCAGAATAATCCATATTACTCATCCATCCCACACCTCTCTGATTCACTGCACTGTTTCCATCAACATTACCAAGGCATTCTATGTTTATTCAACACCTGAAACACACACCTATCCTTTATATAAACCTTTAAAAAAAAGTCATGGCCCTTTTTTGCAGATTGTAAATGTACTTCTCTTTATTCTTTTAGTTTCTCTTTATTTATCTCCTTAAGTGCCGGTTCACATTGTTGCAGCTGCGGAGATCGCATGTAATTCGGAGCGCACTGCTCCTTCATTACATGCGATCTCATGTGCGGATGCGAGTTCAGCCATACACTTTGTATGGCTGAATTCGCACTGTATCCGCACCAAACACGCACATGAGGCATTTTTTCAGCCGCCTCAGAATCGGATCGCACAGTGGTTCACACTTGTGCGATCCGATCCTGTGCGAACTGTCAGATTGCACTGCAATATGCGATCAAACTAGTGGTTTCGTTAACATTTAATTGACACCCCCTGCATATCGCATATGGCAGTGTAAACTGCCAGATGTGCGGATGCGATGCGGGACACGCTGCATATTCGCAGTGTTCCCGCATCGCACAAGTGTGAACCGGCACTTAAAGTTTTAATCATACCTGTACAAGTCACAGACATTATTTGTTACAAGTCACAGACATTATTTGTCCATTATTCATGCATGAGGCTACTTTTACAATTGTGGATCTTTAACCGCAGACCCCTATTATTTGGTGCATATAAAAGGTGAAATGATTGGTTGTTATGAACAAGTGCATCACTATTGCTCAAGCTTTCTTTGGGGTGTATTTATAAAACATTCATAGAGCTATTCATCCTGCAGATCTGCATTCACATGTGTTTATGTACAAATGCCAGCAATATCAAATGTTACAAGGCTAATTTCTCTCTAGGTTGGATTTCACTCATAAGAATAGAGGGAATCAGGAAAATACACTAGTTACATACAGTGGGGAAAATAATTTTTTGATCACTTACAAAGAAATGAAGGGTCTATATTTTTTATCATAGGTTTATTTTAAATTATACACACAGAATATCAACCAAAAATCCAGAAAAAACAACATTTTTGAGGAGGGGGACTCGTCGTGTTTGGAGGAAGAAAAATGCTGACTATAACCCTAAGAACACCATCCCTACAGTCAAGCAAAGAGGTGGAAATCATGCTTTGGGGCTGTTTCTCTGCTAAATGTACACACCGACTATGCCCCATTGAAGGGCCCATGGATTGGGTCTTGTATTGTAAAATCTTGGATGAGTACCTTATTCCCTCAGCCAGAACACTGAATGACAGTATGACAATGACCCAAAACATACCGCCAAGGCAACAAAGGAGTGGCTCAAGAAAAAGCACATTAAGGTCATGGAGTGGCCTAGCCAGTCTCCAGACCCAATCCATTTACGGAGGGAGCTGAAACTTCGAGTTGCCAAGCGACAGCCAAGAAACCTTAAGGATTTGGAGAAGATCAGTAAAGAATAGTGGACCAAAATCCCTCCTCAGATGTTTACAAATCTGGTCACCAACTACAAGAAACATTCTACCTCTGTGCCTGCCAACCTGGGTTTCTCCACCAAGTACAAAGTCATGTTTTGCTAGGGAATCAAATACTTCTTTTACTCAATTTAGAACATTTGTTTCGTGTTTTTTTCTTGATTTTTGGTTGATATTGTGTCTCTATCGTTTTAAAATACACCTATGATAAAAATTATAGACCCTTCATTTCTTTGTAAGTGGGCAAACTTACAAAATCTGCAGGGGATTAAATAATTATTTTCCCCACTGTAGTTGGTAAAGTTGAATAAAGACATCAGTCTATCCATTTCAACCTGTGTGCGTGCGTCTCTGTGTGTGTGTGTCACTATCATTTTCCATATCCATGTACGTTGTGTTCTCTTGGAAACACATCTAGGAGTTTTTTGAATTTATCTACACTCCCACTGACACCACCAACTGTGGAATGGAGTTCCACATCTTTACTGCTCTAACAGTAAAGAACTTCCTATGTAGTTTAAGATTGAACTGCTTCCCGTCCAACTTCATTGTGTGGCTACATGCCTCCTTTTTAGACCTTATATCAAATAGTTTCCTCCCAATGCTAGAGTCACCATTTAAAGATTTGTGTATCACTATCATATCCCCTCTTGGGTCACTTCTGCAGGAAGAACAAGTTTAACCTCCAGCCTTCTTTTTAGCTTTTTTGGCCCTCTCTGGACTCTATTTCAAGCACGTCCTTCCTGAGGACTAGTGATCAAAACTCAACAGCATAGTCAAGATGTGGCTGAACTAGAGTTTTGTAAAGCGGTAGAATTTTTGTTTTATTTCTTGACTAAATAGCCTTTATAAAGCATGCTATTAGTCTGCTTACCTTGCTTGCAGCTTGGCTTTGCATGCTATTACGGAGTCTGTGATCGATTAGGACACCATAGATTGCACTGATGTAGGCATTCATTTCCTATGATCATTAGCTTCATCTAATGCCCATACTGTGGTCTTTTCCTGATTCATTCTCCTCTTATGAATGTCTGACCGAGAGCAAAAATGACCTAGTAACATTCAATTTTGCCAGCATTCGCACAGAGCTATAAACGAAAAACTATCAGCGCAAACCTAATCCGTACATACACTGTAAACAAAATAAATCACTGTGCGTGAAATAAAATGTGCTAAATAGTGCATAAAAATGTACAAAACCTATAAACCATCAATGTGCATAAAAGAATGACCGGCAGCATACACCTATCGTGTCCACACTTCGCAATAAATTCAAAAATAAATCAAAACGTGATGCGCCAGAAGTGCACGAAATTATTCACAAGGTGATGATATAATGAATGAATAAAGTCCACATATACAATCCAATATAATCGTGCTCAAATCCGATTGTGAATGTGTATAGGTGTCGAAGTGTCCAAATTAAGACTTCAATCCCGTGAGAAATAAACACCAGTAGTGAAATCCCTCCACCTGAAAGATTGGCCTCTCACCTCAATATGGGACCCAGACGGGCCAGCATAAGCCTATATGAGAATAATGGACTCCTGGGATGACTCTCCATTCTCTCACCTCCGGAGGTCGCGGGACATATAGTAAAAGATAAAGGCAAAATCTAGTGCTCTCTGCTTATAAACGTGTAGGTTTTATTAAATAGATGAAAGCAACTCACATGATATGGGCACTCAGCCTTGCCTGCTAGTATGGCAATTGGTAGTGTAATCCACCCGAGAGACGATCGGCGTCAACCACGCAAGCTCCGCCCCCTATACGCGTTACGTCAGAGCGTAGGGCTCCGTTGACTTCCTTGGTAGGACCCCTACCGAGGAAGTCAACTGTGTGCTGGTTCACGTATGTGGTGCGCAATCAGCGCTTCTGGGTAAGGTGCGCGCCCGCCACCTTGACTGCTGTGATTTGATACAGCACAAGCCAATCAGTGGGTCACGGCCAATGACTGATCGCCTAGACCCACTTATCTACTTTGTCATTCACATAGGTGAGCTCTGTGTTGGTAAACAACACAGAGCTCTGTACACTGGCAGGCAATCTTGATGTTTTTGTATTCCCTGCAGAGCAGTGAAAAAAAAACTCTTAATAAAAGAAGCACATATTACACACATTATACATTGTTAGATCACCCCTAGATGTTAACCCCTTCCTAGCCAGTGTCATTAGTACAGTGACAGTGTATAGTATTAGCACTGATCACTGTATTCGTGTTAATATTGATGTCAATGTCCATCAGTTAGTGTACCCCCCAGTCAGCATTAGCTAGTGTCAGATTGCCAACCACACTATCACATATCACAGTTCCATTATAAGTTGCTGATCACCGCTATTACCAGTATAAAAAAAAATAAAAAAAAGTCCAGTATGTGTGTGTGTATATATATATATATATATATATATAATCATCGTTTTTGTTCTCTATAACTTTCACGCAAACCAAATAATATACACTGTTTGGGGTTTTTTTTGTTTTTACCTAAGATATGTAACAGATTATATTCTGGCCTAAATTCATGAAGAAATTTTATTTTGTTTTTTTTAATTTAACAAGTTTTATAGCAGAAAGCAAAAAACGTTTTTTTTTTTTTTTTTTTTCAAAATGTTCAGACTTTTTTCATTTTAGTGATCAAATACACACAAAAGAAAGCTCTATTTGTGTAAAAAAAAATAAAAATAAAATCATATAAATGCCATTTGGGTACAGTGTTGCATGATCGTGTAATTGTCAGTTAAAGTGCCGAATAGCAAAAAATGGCCTGGTCATGAAGGATGTAAAACCTTCTGGAGAGCAAGTGAATATACAGTCATTGGCTCCTTTTTCTCCTCTTCATCCCACCACACCAGGATTTTTCATAGTGATCCCTTTGGATCGCCATAGTGGTATTTCGTTAAAATGGCAATAACACAGCATGGAGATAAGGAATGCTACCTAACGATTTACTAAAGACATGGGCTTTTAAACCATGTCAATAAAATGTTGCTGAATAAATCAGAAAAAATTAACTGCGCTCTCAATAAATAATTGTTTCCAACAAATTGGACTTTGCTGTCCAAAAATACGTGAATTAAAGTGCGAAGTGAAATAAAGTGCAAGAAAGTCACACAGAACTGATTCACAACATATATTGCAGTCCTATTGGTATTCAATCTCCAATATCCAAACGCCCAAGTAAACGAATCACCCTTGACCTAGTGGGTCTCCTCTTCACCATCATTCAAATGTGCATCCCACTCATCAGAATGTATTGACCCCCCCATTACAGGTAGTCAAAAGCAGTGTGGTTGGATGTTTCCACTTGAAGAGAAGCAGTCCAGGGGAGACTGTCATTGGCGATATGATGAAGAGGAGACACCAGGCCATGGGTGATTCCTTTACTTGGGGGTTTGGATGAAATCGAATACCTATGGGACTCCAAAATATGTTATGAATCAGTTCGGTGGGACTTTCTTGCACTTTATTTCACTTGGCACTTTAATTCAAGTATTTGTGGACAGCAATGTCCAATTTGTTGGAAACATTTATTGAGAGGGCGGTTGATTTTTTCTGATTTATTCTCCTGTTAAGCTTCTGCTTTATAACGTGCAACCCTCATCACTGTATTTTGCATTTTACTATTTTGTTACTTTACTTTGTTACTTCGTATTTGGTTATTTGCGCAGGTGTTGGGGTATTTCTCTATCCTTTTACACAAATAAAGTGTTGCTGTCATATTTGTCACCTCCATCATTTCCTATGTTCTACTGTACCATAGAGAGGCACAGTTTAGGTTAGAATACTGGTGAAGCGAGAAATGTCACCAGCACATGCTTGGTGAAGTCATCCAGCGAGGCTCCGAAATGTCTCCTTTGCAACTATGATGCGATTGTTTGAATAAAAGTTTTGGACCTATTCTGCAGATCCTCGATGTGCTGGTGACATTTCTCTCTTAGAATGATTTCCGTGGTTTCTGCAGCACCCACATACATTTACAACCACTTTCAGAAACGTGTGTGTTTGGAATATTGTGCTTGGGTTAGAAAACTGGAAAGCATAACAGCATATCCAGCTCACCTTGCTCCTAGTTTTTCCACCACTACACATCAATAAACAGTGGCAGAAATAGCTTCTTACTCCTTATTAGCCAAGCCTTGGCTGATTCTTCAGCCTTTCAAGTTGGATTGTCCTGCTGGAAGGTTTCCTTTTTAGGCACGTATTTTCTGACTGTCCACTTCTCCACACTGAACAATCTTGGGTACCTCCACCAGCGCATTCTCCATAAATAATCTAGTATCAACCACTTTCCCACTGCTCACATTGCTGCTACTGCAGCAATGTGGCTCGTTATCGTCCAGCGACGTAGACCTACGTCGCTGGACTCCTCCCCCTGTAGGCGGCGCTCGCGCGCTGCCGGAGGCGCGCTCCCGCTGTTTTCAGTCACAGCGGGAGTCGGGCCAGGGGAGGAGCAGCGGCGATCGCCGCCGCTCTTCCCCCGATCGTCGGGGAATCGAGTGAGGAGATCCGCCCGCTTGTGTAAACAGAGAGGGCGGATCTCCTAAGTGACAGGGAGTCACAGATCGGAGTGTTCAGCATAGCTGAACATCTGATCTGTCCCTGTGTCACTCAGTCACCTCCCCCCCCCCCCACACGTTAGTAAGCACCAGGCATACATTAACCCCTCCCTCTCCAATAAAATTAACCCCTTCCCTGCCAGTGTCATTTTTACAGTAACAGTGCATATATATATAGCACTGATTACTGCAGAAATGTCACTGGTACCCCCAAAAGTGTCAAAAATGTCAGTCAAGGGTCCGATCTGTCCGCCGCAATGTCGCAGTCCCGCAAAAAAAATCGCAGATCGCCGCCATTACGCGTTAAAAAAAAAACACCAAAAATGACAAAAATCTTTCCCTTAGTTAGAAATCGCACTGGTGCTCAAATACCACCAAAAGAAAGCTCTGTTTGTGGGAAAAAAAGGACGTAAATTTTGTTTGGGTACGGCGTCGCACGACCGCGCAATTGTCAGTTAAAGTCGCACAGCGCCAAATCGCAAAAAGTGGCCTGGACGTAAGACAGCAAAATCCTCTGGTGGTAAAGTGGTTAAGGAATCAATCCAGAGAGGTCACACAGAGTACGGTTTTCAAGTTTTGTTTGGATCAGGCAAGGACTTTAGAGGCACAATTTGATAAAAAACTATTTATTTAGAAAAATATATATTAAAATCGACAGTAAAGGTGCATATACCTCATATGAGAAGACAACAAATACATATAATAATATACACAAGATATACAGTGGGTACGGAAAGTATTCAGACCCCCTTAAATTTTTCACTCTTTGTTATATTTTAGCCATTTGCTAAAATCATTTAAGTTCATTCTTCTTCCTCATGAATGTACACATAGCACCCCATACTGACAGAAAAACACAGAATTGTTGACATTGTTGCAGATTTATTAAAAAAGAAAAACTGAAATATCACATGGTCCTAAGTATTCAGACCCTTTGCTCATTTAGTAGAAGCCCCCTCTTGATCTAATACAGCCAGGAGTCTTTTTGGGAAAGATGCAACAAGTCTTTCACACCTGGATTTGGGGATCCTCTGCCATTCCTCCTTGCAGATCCTCTCCAGTTCTGTCAGGTTGGATGGTAAACGTTGGTGGACAGCCATTTTTAGGTCTCTCCAGAGATGCTCATTTTGGGTTTAAGTCAGGGCTCTGGCTGGGCCATTCAAGAACAGTCACGGAGTTGTTGTGAAGCCACTCCTTCGTTATTTTAGCTGTGTGCTTAGGGTCATTGTCTTGTTGGAAGGTAAACCTTCGGCCCAGTCTGAGGTCCAGAGCACTCTGGAGAAGGTTTTTGTCCAGGATATCCCTGTACTTGGCCGCATTCATATTTCCCTCGATTGCAACCAGTCGTCCTGTCCCTGCAGCTGAAAAACACCCCCACAGCATGATGCTGCCACCACCATGCTTCACTGTTGGGACTGTATTGGACAGGTGATGAGCAGTGCCTGGTTTTCTCCACACATACCGCTTAGAATTAAGGCCAAAAAGTTCTATTTTGGTCTCATCAGACCAGAGAATCTTATTTCTCACCATCTTGGAGTCCTTCAGGCCCAGTCTGAGGTCCAGAGCACTCTGGAGAAGGTTTTTGTCCAGGATATCCCTGTACTTGGCCGCATTCATATTTCCCTCGATTGCAACCAGTCGTCCTGTCCCTGCAGCTGAAAAACACCCCCACAGCATGATGCTGCCACCACCATGCTTCACTGTTGGGACTGTATTGGACAGGTGATGAGCAGTGCCTAGTTTTCTCCACACATACCGCTTAGAATTAAGGCCAAAAAGTTCTATTTTGGTCTCATCAGACCAGAGAATCTTATTTCTCACCATCTTGGAGTCCTTCAGGTGTTTTTTTAGCAAACTCCATGCGTTCTTTCATATGTCTTACACTGAGGAGAGGCTTCCGTCGGGCCACTCTGCCATAAAGCCCCGACTGGTGGAGGGCTGCAGTGATGGTTGACTTTCTACAACTTTCTCCCATCTCCTGACTGCATCTCTGGAGCTCAGCCACAGTGATCTTTGGGTTCTTCTTTACCTCTCTCACCAAGGCTCTTCTCCCCCGATAGCTCAGTTTGGCCGGACGGCCAGCTCTAGGAAGGATTCTGGTCGTCCCAAACGTCTTCCATTTGAGGATTATGGAGGCCACTGTGCTCTTAGGAACCTTAAGTGCAGCAGAAATCTTTTTGTAACCTTGGCCAGATCTGTGCCTTGCCACAATTCTGTCTCTGAGCTCTTCAGGCTGTTCCTTTGACCTCATGATTCTCATTTGCTCTGACATGCATTGTGATCTGGAAGGTCTTATATAGACAGGTGTGTGACTTTCCTAATCAAGTCCAATCAGTATAATCAAACACAGCTGGACTCAAATGAAGGTGTAGAACCATCTCAAGGATGATCAGAAGAAATGGAAAGCACATGAGTTAAATATATGAGTGTCACAGCAAAGGGTCTGAATACTTAGGACCATGTGATATTTCAGTTTTTCTTTTTTAATAAATCTGCAACAATGTCAACAATTCTGTGTTTTTCTGTCAGTATGGGGTGCTATGTGTACATTCATGAGGAAGAAGAATGAACCTAAATGATTTTAGCAAATGGCTGCAATATAACAGAGAGTGAAAAATTTAAGGGGGTCTGAATACTTTCCGTACCCACTGTATATAGGTTGAAAGAGTTATATCCTACTACATCACACATAGGGCCTTGTGATCAGTGACATGATTGTAACTGTCGTCCGTCAGGGTCCCATAGTTTAGTTTTTGAACAGTGGATGATAGGTAATTGCGATGCTCGACATGTTTCACTTTATATATAAAGCTTCATCGGGAGCTTAGATCATATTTCTGTGTATTTATTGTAGTACCGTGGGACAGGTTGATGAACCCACCGCGTAGGGTTAACGAGAAAGGTGTTCAATTCATTCATGGTGGCGGTTCCCCATCCGAGCAAGGTGATCATGCGCGTTAGGACTCCTAAACTGCACCGAGTGTTCTTGTTATGCGCTTGAATAGTGCTTATCATTGGGGCTGTTTTTACCCATATGTCCCTAACTGAACACATGTGGTTTAAAGACTAGGCTTCAAGTTTGGCTGGATTTACAAACCAGCAGGTCCTATAAATAGCTTATTCTCAAAGAAACTATCCATTGACAACTTTTTAACACCTGGAGTCCATTCGCAAATTGAACACCTTTCTCGTTAACCCTACGCGGTGGGTTCATTAACCTGTCCCACGGTACTACAATAAATACACAGAAATATGATCTAAGCTCCCGATGAAGCTTTATATATAAAGTGAAACATGTCGAGCATCGCAATTACCTATCATCCACTGTTCAAAAACTAAACTATGGGACCCTGACGGACGACAGTTACCCTCCTGTCACCGATCACAAGGCCCTATGTGTGATGTAGTAGGATATAACTCTTTCAACCTATATATATCTTGTGTATATTATTATATGTATTTGTTGTCTTCTCATATGAGGTATATGCACCTCTACTGTCGATTTTAATATATATTTTTCTAAATAAATTGTTTTTTATCAAATTGTGCCTCTAAAGTCCTTGCCTGATCCAAACAAAACTCTCTATGTCAATTGGGATGTGGCACACTTTTCACTTCTTAAAAAATACCCTTTTTGGCGATCAGAGTACTGCTATCTGAAGGCGCCTTATTTGTTTCAAGTAACAAAGGTGATTGCAGACATGTTGGGGTGTCTGCTGAGGCAGGATTTTTACTTTTAAAAGTTAAAAATGGCTGACCGGTTCCCCTTAAAGGGGCACTCCTTTACCTTCATCTTGTCCTGCTCACCAAAACACAATACTGAGTCTCCATTCTTATATTCTAAATGGTTCTTAATCAGGGTGGGTTTGATTTAAATCAAGTCGATTTAAAGCATTATTTAAATCACTAGTAAAAAGGCTTGATTTAAATCATACGTTTTTAAAGAGCAACTGTCATCTCTGTCCCACAGGGGCTCCTCCTCTGACCCGCTGTTGATTCACCAGCTGTCCCATTTACTTCATTGGGATGGCTGGTGATGTGGCAGTGATACAACAAGGTGAGGGATGTTGCAGAAGCAGCACTGATGGATCTGAAATGACAGGTGCTCTTTAAATGTAAGGATTTATTCTTGCTGGTAATTAGAATCTTTAATATTTGCAAACAAAATGAAGGTTTCCCTATTTAGAATATTAAGCTGTCAGGTTAGTAAAACAGCGATATCAGAACTGATTCAATCATACAGTTTGTAGTGTACATAGATTTGCAAAACAATGGGATAAAGAAATGCTCTTGAACTTTGTTTTATCTCATGGTTACTGTGAAAATGTGTGAATGCATCAATGCAGTGCATGTTATCTTGGCTTGCAGAGATTCATTGAATGAGTTTACTAAAAATATAAATATTGCAGAATATGCAGCCTCTTGCTACATAACTAAGCTCCAATTTCATGCTGAATAAACAAAATTATTAATGTATCTTAAATACAAAACTATCTTTGGATCGATTTTTGCTCCAAGCGCATTTTATTAAAATAAATTTGATAAAAATCTGAAAAAATCTGATTTAAATAAAAAGAAAAAAATCAGATTTAAATTTAAAAACAGATTTGTTTTGATTTGTCTTTTTTTTTTTAAATCATTGATTTTTATCCACCCTGCCATCAATAGAGCTGGTAGCTCTTACAGACAATTGTTCAGTATACAATAAAGTGGTAGAAGCTTTACAATAGACCAACACAGAGGCACAATAAAAATACTAAGATATGGCTTAATATAAAACCTTAGTCTTCACTAAAAACACTGACATTGAACAGCGGTTAGCTCTGATGTCAGATAAGTCAGGCACTTTAATAACACTAGTAGCACTAGTAGTGTGTGACTAGTAACATAGTAAAATCTTACATAAGCCAGAAAACTATTATAAAGTCATCACGATCAAGAAGTCTTTTTTGTTCTTATTTAAATTCTGTAACCTGGGTTGCCTCTGTGTGTGTGTGTGGGTGACACAAGGAGGTTTGGTAATAACAATTGCTTAAATGGCAAGAAAAGACTATTGCTACCAAAAAACCGCTGCTTTTCTTGATGAGAAAAAGTTAAAGGAGGAATGTTGGGCACACAGAATACCAAATATAAAAGTACACATGGTCTTTCAGAGCTAAATAAATAAATGGTCGTGAGGAATGTTGAGAGCCAGAAAAAAGTTGGCAAAGGTAACCAAAATAATACCTTAAACTAGGTAAATTAAAATAGAACTAAAGCCAAACCTTTTTTTTTTTTTTTGCCATCTTTTTTCTCATTGTGGAGATCTCTCTTTACTTCCTGTCCCACATCAGGAAGTGAGTAGAGATCCCCGGTTGTCACCAGGATCTCTAGAACTACTGTCTCCATTGGAAGATTTCCCCTCTATCCCTGTTTTGACAACTCAAAGTGTGGGATTTTCTTTCAACGGTCATCAGGACAGATAGAGAGGATGAATCTTTAAATCAGGAACACAGACATTAACAAAAACCTGAAGGTGTTCTAATCCCTCTTTACCCTACCAAAACTAGAAAAAAAAGTTTTGCCTTTGGTTATACCTTAATTCACCTGAATTGACTCCTGGGGGTTATATTTTGTATATTTATACATTAGAATAGGAACTGACTTGGAACTTCTGGGGTTCTAATTTTCACATTTCAAAATGCAGAGAATGGGTACATTTGTACATGCATTTTTCAGTGAAAGAATGTAGTTTGTTTATTAAAATGTGCATGCTGAGTTTTTTACATGTGTTTTCCTTCATCTATATATCAAACACATTTTTGTCAAAAAAATGTTGCTTACCAAAAAACGGGTTGAAAACGGAGATGAGGACAGGGCATATTTCCACAGATATTATTATACTGTTTGTGTGTGGTTGTGTGTGCATGTTTTAGATGGGAAAGGCAGGTCCCCATCAGATTTTGTCTTGGTTTCTTCTTTGAAGATGTTTTCTCACAAGTGTCCCCATTTCCCCTCACCTCCCTTTCCGGTGATGATGTAAAATTTCTCTGGAGGTGATTTTAGTCACTATGGCAAAGAAAAGGTAAATCTTCCCATAGGTGGATCGAATATTTACAGAGCTAAAAACGTAAAAAAAAAAACCTTAATTGCATCATGAGCACAAGTGTTATTGGGTACTAATTGTGAGTCTTGATGACATAAGTAACATTGTATCTTATTGTATCCTACTTATTGTATCTCTTGTGTCTTCTAGATTGGAGAGCTTGAAGCTCAGTGTGATGAAATAGACAAGGAACGGGAGAGGAATGAAGAATTAAGCAAAAGATTACAAGAGCTGGAAGCAGAGATTCAGGACAAGGAAGCTGTAAGTTGTACAGTTTAAAAATAGTATTAAAGCTGGAAAGTGTGACCAAATTGTTTCCCGGTATAGCTTGATTTATTTAATTCTAAAATAGTCCTCCAATACAAAACCCGGGCTATATATAGAATCAGCTGAAGGCTTTATACTGGCCAACAGTAACTGTAGCCACATTGATTCTAGAGAACAGATTCAGTTGGGGCACTTTTTATGACATCATTCTTGGTATTAACTAGGAAGTGTTTTTAAAGCGGAACTAAACCCATTGGTTTAACATTTTCAAAAAACAGTTACATTCCCATCACATGCCAGGAATGTAACCGTCACATGAGAAGAAAGAATAAAAGAAATAACAGACTTTCAGGTGACAAAGTTAATCTCAAGAATATAGCGAGTACACAACTTTTATAAAAAGTATACAAAATATTATTCATAACATAATTACCCCTTCCTGCCTCCCGGCCCTTTAATAGTTCTAAAAGCTGGGAGGCGGGCATTCGGTCATGTGATCGCTGTAATTGGCTGTTCCAGCAGTCGCATGATCAGAAATCCCCCAATCACTAGTATGCATCGGGAGCTTTCCGGTAACCAGCGGCTACCATGCTGGAAACGCACAGGGTTCGCATTCTCAGCTTGGTATATGGTTTACACAGGGCTGCATATATGGGGCCGCTCAGTGTGAAGGCCCACACGCAGGTTAATTTTACACTAGCTTCAAAAGCAGGCGTTTCATGAGTGTTTTTGAAGCTCCACGAATACCTGGAAAAACTGTGTGCATTGCAGCACCTGTGGTGGTTCACATGGTTGCATTAGCATTGCGTTGCATCAGAATTGACCAAATATCTCTTGGCAGGCAATCAACTCTCCGAACGCTTCCACTGATGTCAATGTAAACTCATCACAAATGCCTCTATGGTGTTTACAGCACATTTAAGCACATTTGAGATAGGTTTAGAAAGCATTACTAGCCAAGATGGTAATATAAAAATCCATAGAATAAAAAACTAGCACCAAGGCCAAGCATTTTTAGAAATAAGATATACCTGTGCTCAGATCTTAATAGCTTGTACATGTACAGTGCAGTGCATCCGGAAAGTAATCACAGCGCTTCACTTTTTCCACATTTTGTTAGGTTACAGCCTTTATTCCAAAATTAATTATTTTCCTCAAAATTCTACAAACAATACCCCATAATGACAGCACAAAAGATGTTTGTTTGAAATCTTTGCAAATGAATTAAAATTAAAAAAAACAAAAAGAATCCCACGTACATAAGTATTCACAACCTTTGCTCAATACTTTGTTGAGGCACTTTTGGCACCAAGTACAGCCTGAAGTCTTTTTGAGTATGATGCTACAAGATTGGCACTCCTATTTTTGGGCAGTTTCTCCCATTCTTGTAGGACCTCTCAAGTTCCGTCAGGTTGGATGGGGATCGTTGGTGCACAGCCATTTTCAGATGTTCAATCGGGTTCAAGTCTGGGCTCTGACTGGGCCACTCAAGGACATTCACAGAGTTGTCCTGTAGCCACTTTTTTATCTTGGTTGTGTGCTTAGGCTCGTGGTCCTGTTGGAAGACGAACCTTCGCTCCAGTCTGAGGTCCAGACCGCTCTGAAGCAGGTTTACTTCAGGGATGTGTCTGTACATTGCTGCATTCATCTTTTCCTCGATCCTGACTGGTCTCCCAGTTCCTGCCGCTGAAAAACATCCCACAGTATGATGCTTCCACCACCATGCTTCACTGTAGGGAGGGTATTGGCCAGGTGATGAACAGTGCCTGGTTTCCTCCAGACATGACACTTGCAATTTAGGCTAAAGAGTTCAATCTTTGTTTCATCAGACCAGAGAATTTTGTTTCTCAAGGTCTGAGAGTCCTTCAGGTGCCGTTTGGCATAATCCAGGTGGGCTGTCATGTGCCTTTTACTGAGGAGTGGCTTCCGTCTGGCCACTGTACCATACAGGCCTGATTGGTGGAGTGCTGCAGAGATGGTTGTTCTTCTGGAAGGTTCTCCTCTCTCCACAAAGAAACACTGGAGCTCTGTCAGAGTGACCATAGGGTTCTTGGTCACCTCCCCGACCAAGGCCCTTCTCATCTGATCGCTCAGTTTAGCCAGGTGACCCGCTCTAGGAAGAGTCCTAGTGGTTTCAAACTTCTTCCGTTTATAGGTGATGGAGGCCATTGTGCTCATTGGAACCTTTAATGCTGCATACATTTTTCTGCACCCTTCCCCAGATCTGTGCCTCGATACAATCCTGTCTCGGAGGTCTACAGACAATTCCTTGGACTTCATGGCTTGATGTGTGCTCTGACATGCACTGTTAACTGTAGGACCTTATATAGACAGATGTCTGCACCTTTCCAAATCATGTCCATTCAACTGAATTTACCACAGGTGGACTCCAATCAAGTTATAGAAACCTCTCAAGGATCATCAGTGGAAACAGGATGCACTTGAGCTTAATTTTGTTTGTCATGGCAAAGGCTGTGACTACTTATGTACATGTGATTTTTTTTATTTTTAATAAATTGCAAAGATTTCAAACAAACCTCTTTCATGTTTTCATTATGGGGTATTGTTTGTAGAATTTTGAGCAAAATAACGAATTTAATCCATTTTGGAATAAGGCTGTAACATAACCCTCTCATAAACATGACCCTCTCATGGAGCTGGCAAGTCCCTTGGAACCCAAGCCTCCCATGGTTGCACTGACGGTGGACCTGCAGCCCTTAGTGTCCCAGGTGGAAGTGGCGTGTGGGCAAAGGCCCTGGAGGAAGCGTCCCCCTCCTTTCCCTGCTCAGTCGGTCTCATCTGATTCTGAGCCTGTTGCTGCCGTGGATGCAGCCTGTCCAGGGGGGGCTTAATATCACATCCCCAGATCCATCTGATAGTGAGGATGATTCCTCCATGGTCACAGCAATGAATTAAAAAGTGCTGGTAGATGCACTTATCACTGCAGTGCATGAGACTTTATAAATAGAGGATGCGGCTAATGTAGCCACGGATTTGGCTGTGTCGTGTGGTACGCATAATTCACCTCGCACTTCAAAGGGGTTTCCTTATGTGCCTTCTTTTAACAGGTTTTCCTGGGAACAACCAAAATTACCCTTTGTGGTCCTCAAACATTTTGCTGTACGTTAGGCTTTCGAGGGGTCACTTTTAAAAAAGTGGACTAATGTCAGGAAGTGGACCCTCCTGTTTCCAGGTTGAACAAAGCTACCATGATACCAGTAGAGGAATCCCCGTCCTTTAAGGACCCGGCTGACAGGAAAGCGTAGGCTGTGGCACGCAGCATGTTTACTATGGCTGGTTCGACATTGCCGCCAGTCTTTGCCTCAGCCCTGGTGTCTCAGACCCTAACTGAATGGGCTTTTGCGCCAGGGCTTGGGGGATGAGCAGGTCTCCGCTGCTTATATGATTTAGTGGACATGTTAGCCCATGGGCTGCAGTCCATTTGTGATGCAGCTTTAGATACAGCTCCATTACTGTCCAAACTTTCTGTTTCAGCGGTGGTGATTAGGCGCGTGCTGTAGCTTAAGAATTGGTCTGCAGACCAAGCCTCTAAGAAAGCTCTCACTGATCTGCCCTTTCAAGGTGATCACCTGTTAGGGGCTATCCCGGATAACCTCATTAAGGGTATCATGGGGGGGAAGAGTACCTTCCTTCCATAGTCTAGGAAAGGAAAGGAGCCTTGTCGCAGAACGGGGCCCTTCTTCTCAGCACATAGAAAATTATTTTGTGCTTCTGGGACAGAGAATAAGGGAAGTAGATCTTTCAAATCTTCCCCAGGAGGTTCCAAGCATCCTTGGTCTGGTAAGCCTAGAGCTAGCTTCTCCGGACCCGCAGACAAGACCCCTTCAACATGAAGGTCTGCCCTCACCCATTATTGGGGTGGGGGGACATCTTCACTGGTTTCTGGCCTCCTTTATGAACGTCAAGGGGATCCACAAAATTATTATTTTGGGGTTACCCAGAAAGGGGGACAAAGCTTGTCCTTTTTCAGGTTATTTAGGTCCGGAGTCTCCTTGTGCAGATTTATTTCTTGCAAAGGTTCAGGTGATGTCTGAACTACCTAAGGTCCCCCCTATCCCTGTCCAGGGATTTGATGTACCTAGGTCTGATTTTAATTCTGACTAGGGTAGTCCTTCCTCTGGACAAACTTCAGGAACCACAGGCCATGATTCACTGGCTGCTGTCACACAGATATTTCTCTCCCATTTGCATACAGGTTCTGAGTCTGGTGGTAGCCACCTTCAAGACAGGTCTGTTTGCACAGTCCTACATGCAGCTCCTTTAGCAGGTTCAGTTCCACAGGAGGATACTGAAGTTTGTGGAGAGATCACGGGTTCCTCTGGCAGACACCGCTGGTGTCCAAGGGCCACGTTAAGGCCAGTATCATCCTCGGCTCAGGCTTCTTCTGCAATTCCTGCGAGGAATCAAGGGCAAGGATCTTCCAATCAGTCTTTTGGCCATAAACGCTCATTGGGGCGTTCTTCCTTTCAGAGAACACCAGTTGTCCCAAGGGCTGATCTACCATCCTGCTTTACAGTCACTGGTTTTAATGGCTTAGCTATAGAAAGCCAGCTACTGGCTTAGGGATAGAGGTATGTCTGGATCAGTGATCCCTACTATGGTGAAGGCAAGGAAGTCGTCTTCCAGCAATACATACCATCGCACGTGGAAAGCGTACATTTCTTGGTGTAAGTCAATTGGCGATCATCCTCGATCCTTTTCTGTGTCTCGGATCTTAACCTTTCTTCAACAGGGCGTTGATCAGAAGTTGGCCTTGAGTACCATCAAGGGCCAGGTGTCTGCCCTGGCAATCTTCTTTCAGCGACCCCTAGCCATGCACTCTTTAGTTCGTACCTTCATTCAGGGAGCTCGACATGTGGCTCCAACTATACGGTCTCTTTTGCCGCCATGGGATTTAAATTTAGTACTTTCGGTTCTCCAGAAACCTCCATTTGAGACTATTCGGGAGATTCCCTTGCTTATGTTATCCCAGAAGGTGACATTCTTGGTGGCTAGGCCCGCAGGGTATCGGAATTGGCGGCATTATCCTGTCGTAGTCCCTATTTAGTGGTCCATAGGGATAAAGTAGTTCCTCGTCCCTGTCCATCATTCCTGCCCAAAGTTGTCTCAGACTTCCATTTAAATGAGGACATTGTGTTGCCTTCCTTGTGTCCCAAGCTGGCTCATCCCAGGGAATTTGCTTTGCATACCTTGGATGTGGTTCAAGCAGTTCGATTGTATCTGGCAGCTACGGAGTCCTTTGGCAGGTCAGACTCGCTTTTTGTGGTTACGAACGGACCAAGGAAAGGGCTGACCGCTTCTTCGGCTACCATCTCCAAATGAATCAGGCAGACAGTGACTTAGGCCTTTTCCATTAAAGGTCAGGTTTTACCTTTCCCTGTCACGGCGCATTCTACTGGGGCACTGAGTACTTCTTGGGCCTTCAATCATCGGGCAGAAGAATCGCAGGTTTGCAAGCCGGCCACTTGGTCGTCGGTGCATGCCCTCACAAACTTCTCTAAGGTAGATACCTTAGAGAAGCGCTGTGTTCGTCGATGAATGAAAGAGAAAATGGGAATTTTGTACTTACCATAAAATCCATTTCTCTGAGTTCATCGGGGGACACAGCACCCACCCCTCTATGGAGTTCTGATACTTTTAATACTACTTGCTACTAAACTGATTACCTAGAACAGAGAGGGGAGTTATAAACCAAGCTGAGGACGGCCTATGGGCGTAGCCAGGTATTTTTTGTTCTGCCTAGTCCTAATTCTGGAATAGGACTAGGCAGAACCCAGTAGTTATGATTTATGGAGCGCTGTGTCCGTTGATGAACTCAGAGAAATGGATTTTACTGTAAGTACAAAAATCCAATTTTTTAGTTTACTTACATTGTAATGCATGTTTAAGGTGGCCAACTGTGTCAGAGTAATACCTCTATGGCCAATCCCTACTCTGCTCTGCAAAATGCTAATGCTCCAGTAGATAATAGTGCCAATATGGTGCTACAAGTTAAGGTCTGGCAAACGCATCAAAAATGCATGGTTAATGCACCTTAACACAGGGCTTGACAAATTTGCTTGGAATCTAGGAGCCAGCTAAAAAAGTTATGAGCCATTTTTTTTTTCCATCATGCTGAACGGTTGGCTTCTGTCGGGGCCGGCTGCCATACACACTGGCCGAATGGCAGCCAGTTTTTTATTGAACCGGCTGAAGTTGCATGGCATTCGGCCTGTGTGGACTTGGCTTGATTGTGGGGTGGGCAGCGGCTCACTAGGGAAGGACAGTGCAGCAAGGTGGAGGAAATAGGAGATCCAGTAACTCATGCCACATTAGGCCCTTTTCACTGGGGCGCCTCCGCTAAATGGAATCCGCATGCTCAGCTGGGATTTCTCTGCTAATCCCCACTGAGCAGGCAGATGACTGGTCCTGTCCGCTCTGCTATGCATAGTGAACAGAGACCACAGTCCTGCTCTCTTCTATGGGGAAATTGGATGAAAACGGACCGCCTGTCCATTTCTATCCAATGCCATCCGATTCGTCGGACAGATGAAAAATAGGACCACCATCCATCTGTTTTTGGCGGACAGGATCGGATGGCGGCGGGTGTCCGCTTATATCTGCTGCTCCATAGAGGAAACTGGAGGGTCTGATCAGGCCGCCTGAAAAACTGACAGGCGGACCTGATCGGACAGCCCGTGTGAAAGGGGTCTTCAGCTGTGTGGCTGAGAATGAAAAATAATGAAACATTTTTAATTAAAAAAAAAAAAAAACTTTCCATTTTTGTGGTGGTGTAAATGAAACAGAGGCTCTTCCAACTAGCTGCCCCACACTCCATGTCCACTCACCGTTAAGGACAGTGTCCAAGATCAAGCCATCAACATCTTCAACCTCTTCTCTTCTTAGGAAGGAGATGGGTGGTCAGTGAGAACAGTCAGGGGGAAACCCTCAGCGCCATCAGTGACTGCTTGTCACAGCCCTGGCCACCACAAGAGGGCGCTAGTTTCCCCAATGCAAACATCTTGCTGTAGCAGGCCGCAAATTACGTCCTCCATTACCGGCTGGCGTGGCATCTTAGTCCGTGCACCCACGGGCGGGGTCCGCGTGGGGACAAGACACCTGCTGCAATGTAGCCCAGGCGCCGGGCCACTAATTGCAGTCGCTAATGCGACCTGGCACCTGGGGTCTGTTGAGCCATGCCTTAACATATTAGGTGTGTTAATAGACACTCAAATTTCTTTGCAGACCTAAATGAGCCCTTACAGACAGCTGAAAAGATCATTAACCCTTTCACGTCTATGGGTAAAACAAATGTAAATGCCGAAGCACAATTTTGCAACTTTTAACGTGTTAGTAAAACTGTACATATCGTCATAACTACTTTGTGTATCACAACTACTTTGTGTATCTGGGTGGATTATACCATGTGTTTTTTTTTTTTAGGACAAATTGGGCTTTCTTTTGGTGTTAAATAATAATGAATAACTCCTGATTTGTTTTTTTGTTTTTTTATTAAAGGAAAACTGATGGTAAATTATAATAGCAAGAAAATTACTGCTAAATTAAAAAAAAAAAAAGATTTTGTTTACTCTTTTGGGCCAAAGAACAACCCAAAATACATTTCCCTGCTCCTGACGATTGCAGCAATACTACATATGCGTATGTTAGTTGTTTGTACCCGTAGTACAGCCCAGAAACAATGGTGCGCAATTTGCTTCTTTTTTTTTTATAATCCTGCCTAAAACACATGGAAACTTACACTAATTTAAAAAATGTTTTTTAGTTCTGCCCAATATATGCTGACCGTGACCTTTGACCCCCCCACCTTGACCCTAGCACTAACTAGCTTGATCTTGTTTTTTTTTTCCTTATTTTTAATTTTTATTTGATTTTTTTTTTTTTTACACACTTTGGTTTGTTTACATTTTCCTCTAATGCAAGAAGAGAAAGATACAAAGTATCTTTCTCTTCATTCAGAAGAGGAAGTAAACACAGGGGCGGGCTCACAGTGACTGATCACTGTGATAGCCTATCGGAGGCTATCACAGCGATTAGGTGACCCGGAACTGAAAGTCCTGATTGTTAGTCCGAGACCCGGGGCTCTCAGTAAGAGCCTGGAATCTGTGCTCAGGGCGTGCTGTACGCTCCCAGCACAAAGGGACTCCTGCATATATACGGCTCCACGGAAAGAAGCCCACTTCAATAAGGCCGCATATATGTTTGCATGTGGCGGGAAAGGGTTAATGTCATGCTGCTGGCTGTACCAAGTTGCATGGGACCCATGACAATGCAGGCACCATTAGATGGAAGGTCAATAACCACAGCTCAAGGAACCTCTAGCCACCTTTCACAGAACCTCTGTTGAGAATCGGATGTTTTATACTGTCCTCACAACAAAGAGCAACATTTGTACTTTCCCAGCATTTATTATAAAAAAACAAACCGTAAACCATCTGTAGTGTTGATCTATCAACACACACTTATCAGAAATTAGACTTCCATAAATATATATATTTTTTGTTTAAAAGCCAAGTATAGACATTGCGAAAAATACAACATATACAAACATACACGTTAGGCAGCAATAACTAGTATAGTGAACAGAAAGAACTTTTACGTTTGCCACTAAAGTTAGGGTCCCCCATCTGGGGGCACCTCCTGTCCCCTTGTTCGGAATCAGACTTTTTATTATAAAATCAAAACAAGGAGGAAAGGGTTTCAAGAACAGTAAACTACCCAAACAAATACTAGATAGAAATATATGGTCCTCACTTGGTCCTAGGAGTGGTTCCGGGAAACTGCTATGGAAAATATGGAATAGAGCACCAGTGAAAAGAAAAAGGAACAAAACAGGTTTGATCTATCATAATTATCACAACCATATAGTGCAAGACTATGAAGCTGTAGAGGCCTGTGGATGTTCTAACCAGAGTTTCCAAGCGTGATGGAACCTATCCACCTTATGGTCCTTGAATGCAACACTGCATGTTAAATCTGAATATTACTGTGGATATGTTAAGTGCTACTGTTGGTTTACAGTTTTTAGAGACAGAGAGCCTTGCTGTGTAGAATTTGGGCCCATAAAAATATATTTCTGACATATTAGGTTTGATACAAAGAGGTTGGAGGCCCAGAAATATTCACTCATTGATTTATTTGTATCTAACCCCTTTCTGTAACCTTAAGAGCCACATTTCATATAATGTGACTCCCCCAATGTTTGTTTTTATCCCGCTGACACTGTGTTGCACCCTGTATTGTAGAATGCATGAATTATTAATGTCTCCAACTTGCTGGAGATTCCATAAGATGACAATGTCAGTATCTGTGCTTCCAAAAGTCTCTAATGGGAAGAAAAAAATGCCTTCAACAGCATGAAAATAATTGTATGTCTGGGAAGTGTGTCATATAGATGATTGACAAGGCACCATTTCACTGGTATAATTGGCCCAGCGTCCAGAACAATTTTGTAGTTCTTTAGTTCACTGCATATTATGCATTTTTTTCACATTTGCCGCAGAGGATCTTAAGCTACTATTCTATTCTGATTAACAATGTTAAAAGTTCAGCATATTTTCCTTCAGTTCTGCTAAAACAGAACCTGACCTTAAAAAACAGCCATTTGTAAAATAAAATAGCATGTTTAACTGTATATAACTGACCACCTAAATTTTTCCTCTTATTTTCCGGAAGTGAAATGTAAGGGCGGGTTTAGAAAAAATAGACAAAATGTGGAGATGGTAAAGCTTAACTCCAGGCAGACACAAAGGACACATTAATGCAGCTCTGTATTCATTAATATGTTGGTTCATGTACTTTTTTATTATTTATTATATTTATTACCTCTTCCAGCCCAAGCCAATTCTAGCACTCCTCTCCTACATGTAAAAATCATCATTTCTCTATCGTTCATCGACAGACGCAGCTCCATCTCTTTAGAGACCATTGGGTTATGCTCTTCCAATCAGGAATAGGCACTAGGCATTAAAAAAGTTTAACCATGCCTATGGGGCTGTCCCTGCAGGCATAACCCCACACACTCTGCTATCAGCAATCAGTTTGTTTCTGCCTAGCTCCCTGCTGGGACTTCGGTCTTCACTTTTAATAGGGAAAAATATGTTGGTATTTTTTTATTTTTTGCATGAGTTATTTCCTGACAGACCAAGATCCAGAGGAACTACAAGCCAGCTGTGGTTTTGCACTGGATAATCTAGATCCTTAGGCTACATTCACACCTGAGCGTAGCGTTTTCGCGCGTTTTTTACTGCGATTTTACCGCAATTTTACCACGATTTTTACCGCGATTTACAGGCGTTTTTTGTGCAGGCGTTTTTTGATTGAATAGATACCAATGGAAAACGCCTGTAATCTGCCCAAAAAGAAGCTCATGTACTTTTTTGAGCGTTGGGCGTTTTGCTTACAGCGTCAAAACGCTCAGATGTGAACAGGGGCCATTGAAATTAATAGGATTTGTCTTGTTGGGCGTTTTGAGAGCTGATCCTAGAGCAGAAAAACTCCCCAAAAACGCCCCAAAACGCCTAGATGTGAACGGAGCCTTAAGGTCTCCCAGCCTGGCCAGCGAGCGTGAGCAGGTTATAGTCCTGAACTAGGCCTCGCCACAACAGTGCCCTGACGGATGGGGACGAGCCTGCGATTGGACCGTCTCGCTGGGACGTGACAACCTGGAACGTCCTAAATCGCAGCTTCCCCCTGGCTGACAGTACCCCCATCTCGGGTGGGAGGTGATCTGTTTGGTGTGGCGCCTGCCTGGTATTATGGTATGGTGAGTAGATTGTCCCCCCAAAACCTCTGGCGGTCTTGGGGTGGACGTGGACCCCCTCTCTGGAATAGCCAGACCAAAGGGGCTCCCTCGGTTCTCCTGGCCTCTCTGAGGACTGGGCCTGTATACCCCTCAGCACTCCCTTACCCCCAGCAGGTTTTTTTACCTTGGGGGGCAGTAATATTGCAGGCGTTGTGGCGCTGCATTGGTGAAGGTGGCTTGTCCTGATGGGGTCCCTGTTTGGGGACCTTCCAATGCCTACTGTTCTAGGACACCTTTTGGGGGTCCTGGAGACAGCATGGCATGCCGTGGGGGCCGCCATTTTGTTGTGGTTCATATATTTTTCTGTTCCCATTGTATTGCATGGGCAGCCATTTTCTATAGTTCCCCATTATGAATGAGAGCGGCCATTTTGCTGAGGTCCACAAGCTGGACAGGCGTGCTGCATGGCTTTTTAATTATAGAGGCAGAGTTTGTTTTTCCTCTTTCTGTGCAATCAGTGGGACTTTCGTTTTGCATAGCACATATTGGCAGTCTCCTGAACAATCTGGTAATGTTTTTCTGGGGTTCCCTGTAGTTTTTTCCTCATCCACTCTACTATTAGCTATATTAGTCAGGGACACTGCTCTAATTTTAAATCAGTGTAACAAGGAGTCCCAGGATAAATTTTCACCTGCAGACCCCCTGGGAGCGACTGTGGAACCTTCTGGGTCACAGTCCCAGCCTCAAATCGCAGCTTTTTTGCTAAATCTAATGTCTAAGGTGGATTTTTTCATTTCAAGTGTTGCCAGCCGCAAATGTCCTTTGCCCTCGCCTCCATTGGCGGGGTTCTCAGACTCTGAGGCAGATATGGCCACCGCAGACATAGCCCACCCTGAGGGGTCAGTGTCTTCGCATTCTGATGGTGAAGACTACCTTTGTGAATATTCTGGTGGCGCAGATGGCTACTGAATGGGTGAAGTTACTTAAAAGTAACTTGGAAGCTGAACGGCTCCCCCATGTGGTGCTGGAACTACTGGACCAATTGGCTCAAGCCTTGGTGTTTATGTGTGATCTTCGCTTCACAGGGGAGAGGCTGTTTGGATCCTCTCTGGATGAGTTGATCAAAGGTATCACAGGGGGTAAGAGTACTCTTCTTCCCCAATCCTCTAAGGGTAATGCGCTACGTCCTAGGCGGGGGCCTTCCTTTACTGCTCATAAACATCTGTTTTGTGGCTCCGGGTTGCAAGAAAAGGTAAATCGTTCAGGTCTTCTGGGGGTTCAAGCCATGGTCTGGAAAATCTAAGACCGGGCAGTCCGGATCTGCAGACAAGTCATCTGCATTCTGGGGTGGGGGGACGTCTTTGTTTCTTTTCCGATCCCTGTACCTCCTTGATTCAGGACAGATGGGTTCACAAATTGATCCAATCAGGGAACAAGAGCGAATTTCGATCTCGACCGTCGCACAGATTCTTCCCGTCCAATCTTCACCTTTATCCAGACTGGTTAAGGGACTTGCGAGGGGCGGTACTCTATTTTCTGTCGCAAGGAGTGAATGCACTGGTTCCTTCTCAGGAACGTTTTTAGGGGTTTTATTCAAACCTGTTTACAGTGCCCAGAAAGGAGGGCAAGGTGCGTCCAATCCTGGATCTCAAAGCCCTGAACTGCTTCGTGCTGGTACAGGCGTTTTGGATGGAATCCATCCGCACGGTAGTGGCGTCACTGCACCAGGGAGACTTTTTCACCTCCATAGATATCAAGGACGCACATCTACACATCCCTATTTACGCTGGTCACCAGCGGTATCGTTGCTTTGCAGTAGCAGAGGAACATTATCAATCTGTGGCATTACCCTTCGGTCTCTCCTCCACTCCCAGGGTGTTTATCAAGGTACTAGCACCAGTGTTGGCCTTGCTGCGGCAACGGGGGATTGTGGTACTGGGGACTCTGGATTCATCTTTGGCGGGGGGGGTTCCCCCCCCCAGAGAGGCTGCAAAAATTGCAGGGGTCGATTCAGTTGCTATTAGCGAACCATCTGTCTTCACTGCAGACTTGCATGCGGGCCTTGGGTCTGATGGTATCAACCTTTGAGGCGGTTCCGTTTGCTCAGTTCCATACCAGACTTTTTGCAAAGGGAGATTCTTGTCAAATGGAACATGGATCCGAAGTCCTTGGACTCTGTGATTCGGTTGAGCCACAACACAAAGTCTGCTCTGTTGTGGTGGATTCAGTCTCCAGCACTATGCCAGGACAAGTCCTTCCTCCCATTGTTTTGGACGGTGGTAACCACGGACGCCAGCCTGTTAGGCTGGGGTGGGGTGCTGGGGAAGCTCTGTGCCCAGGGTTCCTGGGCAGTGGAAGAGTCAAGACTACTGATAAACGTTTTGGAGCTCCGAGAAATAAAGCTTTGTCTGAGCCATTGGATGACTCGTCTGCAAAATTGTCTGAAGAGATGGAGCTGCGTCTGTCGATGAACTTCGGAGAAAAGGATTTTACGGTAAGTTCTTACAAAAATCTATTTTTTTTTTTGCTAGAAAATTACTCAGAACCCCCCAAACATGTTTTTTTTTTTAACAGAGACCCTGGGGAATAGAATGGTGGTTGTTGCAACTTTTTATGTCACATGGTATTTGTGCAGCAATTTTTGACGCACGTTTTTTTTGGGGGGAAAAATGTTTTATGAAGTAAGAAAACTAAAACCCTAAAGTTAGCCAGATTTTTTTTTTATTTAGTTTGAAAGATGATGTTACGCTGAGTATATAGATACCTAACGTGTCACGCTTTTAAAATTGCGCACACTCGTGGAATGGCACCAAATTTCGGTACTTAAAAATCTCCATAGATGATGCGTTAAACATTTTTACAGGTTTCCTGTTTAGAGTTAGAGGAGGTATTGGGTTTGAATTATTGCTCTCGCTCTAACATTCATGGCAATACCTCACGTGAAACCTTTGAAAAAATCATCTCTGATGAAACTAGTCAGGTCACGGCGTGCTGACGTCACACCCACCTACTTGTTGTGAAGGACGGGCGAGCGGTGCCGTCCGGCCGGCGGCTGTTACCTCCCTCCAACCCCTCTCATCTACGTTCTTTGTCGTCTGATATTTGTAAGTGCAATACATATTTTGTGTCAATAAATAGTCGTTGGATTTTATGCTATGGCTCTCCCCTCCTCATTTCTTGGGTAACCTACATCCCTCCCTGAGCCTGGTTGATGAGCGCTATCAGGAGTGTTGTCCAGCGTCACTTTGAACCCCCGCTCATGTAATATCTGGAGCTGGTAAGAGTACCCATTCTCACTGGTGCCCTCTAGGTTCTATTATATGTCTATCTTCTAGTCCATCTGGTAAGCGGTTTATCTCACTACTTGTTTAAACTTCTTGGTACAGTCAATAAGGGGATCTTACCCTCTTCGGTGGTGGCTGTCACTATTCACCAATATTGGACTTTTAGTTACCACTATTTGGGTGTTATCATCGTTTGTTTTATGGTTTTACGCTATGGCGTTTGCCTTTTTTTTCCTCATTTAAACGTATCCTTGGACATCTGCATCACCACGGTACGGGTTGCTGCCTTCTGAGGTCTGCGGATTCGGTTCCCATCATTTTGGCTACAGTATCTGCTACTTCTGGTAAGCGGTACCCGCACAAGTCACAACGCATTTTTATCCATTTTTGTTACTGGTTTACACTATGGTGTTGTTTTTCTCCTTTCTATTCATATACCACGGAGGAGATTCACATTGGAGCCCTATGAAGCTTGCTGTGTTCCATATTTGAAGACCCTGCCTTTAATCTCTTGGCTCTTTAATGATTGGAATCTGGTAAGCGGTACCTGCACAAGGGTCATCATTTTTTTCCTTTCATCTATGGACATTCACATGGACTGTTTCAATTGTTAGCGCAGCTTTATTTATATATAATACCTCACGTGTGGTTTTAACGCTGTTTAATTATGTGGGCATGAAGTACATACGCATTTCCTTCTGTGTGCCAACACACAGGGACTGGGGCGCTTTAAAAAAAAATGTTTATTTTATTTTTATTTTTTTTATCACTTTTATTCCTTTTACAAGGAATATAAACATCCTTTGTAAGAGGAATAGGGCATGACAGGTCCCCTTTACAGAGAGTTGTGGGGTCTATAAGACCCCACATCTCTCTTCTAGGCTGTAAAGCCTGAGTGTTTACATCTGCCGAGGCCGGAAGTCGCGCCTGACCTTCAAAGGTCATAGAGATGGCCGGGGACCATCTGGTCCTCGGCAAGCTATATGGTAAACAGATGCCACTGGCCAATTCATTCTCTGGCTCACCTATCGCATGGGTGAGCCAGGAGAAGCAACGCAGAGTGGCAGCCGCTATAATTGTTTTTACATGAGAGGGAATCACTAGCAGAAAAAAAAGATATCTGAAGGATGCCTGCAGCTCTCAAGGTCCAGGACGTCATAAGACGGCCTTGGGCGGGAAGTGGTCAACAATATAGAAGCGAATGATAATTTTATTAAACTATAAACACCATGTTCCCATTCACTAGAGTATTAGGATGGAAGCTTTCCTCTATGTATAAAAGTCAAAAAATATTGGATGGTACATTTTACTAGGGGTGTTGAACTTAATCGTAGCATCGATGCATCACGATTCAGCCACCCGCGATTCTGCATCGATTCTGCATCGATCCTGCGACCGGCTTAATCGCGATGTGCTAATGACGTCATGTAGCGCCGCCCCTCCCTCTCCGCACAGCGATTGCGCTTTGAAAAGGGATCCCTCTGTGGTCGTAAGCAGTGCCCTCTTTTCCTTATCCCCCGCTGATGTCATCCCCAGACGCCCGGCGTTGCTGCAGGAGGAGACACGAGGAGCGAGCGTCCCTGACTCTCGGATAGAGATGAGCTCTAGCGTGTTCGAGTTTCCACGTGCCCAATCCCGCCAGTAAGCCGACACTGCACTCCGCAAATCACAGGCAGTGAGACATTTCCTGTTCAGCAGCTGCACAGATCAGTAAATGTCTCACTGCTTGTGATTACCGGAGTGCAGTGTCTGCTTCCTGGCGGGATGGGGCATGTGCGAACTCGAACACGCCGAAGCTCATCTCTACTCTCGGACAGTCCTCGGCTGCTGTGGGAGACCCGAGTGTCGGAGTGAACATCCCCGTCTTCCACATGCACATTAGTCCTCCTCCCCCAGCGAGTGTGTGTCCTCTGTCCTCCAGGGAGTGTCTAGTGTCCACTGTCCTCTGTCCTCCTCACACTGGCCTCTGTGGGCAGAGTGAGTCCCCCCGAGTGAGCGCCCCAGACCCCAACTCCCAGTCTTCCTTGGCTCAGGCATCTGCAATCTGCAGTGACTCTGTCATCATCACTCATCACTGATCAGGTACTAGTCTAAGTCTTTTAATACTATTACAAAGGTTGTAGAACACGACACTGCCGGAGGGAATAATTAAGATGTTTGAGAAGCAGACTCTTTTTCTGCTCACTTTACTCAGATGTTAAGAGACAATTTGCACATGCACAATTGCACAGTAGTCATCATTTTTTTAAACAGACACACTGACACTATCTTCTGCATCAGTTAATTTATGTGCAAATTATAATCAACCTAAACAATAAAGTGACTGTGTGCAATGTGCATGTGTGAGTCAGTGATGAGCAAAACCTTAAATCATGAAAAAAGGTAATGAAGTATTTGTGAATCGACGATCACTAAGACATAAACCAAACCATGATTAATGAAATGGCTTACGTTTGGGGACATTTGTTTTGTTGTAGCAGTTTGTGTCCTTTGTATCTATAATATATTATATCATATTTTATTATTATTTCATTAGTTATGGTTTGTCTTAGTGATAGATTCACCAATATTTCATTGATACCTTTTTTGTATGATTTATGGTTTTGCTCATTACCGACACACATGCGCAGTTGCGCACGGATTGTACGGTCACTTTATTGAGAGCCTCTGAAGTAAATTGCTCCATTAAATTAGCACAGACTGATGTTTGATGTTCAGACTTTGCAATGTGCAGGGAAGTGTCCTTTTTTAAGAGCAGATGAAAATAAAAATAGTTTTTCAATTTCTGACTGCTTGAATTTTTTTATGAAAACCATGGGCACATTGTGGGCAGTAATCGTGATGCATTGCGGAATTGGATCGAATCGTTGACATGATAATCAAATCTAATTGTGAGATCAGTGAAGATGCGCACCACTACATTTTACTGCTTACCCCCGGTGACTTTTACATCATTACCTTCTAGCATGTCTGAACATGATAAACCAAAAAAGGGTGGGAATGGTCCTGGGATTCACCTCCTTGTAATGTGTTGACTTACCAAAGTTGTTGGAGGTGCCCCCCAAGGCTAACTGTCCCAAAAGCAAGTAAGAAAATGGGGATCTGGCGAGGGCTGCAACTAACAATTATTTTCATAATCGATTACGTAGTTGGCCGGTTATTATTTCGAATAATCGACTAATTGGATAATACCCGTAAAAAAAGTGTGGTGTATAATTTAGTTAATATGTAAAGCTAAAAAAAAAGGCAATTTATTTCCTAAATACAGTATCTCACAAAAGTGAGTACGCCCGTCACATTTTTGTAAATATTTTATTATATCTTTTCATGTGACAACACTGAAGAAATTACACTTTGCTACAATGTAAAGTAGTGAGTGTACAGCTTATATAACAGTGTAAATTTGCTGTCCCCTCAAAATAACTCAACACACACACCCATTATTGTCTAAACCGATGGCAAAAAAAGTGAGTACACCCCTAACTGAAAATGTCCAAATTGGGCCCAAAGTGTCAATATTTTGTGTGGCCACCATTATTTTCCAGCACTGCCTTAACCCTCTTGGGCATGGAGCTCACTAGAGCTTCACAGGTTGCCACTGGAGTCATCTTCCACTCCTCCATGATGACATCACGGAGCTGGTGGATGTTAGAGACCTTGCGCTCCTCCACCTTCCTTTGAGGATGCCCCACAGATGCTCAATAGGGCTTAGGTCTGGAGACATGCTTGGCCAGTCCATCAGCTTTACCCCCAGATTCTTTAGCAAGGCAGTGGTTGTCTTGGAGGTGTGTTGGGGTCGTTCTGTTGGAATACTACCCTGGGGCCCAGTCTCCAAATGGAGGGGATCATGCTCTGCTTCAGTACATCATAGTACATGTTGGCATTCATGGTTCCCTCAATGCACTGTAGCTCCCTAGTGCTGGCAGCACTCATGCAGCTGGGAGAGAAGACAAGAAAAAAAGAAAAGAGGGCGCACCGACCTAGTGCATCACCACTAAAACCATTTATTAAAATATTAAAAAGTGTACAGAATACTCACAAGACTAGTGTGATAATACACACATCAACATTGCATATACAATCTCCAAGGTAGCCAAAGTCCCATATGTAGCAAATAGGCATGCAGATGGTTGCATGGGGCTGCTGTGGCTGGGCTGGGTATTATCCCACTAGTCTGATGAGTATTCTGTACACCTTTTAATATTTTAATAAATGGTTTTAGTGGTGATGCACTAGGTCGGTGCGCCCTCTTTTCTTTTTTTTTTTCTTTTCTCCCAGTTGGTTCTGGATACCCTTGATCCTGAGGGGGCAGCAAGACCAGTAGCTTTTTTACCACTTGAGTTTGAAGTGCACCTCTCTCTACTCCATCAGATTCTAGTTGAGCGCAGGAGATTTGCTTTACCACTCATGCAGCCCCAGACCATGACACTCCCACCACCATGCTTGACTGTAGGCAAGACACACTTGCCTTTGTACTCCTCACCTGGTTGCCGCCACACAAGCTTGACACCATCTGAACCAAATAAGATTATCTTGGTCTCATCAGACCACAGGACATGGTTCCAGTAATCCATGGCCTTAGTTTGCTGAAGACAAGCAGACTGTTTGCAGGCTTTCTTGTGCATCATCTTTAGAAGAGGCTTCCTTCTGGGACGATAGTCATGCAGACCAATTTGATGCAGTGTGTGGCGTATGGTCTGAGCACTGACAGGCTGACACCCCACCCCTTCAACCTCTGCAGCAATGCTGGCAGCACTTATACATTTATTTCCCAAAGACATCTCTGGATATGATGCTGAGCATGTGCACTCAGCTTATTTGGTCGACCATGGTGAGGTCTGTTCTGAGTCGAACATGTCCTGTTAAACCACTGTACTGTCTTCGCCACAGTGCTGCATCTCAGTTTTAAGGTCTTGGCAATCTTCTTCTAACCTAGGCCATCTTTATGTAGAGCAACAATTCTTTTTTTCAGATACTCAGAGAGCCATGAGGTGCCATGTTGAACTTCCAATGAGCAGTATGAGAGAGTGAGAGCGATAACACCGAATTTAACACACCTGCTCTCCATTCACATGAGACCTTGTAACATTGAGTCACATGACACCGAGGAGAGAAAAGGGCTAATTGGGCCCAATTTGGACATGGTCACTTAGTGGTGTACTTACTTTTTTGTTGCCAGCGGTTTAAGCATTAATGGATGTGTGTGGAGTTATTTTGAAGGGACAGCAAATTTACACTGTTACACAAGCTGTACACTCACTACTTTACGTTGTAGCAAAGTATCATTTCCTCAGGGTTGTCACATGAAAAGATAGAATAAAATATTTACAAAAATGTGGGGGGTGTACTCACTATTGTGAGATACTGGATCTATATGCAGTTTTAAATATAAATAACCGACTAGATGGTTAGTGAGCAAAATCTCTAATCCATATACCGTATATACTATTAGATACAGGGATATACAGTATATACTATTAGAGGTGGAAACTGGTAAATATCAGACACCGATCAAATTGTTTATCAAAAAAAAAAAAAAAAAAAATGAAAGACCTGTAATACATTATGTGTGACAGACTCCCTTGTCATAGGCAGGTGGCTTGATAAAAGCTCCCTGCTCCTGCTGTCACTTATGCTGGCCATTCAAAAACAATGTCTTCAAAAAAAAATTAATTTTATGAACATTCGTTTCGAGTAAGGTCAAATCGATGCTTGTATTTCACCACAGTGACGGGAAGATTAGAAAGAGAAAAATAGAAAACATCTTGGTCAAAGGAATTTTCAGACAGTGTATGTTTTCGTTCATTAAAACTAAATGTTAAAAGCAAGTGAAATTTTCATACGACATTCTTTCATTCAGCGAATGTACAAAGATTTTTTGTTTGAATATTCTTGTCTGAAAGTCGATAGTTGTATGGCCAGCATAAGGCTTGGTTCACACCAAAGCAGTTTGCTTTTCATCAGTTTCTGCAGTGCTTCCTGCTGTGCATTTTGTGCACGCATTTTTCCTGCGTTTTGCAATTTTTATGCTTTTTTTGGCCAGTTTGTTGTTGGGCAGATTAAAAAACACAACAAAATTTTATACTCCCCTAGTCGGTGTAATGATTTTGCACAGAGCAGTCCTGATTCTCCTCTTCTGGGGTCCCCTGATACTTCAGGCTCCTCCTGCCTTCAGAATGCCCCAATAGCAAGCTGCAAAGTATAGTATAGAGTGCCCCTATAGCAAGGTAAAAAAAAAACTTCTGCCTTTTAGAGCTACTCCCATCCTGCCCAGGACTACATGTCCCATGAGGCATTGCTCCTCACACATTTACATTCACAAGTTCTCAGGCACTTACTGACATGTATAGATGTTGTACTGAGCTGTCTGTACGCTGCACTGTATTTTCTGATATTTAAACAAATAATGCGTTCTGTATGCAGGCCAACTAATCGGCTGACCATCTCATTGATTATGAAAATAGTTGACAATCAATTAGTTGTCGATTAACCACTTAAGCCCCGGAGGATTTGGCTACTAAACGACCAGAGGGTATTTTGCGATTCGGCACTGCGTGACTTTAATGGACAATTGCGCGGTCGTGCGACGCTGTACCTAAACGAATTTGGCGTCCTTTTTTTCCCACAAACAGAGCTTTCTTTTGGCGGTATTTGATCACCTGTGCGATTTTTTGATCGCGCACTATAAACAAAAAAAGAGCGTAAATTTTGCAAAAATAGCAATATTTTTCCCTTTTTTTTATATGAAATTCCCCCAAAAAAAAATGTAAAAATCTAAATTTTTTAATATTTTCGGCCAATTTGTTTTATGCTACCTATGTTTGGTAAAAAAAATCGCAAAAAGCGTATTTTGATTGGTTTGCGCAAAAGTTATTGCGTTTAATAACAAAGGGAAAGATTTTTGTCATTTTTGTTGTTTTTTTTTTAACGCGTAATGGCGGCGATCTGCGTTTTTTTTTGCGGTACTGCGACATTGCGGTGGAAAGATCGGACCCTTGACTGACATTTTTGACACTTTTGGGGTTACCAGTGACATTTCTACAGTAATCAGTGCTATATATATGCACTGTTACTGTAAAAATACACTGGTAGTGAAGGGGTTAACTTTATTTGAGAGGGAGGGGCTGTGTGTGTCCCTAGGGGCGTGATTCTAACTGTGATTGGCTGTGGCTTCAACTGTATGCAGAGTGATCAATGGATCTACATAGTAGATCCATGTGATCATCTCTCATACAGAGAGGAGAATGACAGGCAGCTTGTTTACACAAGCTGCCTGACTTTCTCCCTCTCCCCCGCCGATCGCAGAGTGGCCGGCGGCGATCGGGTCCGCCGGTCACACGCGCGGGGGGGTCCGTGACCACGCGGGAGCGGGAGCGCGCCTCCGGCGGCGCGCGCTCGCTCCCTAAACCCTCACAGGCGAGCGACGTAGACCTACGTCACTTTGCCTGTGAGGGGCTGACCGCCGCCGTAGATAGTCGTGCGGCGGTCGGCAAGTGGTTAATCGATACGTTGTTTCAGCCCTAGATTTGACTCCTTTTTTCTTATCTGTACAGCCCATGTAACTAAAGAGTCAGACATGTAGGCATATACACTCCAGATAAAAGACAGCCCACTCCCTCCCTCCCTCCTTCATGCCCACGAAACAGCTCTACACAAAAGTTAGGATATTACATGTTGATTGATGGAGGTGTCACCTCCCCATAATTCTAAGCACATACAAACTATTAGACACAGTTTGGATGGATGTCAAACAGGCTGTGATTAGTACAACCTCCCTCTAGATAGCCCACACCAAAATTAATAAAGTTTTGAGCAATGCATATTTGTATAATGCAGTGGTCTCCAAACTGCAGCCCGGGGGACAGATGCGGCCCTTTGCTTGCCTTTATCCGGCCCTTAGGGCACTGACATTAAAAATGGGGCATAATTCCTGCCACAAACATGTACAATGAGGCACTATTCCTCCCACTGACACCAATGATATAGCACTTATTCTCACACTGACACCAATGATGGAGCACTATTCTTCCCACTTACACTAATGATCGGGAATAGACAGGCATGGAGGAGATAATATTTCTATTTCGTTCAACTGACAGCGCTCCAAAAAATCATAACTACTTGGGTTATATTGCTCCTCCAGGAGTAGGACTATAGGAAGAATAAAAAACACTTGGCTACACCCATGGGCCGTCCTCAGCTGGTATGTAACCCCCTCTCTGCTCTAGGTATTCAGTTTATAACCTGTCTAGTCAGGAGTAAGGACCTAGGCTCCCAGCTGGGATCTCTTGGTCCTAGCAATTTTCTTTCTCTTTCCTTGCATCTCTTTTTTGCTCAGGTGACGGTCCAGGCATCTTGGCCGATCCTCACCATATGGTTTAGCCCGCTGTTGTCTGAAAACGGTCACAGGCGTGCAGAACTAACTACACTCTTGTGATCCATAGGAGAAGTATGGCCAACAAAAAGCTTTAGCCATACTTCTCCTTTAAGACATAGCTTAAAGAATAAACAAAATGATAACTTTTTCACATGGTGGGAATTCATCATTCTGCATTCTAGATCTAAAAATATTTCCAAATTTCCCTCCCAGTTTATTTAATCAATGCAACTAGACCCTGTGTACCGGATATGCGGCAGCAGGCTTTTAACCTGATCATTAGCCATTGATTGTTCAAAGTTACTGTAAATCTATCTTGCACACCAAGAATCTGACATTTTCCTCTAAAGGTACTCTGAAAAACGCCATTTTTTAAAAATATAATTCAGAGCTCAGGATTGCATACCCCTCTTCTACTCATAATTGGTCAGGTCTATACGCAGTTGAAAATGTCCCCGGTACATCCTCAATCCCCCTCCTTTATCTTTTAGGTTTTCTTAATACTAGCAGTTTAGAGGGTGGTAAAACCCTGAAGTTAAGCTACGGTTTTACCTCCCTCCAACATCTCCCCCTTTAGCTGCAGATGCATCAGTTTGGGTTGCACACATGCCGCAGGTTGCAATGCTTTGCATTGCTCCGCAGCTGCAGTAGGAATTCTATCCTCTGTCGCTTTCGGCAGGCACTACCCACCCCCTAACCACGTGCAATACACAGAGTTGCAGTGCACTACTGCAGGGTCCAAGGTGTTAACGTTAGCAGTAAGGAGGCCATACAATGTCACTTTGCTGCCCGTCAAATGCTCTTGGATGAGCGATAGACAATTCAGACAGAAGCTCTAGTGTGTACGAGCCCTTAAGGTTTGTTTAGACACATTTTGAAATTGTAGATACCATGGACGCTTTTAATGCGCCTATCGCGTTGGTGAGCTTTTGCATTTTTTGTAAATCCCAATTAGAACACAAGTAGAACACAACATACATGGGTATAGGACATTTTTACCGACACTGACACACGTACACCTAGACAGGTTGAACTGGATGGACTAATGTCTTTATTCAACCTTACCTTCTATGTAACTATGTAATAAGGCGTTATTAGCGTGCTTTACAAAGTGCTTTGTTAGAAAAGCGCGTTCCAGACCCCTCCTGTATTTTGGTTTTCTATTGTATAGATTATTGTACTATCATCTTGGCTAGTAATGCTTTCCAAATGCAGTGTAAAAGCCATAGGGAGTTTGTGATGCCCTCGTGGTGCATTTACAGCACGTTTACATTGACACAAATGGAGGCGAAGCGACACAAATACACTAGTATGAAAACACTGTCCACTGCAGTGCACATAATTGACACAAAGGGGTTTATCTAAAAGAGTGCAAAATCTGGTCCAGGTTTTTTTGTGAAAGCTTAATTGAACAAGCTGAAGTTAGAAGCTGATTGGCTACCATGCACAGCTGCACCAGATTTTGCACTCTCCCGTTTTAGTAAATCAATACCCAAGTGTTGACACACGTTCGTGAGGCTTCAAAAAATGTACAACTTTTTAAATCCAACTTTAATATATCTTCTAAGGCTGAGATTTTTGTCACCTATTCATTTTTTGACTGTTCATTACTAATCCTATATCTAAATTGATTTAATATTGCATATTTTTTATCATATGTTTGAACTTTTAGTATTTAACATATTTTGCGTGTGTCTGAAAACTGACATCATTTACATGTATGCATTTTTAGAATTCTAACAAAAATATGAAAAGCTAAATCACCTACAGAAAACATTTCATAGGTATGTATTAGTGATTGACTGATATCGTTTTTTTTTTAGTACCGATACCGATATTTTGGTCATCGGATATCGGTATCGGTCGATATTGGCCGATATTTTCAGACAGTAAAAAAATATTTTTCACAGGTACTATTGTGGAGGGATTTCAAACCCTTCCTCTGCACTTAAAAGCATTCAAAATGCCAAGTTTGGCTGTTTTGAATGCTCGCATTTTTTTTAATTTGCCGCCGAGTACCCAGAAGTGATGTCATGACATCACTTCCGGTTTTTTTACATGGAGACCCGATCAGAGCCGAATGCAGCTTTGACCTTGTCTTCTCTTCGGCAGCCGGGCAGGTAGGATGCCCAGGTCTCCCATCCCAACGGCAAGCCGCGGCAGGAGGGGGGAGACGCCCCCTCACGCTCCTTGTAATGACAGCCGAGCGGCTTCTCAGCCGCATCGGTTGTCATTACAAGACAGCCGACCGTCGGCTATGGATGCCGGTACCAGGGTGATGCCTCTAGCTGCAGGCATCACTCCGGTACATGCTCTTTCCTGAAATATCGGCAATATCGGCAACCTCAGGGGTAGATTCCCATATATCGGGGAAAGTGCATATCGGCCCCGATATATATCGGCATTGCCGATAATTGGTCGATCCCTAGTATGTATACAAGAAGCTAACAAAATAAACTCTAAGCGCCAAAGAGCGCAGAGCACTCAAACCCAATTTGTGGTGAGGGAACTCCATCTGCATGAATTAAAACAAGGGGAGGAAGAGACGCAGCACAAAACACCATGGTGTAGTACCATCAGTGAAAATACTTTTTTAAAACAAAGTATCCTACTTACAAAGTGTATTACATCACACATGCGCGAGCTGCCCAAGATGGAAAAGGGGTGACCACAAAACAGTCCACACACCCTGGCCATGGGCATGGGTTAGGACAATAAGAGCGGTCTCTTGGAGATCCGGTCCTCTGTGTGACGTCACAACCCGGAGTATGCACATTATTTTGTTTTGAGATGACTCATCAGCACCTGATGAAGATAAAGTTACCTGGAAACACATACTGTGCATGCTGTGGGTGGTGATGTAACACAGGAGGACAGATCTTGAGACATGTATGGCTCCATCGCTTCCTCCCCAGTGCTGAGCACAGCTTGTCTGGTAACAACCTCCAGGATATCTCTCTTCTTGTCCTAACTCATGCCCCTGGCCAAGGTGTGTGGACTGTTTTGTGGTCACCTCTTTTCCATCTTGGGCAGCTCCTGCATGTGCAATGTCACACACATTGTGAGTAGGATACTTTGTTATAATAAAGTGTTTTTACTGATGGGTACTACACCATGGTGTTTTGTGCTTTGCCTCTCCCTCCCCTTGTTTTCATTTATATAAAAAGCTAACTGCTTTGGGAAGAGAAGCACAAAAATGTATATTAATGAAGATAAGAAAAAAGCTTATGATAAATTAGAGATTTTACTATTAGTTAATCAACACAAAATGTAGGGAAGAGACCAGGATGCATAATATATAAGATGTAAATAGAAGGATAAAAGGGGCATTGGAGTGCTAGAATCTGAAAAATAATTCACCTTTGTATGGTGTTAAAGCGCTTCATAAGCCAGTTTAGCCATTTTAATCCTTTAGAACTGCAAAGAGGTTTTAAATGTTTTAACATGTGAAGTGAAAGTTAGCTGTAAAACATGCTAGATGAGTTGTTTTTTTTCTTTTAAAAAATTGAGTTTGCTATTTCTATGTTTCTGAAAGTCGCTCTGTGGTTGACACTATTTTCTTGCAGAGTTGGAGCGCCAAGTTCAATGCCGTTGATTTGCAGTTTGTACACCCTGCCGCAGTTGTTTGGGCAAACTTATTGGTTCTAGAGTTTTCTTCCAGAGTCAATGTCATATGGTCGCCTGTACTTCATGTCTTTATCTTTCTGGTTACAACACTTTTTATATAATGGGAGACACCAATGTTCCACGATGTAGGACCCATGTATCTCAATGACACTAGGTCATGGATCACTAATATGCTGCAACTTTAAAATATGTTGTTTTTATTATTTATCAGGAATTTTTCAGTTTGTTTTAACATACTGATCATTATATTTTATTGCAGCAAAAAATATAAAAATCAAGAATTTTTTTTTTTTATAGGCCATATGTAAATTTATGGAATCAATTTACTGCACATTGCAATGGAAAGTAATCCAATGCTTACATGTGTTTGTCATCAACTGTATGTATTTCGTAGATATTTATTGAGAGGCAATGCTAGGTTTTAACATTGATTATGTTGACACTTGAAGCTGAAGAGTTTCAATATGCACCCAACACGTTACAAGGATTTGGCAGTGCTGAATGGAGAAATGTGAAAGACTGCAGATTGCTGGAGAATGCTGCTTTCCAGCCTCCCGCTGACAGTATAAATATAGCTTCATAGTTTTAAAGGAAAACCTATAATCCTGTTTGATATATGTAATTCTTATTTTGAAAGCAAAACATTCCATGTGACAGTACAGATGACTTTTGTAAATTCAGACAATGGTCTTTTGCTAATGTGTTAATATTTAACAAGAAAAATATAATAGCTTTCCTAAGATCACCTAAATGACTAATGGAAAATGTTTAAAATGCTTTCCCAGACCACACAAAGATAAGGGAATACATAAATAACTAAACGGATAAGCCGAAATGTGGGTAGAATTTCTGGATCAATGACAGCTCTTGTTACTTTTAAGAGCAAAACGTCTAGTCCCTTAATATGGAGGTTATTTCTCTTCCTGTTTTTCCTAGTACACCATAGGGAATCCAAGCCACCCTTTTTAGTTTTTTATCTGAGCATGAGTAAGAATAATATTTAAGGACCCCCCCCCCCCCACACACACACACCTTTGCCCGAAGCAAACATTCCTTATGTTCTGCAGGTAAAGTAAAGCCAATGAGCTACATAACACCTGTTTCTCTTTCGTTCATCGACAGACACAGCACTCCATTAATCATAACTACTGGGTTATGTTGTCTCCTCCAGGAGTAGGATTAGGAAGAACAAAAAACTCCTGGTTACGCCAATGGGCCGTCCTCAGCTTGGTAAATAACCCCTCTCTGCTCTAGGTATTCAGTTTTAATCTGTCTAGTCAGGACCTACTCTCCTGACTGGGATCTCTTATGCTAGCAATTCGTTTTTTTCTCCTTCCTAACATCTTTTTAGTTTTTTTTCTCTTCGAAGATCTGCAATCAACTCCCGGGCTGGGCGAGGGGCTGCATAATCTAGCTCCAGTGATTTCCCCCCCCCCCCCCAGCCCAGCCAGCCAGTGCGTGCAGACGGCAGCTACGCGCTAGGTCAGCCGTGACATAGTCTCATTGACAGTGGCTGGCCCGCGAGTTAAACGTCTCGCAGGGTCGCATATGACTGGGGCATTGGGTCTGAGTCGCAGCGGTCCCTTGGCCGACAGCTCCCCTACTTCGGTGGCAAGGATTCTGTCTGGACCGTTACCCGCACCATGGAAGGGTAACTACAGTCCCCCCTCTCCCCTTTTGGCGTTTTTTTGGGGTGGACGCAGGTAACCTACAGGGATGGTCGGACCTGCCTGCAGGATTCCTCCTCCCATCCTTAAATCCTTCAGTGAGCTGAGCTTCCCCCACTCCCTTTCCCCCTTGTCTGGACCTGCAATCTGGTGGATGTCCCAGGGCAGAGGATGCAGCAGAGACCCCTGGGGTCTCCACTGCTATTCCCACTCTGTAAGGGTCCTGGGATAGTGTGCATCCTGCCCTGGTAGTCTGGAGGGGTCCCAGTATAGGGAGACCCCTAGGGGTATGCCCTACTGTTTGCAGGGTGGGAATAGTGCGGGCGTGGGGGGGCACTGCTTTTGGACGTCCCAGTAGTTATGATTGATGGAGCGCTGTGTCCGTCGATGAATGAAGGAGAAAATGTGAATTTTGTACTTACCGTAAAATCCATTTCTCTGAGTTCGATGGACACAGCACAGAGCCCACTATGAAGTTCTAATACTGCTTGCTACTAAACTGATTACCTAAAGCAGAGGGGCGGGGGTTATGTACCAAGCTGAGGATGACTCATGGGCATAGCCAGGTGTTTTTTTTCTGCCTAGTCCTACTCCTGGAGGAGGCAATATAACCCAGTAGTTATGATTTATGGAGCACTGTGTCTGTCGATGAACTCAGAGAAATGGATTTTATGGTAAGTACCAAAATCCCATTTTCTGCATACATAAAGAGTAAAAACATGTGGGCACATAGGGGTTCTCATAAACGTGAAAGTGTGAGTAATTAAAAATTATTTTTTTATCTCTCTGGAAAACTGCTTTCTGTTTTCTCACATCAGTCAGGGAGGGAGTCACAGATGTTGAAAGGTATTAAATGATACTGTAAAACTATTTCTTTCGCACTTGTCTCAAGCAAGAAGAATGTAGTGATAAACATTCATGATAGTCTTACTTGGAGGTCTGTAAATTACATTTAATAATATTTGCAGCTGAAAGGAGAAAACAAATTCTGTCATTCATTATGGGACACATAGCTGTTAAGAGTCTATGCCAGTGGTCTCCAAATTGCAGCTTGGGGGCCAGATGTGTCCCTTTCCTCGCCTTTGACTGGCCCTTGGAACACTGTTCCCATTGATATGAGGCACTATTCTTCCCTATTCCTCCCACTGATACCCAACAATGAAATGCTATTCCTTCCACTGACACCAACAGTGGAGCACTTTTCTTCCCAGTGACACAAACAGTTGGGCACTAGTCCTCCCATTGACACTGATAGTGGAGCACCATTCATATTCATTCCACTGACCGCAACAGTGGGGCAATATTCTTTCCACTGACCCCAAAAGTGGGGCAATATTCCTTCCACTGACACCAATGATGGTGCACTATTCCTTCCAATGATTCCAACTATGGGGCACTATTCTTCCACTGGTAACAGTGATGGGATCACTACTCTTTGCGCTGACACCACCAATGGACACTTCCTTCTATTGACAAAAACAATTGGCAAACCCCCACCCCCCTCCCCCCAGTGATCGGGCCCTATTCTTCAAACTAATACCAGTGATGGGGGAGTATTCTTCCTCCTACTGGCCACAGATTCTGTGTGATCTTTTTGCTCCCACTGACCACAGAATCTGAGACATTGTCCACTTACATTGACACTGGGGCATTTTCTACTCTTACTGGTCATAATCTGAACAACAGTAAACTGGTCCTTTATTTAGAGAGTTTGGAGTCCCCTGGTCTATACAATGGGTTATTCTGCCATCATATACTCAAGCTTCAATGTTGTGTCCCTCAGTGAACATCATCGAAGAGTTTAGGGTGAATACATATAATACCAGTATTAGCCCATGAGATCTCAGCATTTTACTTTAAGTTCAAATAAAGGCTTTTATTTGACAGTCAAAAGAAGTCCCAAATCCAGTCACTAGGAGAAGCACAAGCCTCATTAAGAAAGTTTGTTTAACCTTACATTACAGAGCCAAATCCTTCATCATTTGTGTGTCACATGACATCCCTCCGACACTACAGCTCACAGTAGGAGGATTTCAGCAAATAAGGCAGTGCTGTCAATCCAGAAAGCAGTGGGCAGGACAAGGCATGTTCAGATTCCAATTGACCATCTACATGCTGCAAGGACAAAGCTGATCTGGTGTGACCTGGTTTTCATCCGACTGTACTACAAGAAGCACAGCCAATGTGAGGGTGGAAACTCTGCACTGAATTCAGGAGTAGTGTGGAGCCTCCTTGCCACATCATTACAGGAAGCTGCATTAGCTGGACATGACTGGCAGGATCAGAAAGTATTATTGGGACTAAGAAAACTGTAAATGCAGATACACTTATAATTAAGTACTGCAGCATACATTTTTCATTCCTGCCTGAACAAAAACAACATATCTATGGCCAGTTTCAGGAAGTTAGGTACCAGGCAGTAGCCATAGGCATGGAATAAATATAGAAAAAAAAAAAGAGCACCCAAATGTCGGACTGTACAGGCAGGAGTTTGATTTCAATAAAATTTACAATTTTAATAAATAGATCACATTAAAACAATAACAAAACTTTGATAAAACCAATAGTACTGGGAAGTTATACACTTAATGTAGAAAAGAGCAACACCACTCAGGCCGGTTAATGACCACAATCCAAGGTAGGTGCTGAACCTCGGCTCGCCACCGCAAGGAACATATGTGAAGGAATCGGTCGCACACCACCTAAGGATTCGATGAAGAAAAAGTTCTTTATTCACATATGTGGTACAAGGTACAGCAGGGTAGGATATAGTAGACGCGTTGTTCACTACATAGATGTGCAACAGGAAGCCATCATTTAAGTGTTCACCCATGGGTGCACACCAAAATTCAATTGGCCTCCTAATTACTCCAACCTGACACATATCAATTTTTATAAAAACAATGAGCTAAACAAAATTGTGAATATAGTTTAAGTGAGCAAAAAATGTGTACATTTATATGTGCATGCAGGGCTGCTGTTAGAAATCGCGGGGCCCCGTACAGACTACCTGGCAAGGCCCCCCCCCAAGAAAATATTAAAGATACAGTCAGGTCCATAAATATTGGGACATCTACAAAATTCTAATCTTTTTGGCTCTGTACACCACCACAATGGGGTTGAAATGAAACAAACAATATGTGCTTTAACTGCGGACTTTCAGCTTTAATGTGAGGGTATTTACATCCAAATCAGGTGAAGGGTGTAGGAATTACAACAGTTTGTATGTGCCTCCCACTTTTTAAGGGACCAAAAGTAATGAGACAGATTAACAATCCTAAATCAAACTTTCACTTTTTAATACTTGGTTGCAAATCCTTTGCAGTCAGTTACAGCCTGAAGTCTGAACGCATAGACATCACCAGACGCTGGGTTTCATCCCTGGTGATGCTCTGCCAGGCCTCTAGTGTAACTGTCTTCAGTTCCTGCTTGTTCTTGGGGCATTTTCCCTTCAGTTTTGTCTTCAGCAAGTGAAATGCATGCTCAATCGGATTCAGGTCAGGTGATTGGCTTGACCATTGCATAACATTCCACTTCTTTGCCTTAAAAAACTCTTTGGTTGCTTTCGCAGTATGCTTCGGGTTATTTTCCATCTGCACTGTGAAGAGCCATCCAATGAGTTCTGAAGCATTTGGCTGAATATGAGCAGATAATATTGCCCGAAACACTTCAGAATTCATCCTGCTGCTTTTGTCAGCAGTCACATCATCAATAAATACAACAGAACCAGTTCCATTGGCAGCCATACATGCCCATGCCATGACACTACCACTACCATGCTTCACTGATGAGGTGGTATGCTTTGGATCATGAGCAGTTCCTTTCCTTCTCCATACTCTTCTCTTCCCATAACTTTGGTACAAGTTAATCTTGGTCTCATCTGTCCATAGGATGTTGTTCCAGAACTGTGAAGGCTTTTTTAGATGTTGTTTGGCAAACTCTAATCTGGCCTTCCTGTTTTTGAGGCTCACCAATGGTTTACATCTTGTGATGAACCCTCTGTATTCACTCTGGTGAAGTCTCTTGATTGACTTTGACACACATACACCTACCTCCTGGAGAGTGTTCTTGATCTGGCCAACTGTTGTGAAGGGTGTTTTCTTTGAAAGATAGAGGTTGTGGATCTTATATTGGAAGTTAGTTAGTAGTTTTCTGCCACCATCCCAACAATTTATGTGTAGTTTGTGGTGCCTCAAGTCAGGTGGGGGGATTTTATGGGCAGGAGTAAGGATATAGAAAAATAGTAATATATAATATAATATTTATTGAATTATGGAGGGGGGGAGAGAAAAGCACAAAATATGTACAACATTGGAGTGTGAATGGGTAGAGGCCCATTGAGTGCTAGTGAAGAAAAGGTAGAGTGTGTTTACACGTGAAAAATATGTGACTTCATCGTTTTTGAAAACAGGACAATCCTGCACTGTTGATCCCTATAGGATAGGGATTGGTTCAGAGCGGGTGTCCGATCGGTAATCCGACGCGTTTCGGCCAAGATTCGGCCTTTATCAAGGTTGTATCACCGATTCTATAATTATTGAGATATAATGTGTGAGTAGCTCAGTAGCACTACATATATATATATACAGAAGAATTTTTGTTAATAAGCATTTTACATACACTTTTGTATCCGATTTCTTGTGAATGTGTCTTCCCGAGATTTTCTTCAGGTGCTGCAGGAACTATATGCTGTGTAGGATAGACGGATAATTTGAGTATATGGGCTGGAAAAACAACCAAATGGAAAGTAGTGATTTTAGTAAATGGTTTTATTTACTTGGGATCTGAGAATTCAATTCAAAGTCCAGAGAAGGGTCCAGGATATATCTAGCAGTGGGACCAATCTGAAAAGATATCAATTTGTTGTAGGTTTTTTGTTTTTGTGCCAGTCCGCATGTGTGGTGATTTAACATAAGAATTGGTGACTTCCAACAAGGAAAAAGAAACGGCTGCAAAGGCCGTTGGTTCTGAGGAGGAGATAGGTTCAAGGAGAATCTTCTCCTCCAAAGAAAAACTTAGTTTTGTAGGGTAGTAAGGGTTAAAGACGTCCGTCCGCAGCATAGAAGTCTCCAGGATGCTTCCTCTCCCTCGGTTGGAGAGAGACTGGAGTTCCTGGAGCGTTCCCCGGCCTTAAATAGGCTGTCACGCATGCGCATAAGCGCTGTGTGAAGCCTTGTGACAGCAACCGTGCACGGTCAGTGGCGCGCCTGCGTGTATGACACGGCGCATCCCTTGACGCCCTCCGGTCGTGACACTTAGGCTGCCGACACGGAGGAAGAAACCGAATGATCCTGTGGGGATCTGGGAGGATACCAAAGCATCGACCCTCGTTTCTATTAGCCCCGATCTCAAAGATTCGGGGCTTTCCGTGCCGGGAGCTCCTGAAGTTTCGGGAAGGGCACCAAGAAAGGGGATTTGACATAATGATTATTTTGTAATACAGAAAGAAAAGTACATGAAAACAAAAAGGCAAAAAATGGTGGTGATACACATTAGTGGTCACCTAAGTCTCACTAAAAGCGATAATTAGCAGCAGTAAATTGTATAGAAGCAAGGGGCACAAAGTGTGCCGGGGTAGGGCCCGAGAGGGACACGTAGAGGGGAGAGGATCATTGTGTCAGGCATTCCAGGCATTCCAGAAAAAGGAGGGGGGTCAAAAAAACTGTAAGTTTTTCTTTGGAGGAGAAGATTCTCCTTGAACCTATCTCCTCCTCAGAACCAACGGCCTTTGCAGCCGTTTCTTTTTCCTTGTTGGAAGTCACCAATTCTTATGTTAAATCACCACACATGCGGACTGGCACAAAAACAAAAAACCTACAACAAATTGATATCTTTTCAGATTGGTCCCACTGCTAGATATATCCTGGACCCTTCTCTGGACTTTGAATTGAATTCTCAGATCCCAAGTAAATAAAACCATTTACTAAAATCACTACTTTCCATTTGGTTGTTTTTCCAGTCCATATACTCAAATTATCCGTCTATCCTACACAGCATATAGTTCCTGCAGCACCTGAAGAAAATCTCGGGAAGACACATTCACAAGAAATCGGATACAAAAGTGTATGTAAAATGCTTATTAACAAAAATTCTTCTGTATATATATATATATATGTAGTGCTACTGAGCTACTCACACATTATATCTCAATAATTATAGAATCGGTGATACAACCTTGATAAAGGCCGAATCTTGGCCGAAACGCGTCGGATTACCGATCGGACACCCGCTCTGAACCAATCCCTATCCTATAGGGATCAACAGTGCAGGATTGTCCTGTTTTCAAAAACGATGAAGTCACATATTTTTCACGTGTAAACACACTCTACCTTTTCTTCACTAGCACTCAATGGGCCTCTACCCATTCACACTCCAATGTTGTACATATTTTGTGCTTTTCTCTCCCCCCCTCCATAATTCAATAAATATTATATTATATATTACTATTTTTCTATATCCTTACTCCTGCCCATAAAATCCCCCCACCTGACTTGAGGCACCACAAACTACACATAAATTGTTGGGATGGTGGCAGAAAACTACTAACTAACTTCCAATATAAGATCCACAACCTCTATCTTTCAACGAATACCCCGGATGGACAACACATCCACGCCCTCACGGATCTTTGGAATACTATCTTAAAACAGCCCCAAATACTATTTTTTGATTGCTGACCAGCAGAGCATCATAACCCACTTCTTCCTGGACAGGACGACCCTCATTGTGGTTTCCACCACAATTTAAGAAGGGCCCCCCTGCACCCGGCTTAATTCATCCTTCCCTTACAAATCAAGGATGACTGAAGAAGAAGCAAGGAACGTGGGGGACCTGATTGGAGACGAGTGGGAGAGTCTCATGTCTGGCATCCAGACAAGTTTCAAAAACAAGGAGCAAACTGCTTCAGACATTCTAGCATTATTCAGATCTCTCCAAAAACATCTGGAGAGAAAGTCAGCCTTACATTGGCACATAAAAACTTTCGAACGCTACATAAGTGAGAAAATCAATCCCGTCGGCCTAAGGATCCAAATTTTTCCCACCATGGACAACATAACAGTTCAAATGAAAAAAGAATGGGAAGACCAACTCAACGAATGTTCTCGTAACCTGATGATTCTTCTACAAGAAGAATATTTAAGACAAATTAAAACACTGGACAACGATATTAAGAAACTATATGAACAATTGGCCCCCCTCAAGAAAGAACAACTCTACAGCGAACAAGAAAACAAACTCAAATCCCACTTGGAAGAGTTTGGTAAAGAAATATTAAGGAAAAAAGAAAGAAAGTATTGGCGGGATAAAAATGCCTTTGCACAAGGAAGGGCCTACAAATGGGCCAACCAACGACAAAATCGAAGAACACAATACGGTAAACCTCAAAACAGAACAGGACAACCATACTATTCATCTGACTCATCCTCATATGCTTCTGGCTCTGAACAAAACAAAGGAAGGAGAAGAGAACAATATAAACAAACAGAACAGCCACACAGAACGGATAATGAGAATCAGAGAACTACAGACCCCCAAGATACCATCAACATACAAGATGAGCCAGCAACTCAGTCAACAGACACGAATCAACCCGTGAGATCTCATCCTATCTTCACCAGATCCCAAGTGGAACAACAACAACAACAACAAAAACAACAGGTTTTTTTAGGGAAACCAAACACAAAACCTCCAAAGAAACTGAACCAATCAGAGAAAAAACTGGAGGAAGCCAGGGAAAAACGATAATTAATCTGTCATCATATACACTCTCAGATGAACAAAAGGAGGTCCTATCCTTAGGGCTCTCTTTTTGCCCAACCACCAGTACCGATACCTTTGAAACCATCAAGGATATTCATCTTTTTGCGAGGAACTTATTATTTAAAAGCTTCTACCAAAAACAACCACAACCTGCACAGAAAACAACCAAATTAACCGCGGCCGAATTTAGAGCCATTCGAGACCTCAATTTGCTTCTTCAAGAAAGCGATCTGGATGAATGGGACGACCTAACCGAATCTGACCTAATGCATGATAGTGATAATGAAGAAGAAACAGAAACATCTAATACACCATCCTTCAAAAAGAAATCAAGCAAGTTTCCACCCCTCAACACTAATCCCGCTATCGCATTATTTGTGAGACAAACCACCAAAGAGATTGAACAGTTGAAAAAGAAAAGACAGACCTCCAACCTCACCAACAAACAAAGGCAAGCCCTACAAGAATTAAAAGACAATGCCAACATCACTATAAAACCCTCAGACAAGGGTGGTAATGTAGTAATTATGGATAATGAAAATTATAAAACTATGTGCCTTAACATACTTGCCAACAAACAATGTTATAAACAAATTCTCCCTATAATGACGAAAACCTATGACGAAATTTTCTACTCTAAAGTAGATAAGGCATTCAACCAAGGCATCATTACCCAAACATTGTGGGAATTTATCAGGACCACACATCCTAAAACTCCGACACTATATGCATTACCAAAAATCCACAAAAACCCACAAAAACCCCCCGGACGACCCATTATCTCCGGCAACGGCAGCATCACAGAATCCATAAGTAAGGTAATAGACAGACATCTACGTCCACACGTTCAAGAATTACCCTCATATACCCAAGACACTCTCCATCTTCTGAGAATCCTGAATGACACTACCATACCTGAAGACTCATACCTGATTACCGTTGACGTCGAATCTTTATATAATAATATCCCACACACCAAAGGCCTAAATATAGTTCAAAATATTTTACGCAGCCACAGCGAACATGACCTAAAATTCAACAATTTCATTGTCGAAATGCTAGAATTCATCTTGAACCATAATGTCTTCACATTTGGAGGGAATTACTACCTCCAAATTTGTGGAGTAGCAATGGGGACTAGCTGCGCCCCCTCCTATGCAAACATCTTTTTAGGATCATGGGAACAGGACTTTTTATCAAAAGAAGAGAACAACATCTACTCGGAGAAAATCCTTCTTTGGCAAAGGTATATTGATGACATATTGATTGTATGGAACGGACCAGAAAACATGATACCCGATTTACTTCTTAAAATGAATACCAATGAACATAATATGTTCTTTACGATGACATACAACAAGTACCAGATTTCCTTCTTGGATACTCTCATATATAAAGAACCAACTGGCAAAATATCCACGACCCTATTCAGAAAGGATACAGCAGGAAACTCCATTTTACACGCTTCCAGCTTCCACCCACAACCACTTATCAAATCGATACCTTACAGCCAGTACCTACGATTAAAAAGAAACTGTTCAGATCAAACCAAGTTTCAACTAGAAGCCAATGCTTTAACAACTAGACTGCTTCAGAGAGGTTACACCAAGACCTCACTCAGAAAGGCCTTTAACCGTGCCAATCTGACTAACAGAGAAACACTTCTCTTTAAAAACAAAGAACCCACGACTCAAGAACCCAACACTCGGATCATTATCCGATTTACTAACGAACACAAACTAATAAAAAACATTCTCACAAAACATTGGTCCATTCTCACCGAGGAACCAAACATCTCTAAACTGATACCAAAACACCCCCCTATCACCTTTAGGAAGGCAGGATCGCTACAACAAAAACTGGTTCACAGTGAACACAAAGAAGGGTCCAGAAAAGACCCGTGTAAAACAAAGGGGACCTTCCCATGTGGGAGTTGCGCCCAATGCTATGTAATCCGCCAAACGATAGATACTACCCTACCGAATGGAGATGTTTTCAGACCGAATCATTTTTGCAACTGCAAGACCAGAGGTGTGGTCTACATGATGACCTGCGAGTGCGGGGCTTTCTACATCGGGAAAACCCGACAAGAATTTGGGAAACGTGTTAACCAACATTTACAAACTATGCATCTTGGCAATTTTTACGTTCCACTTGGCAGACACGTTAAAAACCACCACAACTACAAAATGCCAAAGGTCAATTTTATGGCCCTCGATAGGATCCATATTCCATTATGAGGAGGTGATTGGAATAAGATCCTCCTGCAGTTAGAAACGCGCTGGATTACCAGACTTAAAGCGACAGTCCCACCAGGACTCAATGAAGCCCAAAGCTTCCGCCCTTTCCTGGAGGGCTTTTCATCAGGGAAAACTGATTAATTTCCAACATCACCCCAACTTTGATTTTTCTCCACACACATATGACTCCTATTAGATTAAGGAGATCAGGGTACCAATCAAACTGTTTTTACCAAATTTATTTATTTTTTATTTTTAATTTTATTATTATTTTTATTTTTTGACCCCCCTCCTTTTTCTGGAATGCCTGACACAATGATCCTCTCCCCTCTACGTGTCCCTCTCGGGCCCTACCCCGGCACACTTTGTGCCCCTTGCTTCTATACAATTTACTGCTGCTAATTATCGCTTTTAGTGAGACTTAGGTGACCACTAATGTGTATCACCACCATTTTTTGCCTTTTTGTTTTCATGTACTTTTCTTTCTGTATTACAAAATAATCATTATGTCAAATCCCCTTTCTTGGTGCCCTTCCCGAAACTTCAGGAGCTCCCGGCACGGAAAGCCCCGAATCTTTGAGATCGGGGCTAATAGAACCGAGGGTCGATGCTTTGGTATCCTCCCAGATCCCCACAGGATCATTCGGTTTCTTCCTCCGTGTCGGCGGCCTAAGTGTCACGACCGGAGGGCGTCAAGGGATGCGCCGTGTCATACACGCAGGCGCGCCACTGACCGTGCACGGTTGCTGTCACAAGGCTTCACACAGCGCTTATGCGCATGCGTGACAGCCTATTTAAGGCCGGGGAACGCTCCAGGAACTCCAGTCTCTCTCCAACCGAGGGAGAGGAAGCATCCTGGAGACTTCTATGCTGCGGACGGACGTCTTTAACCCTTACTACCCTACAAAACTGTAAGTTTTTCTTTGGAGGAGAAGATTCTCCTTGAACCTATCTCCTCCTCAGAACCAACGGCCTTTGCAGCCGTTTCTTTTTCCTTGTTGGAAGTCACCAATTCTTATGTTAAATCACCACACATGCGGACTGGCACAAAAACAAAAAACCTACAACAAATTGATATCTTTTCAGATTGGTCCCACTGCTAGATATATCCTGGACCCTTCTCTGGACTTTGAATTGAATTCTCAGATCCCAAGTAAATAAAACCATTTACTAAAATCACTACTTTCCATTTGGTTGTTTTTCCAGCCCATATACTCAAATTATCCGTCTATCCTACACAGCATATAGTTCCTGCAGCACCTGAAGAAAATCTCGGGAAGACACATTCACAAGAAATCGGATACAAAAGTGTATGTAAAATGCTTATTAACAAAAATTCTTCTGTATATATATATATGTAGTGCTACTGAGCTACTCACACATTATATCTCAATAATTATAGAATCGGTGATACAACCTTGATAAAGGCCGAATCTTGGCCGAAACGCGTCGGATTACCGATCGGACACCCGCTCTGAACCAATCCCTATCCTATAGGGATCAACAGTGCAGGATTGTCCTGTTTTCAAAAACGATGAAGTCACATATTTTTCACGTGTAAACACACTCTACCTTTTCTTCACTAGCACTCAATGGGCCTCTACCCATTCACACTCCAATGTTGTACATATTTTGTGCTTTTCTCTCCCCCCCTCCATAATTCAATAAATATTATATTATATATTACTATTTTTCTATATCCTTACTCCTGCCCATAAAATCCCCCCACCTGACTTGAGGCACCACAAACTACACGTGAAGGGTGTTTTCTTCACCAGGGAAATAATTCTTCTGTCATCAATCACAGTTGTTTTCCATGGTCTTCCCGGTCTTTTGGTGTTGCTGAGCTCCCCGATGCGTTCTTTATTTTTAAGGATGTTCCAAACAGTTGATTTGGCCACACCTAATGTTTTTGCTATCTCTCTGATGGGTTTGTTTTGTTTTTTCAGCCTAATGATGGCTTGCTTCACTGATAGTGACAGCTCTTTGGATCTCATATTGAGAGTTGACAGCAACAGATTCCAAATGCAAATAGCACACTTGAAATGAACTCTGGGCCTTTTATCTGCTCCTTGTAAATGGGATAATGAGGGAATAACACACACCTGGCCATGGAACAACTGAGCAGCCAATTGTCCCATTACTTTTGGTCCCTTAAAAAGTGGGAGGCACATATACAAACTGTTGTAATTCCTACACCTTTCACCTGATTTGGATGTAAATACCCTCAAATTAAAGCTGAAAGTCTGCAATTAACCGCTTGCCGACTGCGCACAGTATATTTACTGCGGCAGTCGGCCCCGGCCAGGCAGAGTGACGTAGGTCTACGTCGCTCGCCTGTCACTCCTTCCAGAGCCAATAGCGGGCGGGCGCGCGCCCGCCGAGGCGCGCGCCCGCCTCGGCTCGTTCACGGAGGAGTGCGGGAGTGTGACTGGCGGACCCGATGTCCGCCGGTCACACTACGATCGCCGCTACAGCGGGAGAAAGACAGAGCGGCTTGTGTAAACAAGCCACCTGTCAGTTCTCCCTGTGTAAAAGTGAAGATCAAACAGTTCTACTATGTAGAACTGTTGATCTTTGTTTTTACACTAGTAGCCATGTCCCTACACAGTTAGAATCACGCCCCTAGGACACACTTAACCCCTCCCTGTCCAATACTGTTAACCCCTTCCCTGCCAGTGTCATTTTTGCAGTAACAGTGCATATATATAGCACTGATTACTGCAGTAATGTCACTGGTACCCCCAAAAGTGTCAAAAATGTCAGTCAAGGGTCCGATCTGTCCGCCGCAATGTCGCAGTACCGCAAAAAAAATCGCAGATCGCCGCCATTACTCGTTAAAAAAAAAAACACCAAAAATGACAAAAATCTTTCCCTTTGTTAGTAAACGCGATAACTTTTGCGCAAACCAATCAAAATACGCTTTTTGCGATTTTTTTTACCAAACATAGGTAGCGTAAAACAAATTGGCCGAAAATTTTAAAAAATTTTGATTTTTACATTTTTTTTTGGGGGAATTTCATATAAAAAAAAGTGAAAAATATTGTTGTTTTTGCAAAAATTACGCTCTTTTTTTGTTTATAGCGCGTGATCAAAAAATCGCACAGGTGATCAAATACCACCAAAAGAAAGCTCTGTTTGTGGGAAAAAAAGGACGTGAAATTCGTTTAGGTACAGCGTCGCACGACCGCGCGATTGTCCGTTAAAGTCACGCAGTAAAAAATCGCAAAATAACCCCTGGTCTTTTAGCAGGAAAATCCTCCGGTGGTAAAGTGGTTAAAGCACATCTTGTTTGTTTCATTTCAAATCCATTGTGGTGGTGTATAGAGCCAAAAAGATTAGAATTGTGTAGATGTCCCAATATTTATGGACCTGACTGTATATTTAACTAAAATTCCAACAAAATCACTACTAGCAGACACAAATATAACATTACTCGCATAATTCCTGCTAAATCTAATAAAAAAAACTGTTAAATAAAAAAGATGAGATGATAAAAACGTACAGGCTGGGCAGTTGGAGCTCAGTGATCAGAGAGACAGAGAGAGAGAAACAAAGTTACAATTTGCAAATAAACTCCTGAGCAGAGATAAGTGCTGGGAGGGGGGCCCACACAAGGGAGGGGGATTAATGAGGGACAACTGTCTCTTTCTCAACAGATAAAAGCTGATAGCAGGGAGAGGGACAGATCAGGTTCAGGTGCTGGAGGAAGATTTCTGTATTTGTTGTCCATCACTAATCCCCCTCTCTGTGTGGGCCCCCCTGTGTGTTCAGGCCCCCTACAAGAGGGCTGGTGCCCCCCCCCCCCCTATCAGCGGCCTTGTGTGCATGAGTGTACATAATGAAAAAGAAAAAAGTAAAAAATATATACGTGTACACTGTGCCAAGCTGTACTTTAAAAAGTGCACAGTCTATTTGCCTTTAGTAAATTAATTCCCAATGCTTTAACGTATACAATTTTTGTAAGCACATTTTTTTTGTTAATCTCTGGCAAAGTTCTTCATTTGGAGATCCTGCTATTAATGGCACTTCCTGGAAGGCTGACAATGCTGCTGTTATTTATCAGAGCAGACTTAGCTTTATCAGCCTGGCTTGCCTCTCTGAATGATCTGTCAGATAGGCAGCCCAATGACCAACTAAAGGAACATGTCCAGCAAGCTGTAAATGCTGTTAATAATTACAAGGCGTTGTCAACCTGCAACAGGAAAAATTGCTATTGGCAGGATCTCCAGGTAAGAAACTTTCCAACAGATTTACAAAAAATGATTTGTCTAAGAAGAAAACTGTATACAGGCGGCACGATGCCAAACATACTGAAGAATAGAAATGAAGTTTAATTTATCAGTAGATTTAAATTTAACTACTGCACTTGAAGGGAAAAAAAACATTACATCATTTTGGAATCATACACCTACATAATTGTCACATTAGTGGGTTTTGTTTTTAATCACTGAATTTATTAACCTAAACTGAAAAACTTTTAGCTTTTGCATAGTGGGAGTAAGAAAGTTTTTATTGTTCATGTCCCCATTGAGAACATTTTCCCCACTTTCTGTCCCTGGTGACATGGCAACAGTGTTGCCAACCTCCCGCAGCATTTTTTTACTGACAACAAGTGAACAATTTGCTGACAACCAGAAAAATGACAGAACTTCTATTAAAAAGTAAGACCATATTTAAACAGTATAAACATAATATGGAAATACTGACAATACCCATAACAATAATTTGCCTGGTTTACGCTTAAAAAGTTAACACAGTATGACAAATTATCAGCCCCTGATATTTACAGACAGGTGCAAAAATCACATATTTTTACAAACTGTCCATAAATGTGCTGATGGTTGGCAACCCTGCATGGCAGAATGGAAGGAGAAATCTCCCACAGTGCCACAGACAGTAGTAAAACCTGACAGGTTCAGGCCCTTCTCCATTCTAAATGTAGCACTGCCCCCATGGGAGCTGCTTAAAGCAGATTCCCCTGGGTTACCCATAGCAACAACTTGCATTTTCTTAGCACTTTGGCTCAGTCAGTTAATAGTCCAGGGGATTTGTTTTTTGTGTTTTTATTTAGAACTTGGATGGGAGAAGGGATGAGTGGGATACTCCAACTTAACAAACCGTGCACAATCTATCTGTGTTGAATGTGGCAAGGCCACTGCTTCACCCTGCCACTGAAGTGAAGTATTGAAAAGCAAATTATTTGGTAGATTACTCTTCAGGGTCTAACTCGGCACCCCCTTTCTCACTGACTGTGTGCGCTGACCTTCTGTCCTCTGACCTCACTGGAGTGGTCCCCTTCCTGAGCAGACCCCTGGAACTCACGGACACTGTTTTTCCCAAGTAGCTCTGCCTTCAGCTCCACTGTCAGTTTCTTCAAGACCTCTATGGGTCAGCTCCACACCTGGCTCACTAGCCCGACTGCCTGTGACCACTTCCTTTCCTGACAGGAGGAGAGACAGCCGTTACCCTCCTCCTGGGACTCTGCTTCCCGCCAAAGAGGCCCTGTCACATATGCCCTTGGCTTTTATGGTCAATCCCAGGATGCACTGCAGTTGTGCCCTCCCACTGGAATTGCCACAAAAGCCTCTGTGTCACTGGCTGGGTTTCCTCCACTGCCCAACAGGCTCCCCTATAGGATACAGTGGGGACACTCCCTCAGACCGAGTGAATCAAACCTTGACACATGTAACAGGCCTAACTAACAATCCTGCTCCCTGATAAGCAGAAGAGGAAACAAATGTTTTTCTTTCTAGCACCTATCTAGGAGGGTGCTACATAAATAAAGGCCTGTTTTACAAACAATCAAAGATTTTTCATTAAACTTACCAGCTTGCCTTCCAAAAAATCAAAATTGGCCCTGTCTAACAATCCACGTTAACAAACAGAGGATTTGTTTGCACACATTTATATGCATAATCTGCTGTGCCTGCGTCAAGGCTCCTATGTGTCCTTTGGTCCTAACTATCACTCTGAGTCGCCAAATTGGAGGACCTATAGCAGAGGATAGATTAAGGGCAGGTTTGCCCGGAGGGAGCTCACCCCTCCTTAAAGGCACAGGGATGTGCGCAAAGGCTAGTTATAGGTTGAGGTGATTGCCACTTTTTTGTACAGGTTGTTGGATTTGATGCTGGGATGTGCTGGATGCCTTCAGCTGCCATTGTGCTCTTGGTGGGTGTCCCCTGTGTCCTTGTGCCTAAAGGGAGGAGTGGGCTCCCTCCAGGCAAACCTTCCCTAAATCTATCCACTGCTATGTGTGCTCCAATTAGAAAATGATAGCATTAGGGCCATAGTACACAGAGGAGTCTTGATGTAGGTACTGCGGCTTCGACGTTATGTATAATTGCAAATGTGTGCAAACAAAACCCTTGTTTTTACTTGAATTGGTAGGGTAAATTTGTTTTTTGTTTTTGCAAGCTAGCAGGTAAGTGTGCTGGGAAATGTTTGTTTGTGATGTGCGTTGCCCTTCCATGTGCACCCTAATGCAAAGGCTGGTAATAGGTTGGGGTGGTTGCCACTGTTTTGTACAGTTGTTTGAAGGCTGTGTTTACCCGTCCTTGTGCAGGAAGTCTTATCCAAGTCACTTGGGATGCAGCAGCTGTACGGACACAGCTGCTGCTCCCAATGTGACATTGGTGCGGACGCACAGCCCCAAGCACACCCTTACACGGGGGCACAGATGCATACAACAACGTGCGGAAAAGGCCAAAAAATGTACTTATTCCATTTGTGCACCATTGGAAAAGATTTACTCTCCCAGCCTGTCATGTCATCAAGAGGGGCCGAGGGACATCGCCAGCAGGGACACACAGCAATTAAAACCAGACAGATTCAAACCCGTTATCCAATTAAAAAGTTAAGGTATGGAAGAACAAAAAATATGTATTGCTACAGAACTTCTCTGTAATTTACCTTATACTATTTTTTCCTTCATCCGTAGACGACGAACTGTTTTTAAATCACGATTGGATCTAAACTCACCAATTGGTTTTAATGTAAAAAATATATATTTCTGCCAAAGAATTTTCAGCTTTTGTTAGGGATTTCTAACCATTTCTTCAGGGAATATGTGTGTGGCTTTTAGTTTTCTTATGTGTGCTTATTTCCTGAGGTCAAGCTCTAGAACACCACTGGATTTAGGTCAGGGAATTGGGACGGCTGCGTAATGTTTTTTTAAGGCAGTGTAATGGTCCATGCACTTAAGTTATTTATAAAGCTGTAACTTAGCTATATGACATAAATAAATCCTACTATTAGCAGGCTTTTTTTTCATAGTTACACAGCTCTAGCACTGAAAACCGATTGATTTCAAGGTTGGAGCAATGCTATAGTAAAATTACTGAGGCATACACATTTCTTTAAGGTAACATTGGCTTTCATTAGAGAACGGTACTGGAAATAGAAAAGGCTGAAATCACATTCACCAGAAGGAGATTCTGGAATAACGTGTTCAGCACTTCCTGAAAAAGAAACATTACTAGTGAAAGTGATTACAAACTGTAGCACCTGACCATTAAAGTGAGTCTAAAACCAAAACATTTAAAATGTTTAGTTTTTGGATTAGTATAGGGAAAAATTAGAACTGTATTATAAATAAAAAGGTCTGAGAGAGGGGTATAAATAAAAAGGTCTGAGAGAGGGGTATAAATAAAAAGGTCTGAGAGAGCGGTATAAATAAAAAGGTCTGAGAGAGGGGTATATGCAAGTGGCTAATCCAGCTCTATACCAAGAGGTCATCGACCCAACAAATATATTCAAAATAAGGAGGGTAAAGAAAAATGGGTGTTTAGCGATGACCCCTTGGTATGTCTAATATGACCAATTACACAGAACATTCTAAAGGTTCATAGCGTTATTACAAAATATGAAGCATTTTTCATCACTTGGGCAATATAGAACCCCCCCCCCCCCCCAAATAGATAAAATCAGAAAGATGGTGACAGGCTGATCATCTGACCCAATACCTAATATTAATAATCAGATCAATACAATAAGTACAGACACATACATGAATACATATCCATTTGTATATTCAACCAGCCCCCTTTCCCATGGAAAAAGGTAAAAAAAAAAAAAAGGGGGGAGGTTGAAGTGATGCAAATACCTCATGAGCCCATAATATCCATTCGCACTATGGGGAAACCTAGATTGGAACCCAAGGACAACAATCCGTGGAAATATAGCAGACTGGGCAAAACCACCAGGGAGCACATAGGCTGTGCTAGAAAAAAACCTATGATCACAGCCTGATCAACTAAAGGTGGACATAGATTTGACTTCATATATTGAAAATATAGATCAATTTGCAGTAACAAGGTAAACGAAGTATAAAATAATAAACTCTAAATAACTCCACTAACCTTCGCATATGAAAGATGCAGAGATAGTTACCGTATTTTCCGGCGTATAAGACGACTTTTTAACCCAGGAAAATCTTCTCAAAAGTCGGGGGTCGTCTTATACGCCGGGTATCGTCTTATACGGCGGATACTGGAGCCGAACTGGAGAATATGCGGTGTGGGAGTGAGAGCACTTCAGCTATGCTGCCACACGGACTGCCTAAGTTGACAGAGAACTCCCATCCAGGCTCCCCCGCCCCTACCTCCACCGCTGTCTAAGTTAAAAAGCTTGTGATTTGTTGTTGCTAGGGGCGGTCCTAGCAACCAATCTGCCTGTTAAATGGAAAGCTGGACACTTCCTGCCTTATGCTCGGACATGCTGCTTCCTCTATCTGCTGTGTAAGGTAAGGGGGGGGGCTGTAAAGGGGACTGTGAAAGGGAGTAATGTGCAAGTAAGGGGGGACAACTGTAGAAGAGACTGGGATACAAGGAGGGGGACTGTAGAGGGGATTGGGATACAAGGAGGGGTACTGTGGAGGGGATTGGGATACAATAAGGGGTACTGTGGAGGAGACTGGGATGCAAGGAGGGGGGTTGTGGAGCATGGCAGCTCCCATGGGTTTATTAATTTATCCTTCCTTTCAGCTTTAGAGTGAATTTGGAAAAGTTTAATCCACTTGCACTGTTTTATGCATACTCTATATTTTAACTGGAAAAGTTGGGGGTCGTCTTATACGCCCAGTCGTCTTATACGCCGGAAAATACGGTACTCCAAAATTCTCATAGGTAATAGGGGAAATGGTATCTTCAATAAGAACTGAAAATCAAATAGAATAACCAAAAACCTTCATGTATCAAAGGTTAATACTCGAGCCCTTCGTTTATGTAAGGTTAACACTTACCAAAATGTGTATAGATAGTCATTAAAACAAAGGAGGTGACTCAGGGATAATAGGTTTCATTTATAAAGGCCCTCTATTAGTAGTCCAACAGGTCGGTGATGTCCATGAAGGTGTCTTAGGGGAGGTTCATCACTTGGGGACCATTTAATATTAAAAAAAATGTCATAAAAAAAAGTCTTAAAACAGAAAAACGTGTCTTAGAAGGGATTATTCTCAGTTTGGAATATTCTTTTTCACTTATGTCCACAAGGCACAAATAGAAGGGAATTTTCTTAATGGAATAAAACTGGCAGTAAAAAAAAAAACTGTCAAGAATTAAACATTTTCTTACTCTTTCCAAAATGATAAAAGCATTGTTTTAGCTTTAGATATAATTTAAACCTCAGCAAAAGGCAGAAGACTTGGGGTGATTATTCTTTTTCTTGTGTTTACCAGCGGATTGCAAGAGACATTCCAATCCATTTATCTCTAGGGAATAAAAGATCAAATTTTTACTTGAATTGCACCTAAACCGGACCCAAAGTCGCACAGGACCCTTTTTAGAAACTGACCGCGGCCATCCCAGACATGTGTGAACCGGCTTCATTGAAAGCCTGTCTGATTCACATGTTGTTAATCGGATGCAGTTTAAAACGCATTCAATTTGCATGTATGTGAACTGAGCTTTTACAGAGCCAGTATTCACATATCAGGACAAGAAGTTACATGCCATATGCATATATAAAAGGGAAGACTGCCATGGACTACAAAATCTAGGAGGGGATGACATTCAAACTAAACAAACTAAACAATGTCCAACCATACTAGAAAAGTAAACTCCAGAAACGCTCAGTGGCAGGGCACAAGTTATTGCAATAGAGTAGTGTCATTGACAGGGTCAGTTACAGCAATGGGAGGAGAAAAAGAAGACAAAGCAGTAAGGCAGGGCAGGGGGGACAGAAAACAGGGAAGGAGGGAGGAGAAGGGGATGAAAGAGAAGTCTATGGAAAGAAAACACAGAGAGGTCAGGTGTGAAGCTAAAGGTAGGGTCCTAGAGTAGGAGATGCAGACTCGTTTATTCTCCCACCCCCTTCAAAAGGGCAATTTGTTAGCCCTTGTATGTTTTAGGGGCAAAGGAGAGGACTCCCGATAGTTTAGATCAGGGATCTCCAAACTATTGCCCTCCAGTGGTTGTGGAACTACACATCCCATGAGGCATTGTAAAACTCCGACATTCACAGACATGACTAGGCATGATGGAAATTGTAGTTCATGAACAACTGGATGGTCATAGTTTTGAGACCCCTGGTTTAGATAATGGAGTGTATGTGCCCAAGGGCATGCCAGCGCCCAGAACCTGGGGGCATAGGTCTCGATACGCTGAAAATGTTGGATTTCTAATCACTTTCAGGGTTGATGAGAAGGACAAAGTGGGTGAATGTACGTAGCGGGACCACAGAGGGCAATACAAACTTGGCAGGTGTTCATATCCTTCCCTCCTCCATCTGAAACACACAAAAAAAATATTGACCATACATACACTTGTTTATTTTTAACAGTACAAGGCTATACATACACTTTAAGGGTTAATTTAGATTAGGATTTTATAGCCCACTTACACCATAATTCTGTACACTGCAATGCACCTCAATCCACAAAAAAAGATCTTGTGCACATTTTTTTTTTCCTAGGCAATGCACAGGGCATATGCATCTTTTCTGCACGCAAATGTGTGTGTATGTGTATTGCAAGGCACTGTAGCTGTGCGTTAGGGTGAAATTAAGTTTGCATTGTGGCATACCTCAACTTACATCTAAAGTTCATTACTGTGCATTGCGGTAATGCGTTAGTGTGAACAAACTCCTAGGATTGAGGCAGCCTGAATTTAGGGGTGAGGAGAGGTGGGCGATTTGTTTACACTTATTTTTGAACCTGGACCCCTGCAACAGCATATATTTAGTTTTGGCTTCTTGATGCTCAGAATCGCAGCTTGTGCAATAATATAAAGAGAAAAAAAAATAGAGTGCTTATGTTATCTCACAGTATGATCCTACGGAGTTAGGCCTTCTTCAAAGAAGTAATGAGCCTGTGTTCTGCACCTGCATTGTTTAATTGGTAGTTCCCAGCACCCCTATAGGAAAGGCCACTGATCCCTTAATGGATCTTGCAGAGTCATTATGTGTGGATGATAAGCACTAAACAAGTATCCAGTTCAGTGACTGAAACTTGATGGCGTTGCAGCGAATGACATTAGAGAGAATTGTTGTTGTGGTGTTTTTTTTTTAAACAGCAAACGAGTTTAATGCAGTATGGCATATGAGTGAGATGAAGCGAATGACCTCATGCGCTTCATTTCATGCATGTGCAGTATCTTAATACTGGGAGATCTCGTAGGTCAGGTATGGGATCTCATGAATAGAAAAGGCAACCGCACTCCGGCTTGAAGGTATGAAACTATAAAATCCATTTATACGGTTATACATTTATACACGGTTATGATTAAGCAAAAGTAATTTTGTGAAACGCGTCAACTGTGTTTGTCCCTGTCTCTGATTTTGTCACTATGGATTGTTTTGAACTATTGGATCTTCAATAAATGGATTTTATTGTTTCATACCTTCAAGCCGGAGTGCGGTTGCCATTTCTATTCATGTACAGCTGCCGGGATTGCGGACCTAACCAGCACCCTGTTTGATCGTTAGGACACATCTTTTCGCTTAAGCGGTTTTCCTTTCTCCCTGAGTCTACAGGTATGGTATCTCCCTGAAGGTGCTAGTGACATTGCCCTCCCAGGGGGCATCTGTGCGTCCCGTACTATGTTATTAGTGCCTTCAGGGCATTAGAAAGGGAAGTTCATTTTTCTTTTCCAATATTTTTATTAAAATTTTCAGTAACGGTGTGGAAATCAACAGGTACATTGGTAGAAAATAGTGTACATTAGTTGCATATCAGGATACTAAAATTCTTAACATGAAGAAACATCATATTTGTATAAAATAAATTTTCCATCCCTCCATTAAGATCATGTAGTGGGAGGGGAACAGGTATGATGCTGTGGTGTTATGAAGGTTAGTCAACCCCTCCACTGGGGCTAAGTGAGTGGGGGGGGGGGGGGGCTGAATGAGACAAACAGCGACCCTGTTCTCTTCAGTCCGCAGTACATCCCCAGGGTACAGGTCTGGAATAGGCTTGTAAAGTATGTTGCAGTACTACGCATGGCCAGAGTGCCTTAGAAAGAAAAAGGGGAAGAGAGAGTGAGAAAACAGCAAAGAAAGAAGTGCACTCTATCCTGCCAAGTGAAGCATTAGTATATACATCCTATGAGGCATCCGGGAGATATTTAATCCCAGGGTTCAGATTTTATTGAAAAAGGCAATTCTGTCATTCAAAATCACCAAAAGCTGTTAATTTGCCATGATCCAAGATAATTTGGACTTAACTGAACTGGATTGTAAGTCAATTTTTCTACTCTTTTCACACGGGCGCCTCCATTTTGCGGGATCCGCTTTCTCAGCGGAGGATTGCTCAGCTAATCCACACTGAACAGGCGGATGACAGGTCCGTCTCTGCTCATCTCCTCTACGAGGAGATCTGGTGAAAATTGTCCCACTCCCTGCTTTCATTTAATCCGATCTACCAGATGGATAGAAAATAGAACCACCATCCGTTTGGATTTTGCAGACAGAATCGGATCTGAGAGTGCTGACATCTGCTGCTCCATAGAGGTGAATGGAGGGACGGATCAGGTCCGCCTAAAACACTGACAGGCGGACCTGATCGGGCAGCCCATGTGAAAGGGGCCTTTAGCCCAGATTCACACTGAGGTCGTTGTGAAATTGTGCGAGTTCATGTGAAATTTAGTGAATGGGGAAAGGTCCACTTTAAATGCTAATATAAGCAATATAATATATGACAGATGTGTGTGAATTTCAAAAGTGGCTGAAAAAGAATACACATTTTTGGTAAGTAAAGCATCTTACCGGCTTTTTATGTATTTAGATAGCGAACTTCAGTTCTTTTAAAGATTTCCAGTTGGATAAAAAAATCATGCTAGTGTTTGAGTTGAACAGCCGGCACTGCTTTGACAGCTTAGATAAAGCACATATTGCGAACCTTGATGTTTCATTGAAGAAAATTACTTTTTTGTGGCTCATCACTGCCCAGAAATGACATAAGGAATACTAGTGGCAGACAGGTCCAGTTTTTGTATTTCAATTCTTCCTTGTGCACCTGAGTGTTACTATCTGATATTATCTGGCCAGCTCAGTTGCAGTTGGTGTTTAGGGGAGTTCTTAAATTTTTTAATACAAATATTCTAAAGGAAAAAAAAACTCACAGATTTAGATATTGATTTCATTTTCTATTGTTATAAAATGGCACAATTACCATAGTGTCCCTCTGGACTAATTATGAGATGTATTCTTTGTGTTCTTTCTACCAGGAACTTGACGATCTCAGGAAACAAAGTGAAGTCATCCCACAGCTGATGATGGAGTGTGAATCAGTGACTGATAAGCTCCAGGTAAGCAAAATATATGGCAACTATCAACTTTAGTTGATGATTGGATATTTATTACCCAAGGCTGGTTATACACCATTCAATTTTCATTCGAACATTTATCGAAAAATTGTTTGTCAGAACATTCTTTTTTGCCATCATTAAGGCTCCATTTACACCAGCTCCAAAGGGGCATGATTTTCCAGAGAAAATTAAAGTTGCATCGGAGTAGTGCAGACACCTTTCCAAAGTCGCTCTGACTTGAACGGGTACCATTGAAAAAAATGGGCTGCGACTTGTCATATGACTTGGATGACCCACTATTTGAATGGAATCCCAGACACATTAAACAGTCCTCATTACAGTATGTACAATTGTCCCAAATAAACACATTCGTTTGTGAAAATTTTTTCATTCTGCTTCTTCGAATAATCTCGATACTACAGTAGAAATTGAATGTTGATTTTACCTCACTAATCATTAGAAAATCCATGGAACATTGTCAAAATGACAATGTTCCAACAAAGTTCCATTAGTGAATGGCCAGCTTAATTTTGTATCTGCTGGGTGTGATACTTTTTGGGCAATGTAGCCTCAATTTCTGATTGTTGTATACAGATATGACATTTCAGCAGTGTAATAGTGTATTGTTTGTTTTATGTGTACAGCATAAAGCAAACCTATCACTCCTGCCCTTCTGCAAATAAACACAGAGAATAGGCATTGCACAGTGTTGGGTGATGGCAATAACTTCTCAGCATGTTGCGATATGGCACTTCACATCCCTTTGGTGCCTGCAATATGCATTATGTTCATTGCACACGAATATCCTCAACTTTGACCATTTTTTTTCTCTAAAGTCAAAATGTGCACACTGCAACCCTGCCTGAGCCTTAATACTACATGCTAATCGCATGTTACTGGAAAGATTTCCTCAGGCATCCTAATGGGACCTTTGTGTTAAAAATATGCAATCTCAAAATTTTTGTTCTCTGATAGATGCATCCTGGACATTTTTACCAAACTGAACTAAGAATACATAGCACCAAACCTCTTATACTCCAATTTCCATACTACATATTCGAAATCCCCATTTCATTGATCAATTTCTGATGTCAAGATATTGGTGAAGGTGTTGGCAGGGTGGCTCCAGATGGTAATTACTAAATTGGTAGGATCAGACCACACTGGTTTCATGCCGGGCAGATGCGCCTATATTAATCGTAGGTGCCTATCTGTTAATTATACAGGTGAAGCATGAGAACAGACAATAGAGTGATTGTATCGCTAGATACAAAAACAGCTTTTGATTCTGTAGATTGGGCATATCTGTAACCGTTGTTGGCTAATTTTGGTTTTGGCTCCAGGTTTATCTCCTGGGTAAAACTTTTAGATTGTGAGCCTAGGGCTCGTATTCAAATTTATGGGCTCATATCGGATGCTTTTGATATTTATAGGGGAACCAGGCAGGGTTGCCCTCTTTCTCCTCTTATTCACACTGGCCATTGAGCCATTGGCTGAGAGATTGAGAGAGGATGTATGGTAAGTGTACAGGCCCTGTTTATAGGGGGGTTGGAAAAATGCGTGTATCTGCACGCAGATGATATGCTAATATATTAAAGGATTCCCAGTCGCTGTCTACGGCCATCTCCCTTATTCAGGAATTTGGGGATTATTCAGGCTTCAGAATACACTGGACTAAGTTAACATTGTTCCTCCTGGATGGCCAACCAAATTTGTTGTCCAGTAATGGCTGCCCTTTGGTAGTGTCGGATAAGTTTAAGTATCTGGGGGTGATTGTTCAAATTCTGTTGGATTCTTATATAGACAATAATTTATGGCCTACTATACGTACATTCAAAGAAAGGGTACAACAATTGAAAGATCTTCCATTAACATTGCTGGGGAGAATAATCCTGTTCAAGATAATATACCTGCCAAAGTTTCTGTATATTCTATCCAATGCCCCAATTTATATATGTAGCAGGTTTTGGGCCTGATGTGGCTCTGCCATTGTTACCGGTGACACCTTCAGCCCATTTAAGCTGAATACCCAAGTGTGAGATTGGAGACAATGACCATTCCGGCATCTTTGGTTTGTTTTGTTTATTTGATAATGGGGATGGGAGAAGGGAATGAGTGGGATACTCCTCTGGCTCAACTAGGTACAACTGGGACACTTTGCAGAAAAATGCCTGTTAGCCTGTCTTGACGCCAGCTGGATGCCGACCAACGCTTGCTGGCGCTTAAAAAATACTGACTTGCTGAACTGTGCTTGAACTTTACTTTTGACACTCTGGTTAGCTTAAAAAGTCCTGGACTGTACTGAGACTTGATTCTTGACTCAAGTCCTGTAAGCAGCTCCCCCCAGCCCTTCACTGACTGAGGTAGCTCTTTGTAACTGCTTGTGCTTGCTTCAACACTGTACATGTCACGCTATACACTTTAACTCTTTAGGGCCCAACCGCTGGTGCCCCCTTTACACTTCAGGGTCCTCTCACTAAACACTCCCTCTGAACTTCAGGGTCCTCTCACTAGGCACCCCCTCTACACTTCAGGGTCTTCTCACTAGGCATCCCCTCTACACTTCAGGGTCCTCTCACTAGGCAGCCCCTCTACACTTCAGGGTCAACACTGGCACCCCCTTTTCAGCTAGCTGACTGCTGGATCCCTTGGACCTTCACCCGAGTGGTCCCCTCTGCTAGGCAGACCCCCAGGGGCAGTTTACAGTACTCATGAACTGGGAATGCTTTCCTGAAACTGGACCCCCTCTGCTCCGCTTGTCCTCGGGAAAAACCGGATCCTCTTTGCAGCTCAGCTCACTCCGTCCCCTCAGGCAAGCCGCCCGGGACATCCGATCCTTCTGACAGGAGGAGAGACAGCCGTACTCTCCCTCCTGGGACTCTGCTTCTCACCAAAGACCTTGCGTCATGCGCTCCCCTCAAACTTATACCCACTCCCAGAATCCTGTGCGGCAGAATCTGCCTTTCTGGGGTAGATACAGGCCTGAGTGTGCCATTGGCTGGGTTTCCTCCACTGCCTAATAAGAACCCTCTCATGGAGCACAGTGGGGAGACTCCCTGGTCTCAACAGCTACACCTGGGAAACATGACAGCCCAGCTGAAAATCATGGCCCTGCTGTTAGGCAGCTAAGGCCCTCTATACTTTGCCTAGCACCTACCTTGTAGAGTGCTACATATACCTAATTTTTTTTTTTTTTTTAAATGTATTAATTCGATCCTTAAATCCTTCTTTTGGGGATCTAAACCTCCCAGGATGTCCATAGAAATATTACAGCTGCGGGTGCTAAAGGGAGGGTTGGCCCTGCCTGACCTGCATATGTATTACTTTGCCTCTCAGTTGGTGTGCGCACATTAGAGAATGTTTCGTCAGCTAAAAAATGCAGCCACAGCGGTTGGTATTTTTTTCCTATCCAACGTATACTTGTCCTATAGTTTGAAATATGTAATTATTCCAAATGTCCTATTGTATGAATATTTGCATGTGGCAATAAAAAACCCTTTTTAAAAAAAAAGAATACATAGCACATTGGTTCAGTTTATTTTCTAGTCAGAATTCACAAACTATTTTTAACTTTAAATCAAATTTTGATGACTTAATCTTTTCTTTTCGTACATGGGTATCCATTTTTATTTAATCATTAATGACCTTCTTCAATAATTCAGGACCAGCAGGAAAAGGTGACTTTTAGCTAATGAATTAATGGGGGCTGGGGCTTAATTTTCTTGTATTAACGTTGCATAAGGCTTGTACGTTTTGTCATTATGAATATCACATTGCTGTTAATAATATAATTTCACACCTTGTTCCTCATGAGAAAGTCACTTATTTATAACCTTGAGATATCCTTTTCCTTTCCACCTTGTAATAGAATGTGCAGATATGTAAAAATTGTCTTTATCTAAAGATGTCTCCATTCTTGTGACTTTATAAGTCTAGTTAAAGGAGAAGTACAGCCAAAGCTCATTTGGCTGTACTTCTCCCGTGGATCACAGGAGTGCAGTTCATTCTGCAGTCCTGTGACCTATTTTTAGCAGACAGCGGGTTGAAGTCCGCTGACATCACAGAGCTGGTCTAGGCTCGGGAAGGATCTCGACCATATGGTTAGGATTCACCCAGAATCCTGGCCCAGCACCCGGTTCAGCCTCTCATCAAGCCGGCTGCTCTCACCCCCTCCACAGCCCAGTACTTCAGTACTTCAGTACTGCCCCGGGGGCCAGAGCAGAGCCCTGAGAACCGAGTGATTGGCTGTGTTTGATCGCTTGGCTCTCAGTGTTAGAGCTGGCAGGGGCGGCGGGGAGCTGATGCTGCCTCGAGCTAGTTAAGTATGAATTTAAAAAAACAAACCAATACTTCTCTCTTAAGTCACTTGATTACAGCTGGGTTGGCAAGAAACTTCTTGGGTAACATCCACAGTATTTTTGTTTTCAGGAAATAAACAGTACTGAAGATAATTCTGTGGGGCGCGGGCAGTTCTGGGGGCATAATCCATCAAACTCAGTCGCATCCTCTTCTTTTTTGTATTCCAATTTACAGAGTTGTAGTAGGAGTTGCACTGTTGTCATTTGTCTTTTTCAAGCAAGTTGGATGCATTGCACTTTAAATTTTAAGCACACCAGGGTTTTCCATGTCTTACCTTTGGTCACGCAAAGAGAAAGGTCCCAAACACCACACACCTAGCAAAGCCATGAGTAAATAGATGAAAGCAGCCTCAGCCAGCTTTATCCAAAGCCATGTTTTGGGTCTTGGATTTGGTTGAAGCTGGCTGCGGCTGCTTTCACCTGTTTACTATTGGCTTTCTAGGTGCACGGCGTTTGGGACCTTTCTCTATGCATATTCACAGATTGTGAGGAGTTAGAGGAATTCCTGCCTAGCCAGCACCCATTGCAGGAAACACCAGATGGATTTAAAGGAGCTTGAGCGAAGACCTTGTGTTTTATGAGGTTTCCTTTGGTCACGTTTTATTAGAGACCAACTATGAGATGAGGTGGTCATAGTTGTCACTTTCCTTCCTCCAACTTTCCACCATTTATGAGTAAAGAGAGTGGGAAGACACCTGTACAAGTGGCGGTGCCACATTTTGCTGCTAGTTTACAGCATACTGGTGCTGCTCATATTTCTGGAATAGGAGATGTTGATGGCCAGGGTGTGCACAGAAAGGTAGTACAGATGAGCAGCATTTAGCTCAATCCAGAAGCTCTGGCAGTATAAACAATAATGCTCACCACAGTGTTGGCCACACTGCTAGACTTGTGGTAAATAGCTGTTAGACAGAGCCTAATGTTGCAGTAGGGTAGGTGGGGAGGATGGCTGGGCTTCAGAGGCAAGAGATAGAGAGTTTGCCCTTCTTGGTGCTGCTCAAATTCAGGGCAGTGCCTAATGGGTGCAGTTCTGTGGAGGGCAAACACATTATTCCCCACGCACATGTTCCTGAAAATGGCTGTTCAGTAATGACCACAGTCTGGAAACCCCCATTTCTTCACTCAGTTCTGTGGAGGGGGACAAATCATGGAGACAGGGATTACAGAAAGTATGGTACGCTGCCTTGATAAATTACTAAACTACTCAAAACATATGTAGTAGTTTAAGTGCAACCTATGAGGACACATTTGTTTTTATGCATTGGTTGTTTGCTTATATCTGTGGAATACTGGCTTGCTTAGGCAGGACACAGATGCTTGCAATAATGAGCTACTCTACTTGTTAGATAGCATTCACACAGTGCTGGCGATGGAAAATCTCTAGAGCCACCGCTCTACTAGTAAGAATTTATTTTGTACAATTAACCTGGACTTACACAAGTAGCAAGAACTGTGACTAGGAACCTGAGAAATGTTCCAGTCCTACATGTATGCCATCTGAATTGATTGATATTGAATAATATAGAAACACAAAGTGTATCACCGCAATCCGCACATAAAGGACAATCTGTTGTGGCTGTGGCCAGGAACCAGTAAGCTTTTTAACAAAAACATTAGCAAAGTAACCACAGAAGCATTTAAAATGCATTTCCTATTCATGAGGCTTATTTACAGCTTACTGCCAGACAGCTTTTACAGCACCCTATAGGTAGCTTCCTGTTCGCTGTAATTGGTCTATAATAGGATAAAAAGAAGACCTCTACCCATGCCATGTCTATAATAGTTCATAACAGAGTACAGTATGCTATCATTAAAGAAAAACCCTTTTATGGAAAATACATTTTTGGGTCATATTCAGCTGATGCCTCTTCGGCCTGTCTTTTTCATTTTGCCAGGATTGACTCTTTAGTTTTCATTTGTATTCCAAAAGTGTTAAATCTGCAGCAAAATAAATGGTGATGGGCAGATTTAGGTCTACATTTTTATTTGCAGTGCATCTGAGCTCTTGTAAGTGTTGAGCAGTGGTGAACGCCGAGGAACAAGCTGGGCAGTCTCCCAATAGAAATCAGTGGATACATTATTAATAAAATCATTTGTATATCCCATCAAAGTGATAAGTCTTTAACAAGCACCATGTTATAAATACAGAAAATGTTATTTATAACTTTGTAAAATCCAGATATTTGGAAATAGTCAGCAAATGCAAACCAGATTGGTGACCTTGCATGTTACATAGTTACATAGTAGGTGAGGTTGAATAAAGACAATAGTCCATCTGGTTCAACCTGTGTAGGTGTGTGTGGCCGTAATCATCTCACATAGCCCTTAATGTCCTGATCCTTGAGATTTAAGTCTAAAGCTCCGTACACACGTACCAATCATCGGCCGAACGATCGGCCGTCTTTTGTCCGAGGGCTGTCTTGACTGTTGAAAAGTGCAAAAGACTGCACGCGAATTTTGTCGGCCAACAACAGCCGACTGCAGAAGTGATGTCATGTGATGGTTAACTTTCCTTGTCTTTTTTCTTTTCTGAGCATGCTCAGTCTTGCAAATCTGCTGTCTGTCGGCCGAAATCTGTACTGACTGGCGAACAATCGGCCGTTCTGGTGTTGGCCAACAAAAATTTTAATGCTTGCACGACAGATTCTGTTCGGCCGAAAATGTGCTGTCGGCTGTCGGAAGCATCATACTAACAAGCCTACAATCTGCCGATCGTCGTCGGCCGAATCTTTACGGCCGACAATCGGTACGTGTGTACGGTGCTTTAGAGTCTTTTGAAAGCCACCATACTACCCGCAGAAACCACCTCTTGTGGTAAACAATTCCACAATCTTGTAGCCCTAACAGTAAAGAACCCTCCTCGTTGCCTGAGGTTAAAACGCTTCTCCTCTAATCGCATTGTATGTCCTCGAGTCCTCATGCAATCCCTTCAAATGAACAGCTTTTTTTCTAAGCTGAGATCCCCATTAAGATATTTATAAATTGCTATCATGTCCCCTCTCAGACGTCTCTTCTCCAGGGAGAATAAATCGAGCCGCTCTTCATAGTTAAGGTCCTCCAACCCCCTAATCAGTTTAGTTGCCCTTCTCTGGACTCTCTCCAGCTCCAACACATCCCTCCTGAGGACTGGCGACCAGAACTGGACAGAATACTCCAGATGCAGTCGGACCAGAGTTTTATAAAGTGGAAGGATTATAGACTTATCTCTGGAATACATCCCTTTCTTTATGCATGCTAATAATCTGCTGGCTTTGGTAGCTGCCGCTTGACATTGCATGCTGTTGCCTAATCTATCATCAACCAAGACTCCCAGATCCTTCTCCATTTTTGATTCCCCCAAGGGTTTCCCTCCTAACGTGTATTGTGTTTTTATGTTTTTAGTCCCCAAGTGCAAAACCTTACACTTCTCCACGTTAAACCTCATTTGCCATGTCGTTGCCCACTCAGTTATTTTGTCCAGGTCATTCTGTAGGATATCTGCTTCATGCTGTGCAGTTATTGCCCTGGCCGATTTTGTGTCATTTGCAAAAACTGATAACGAACTACTGATCCCATCCTCAATGCTGTTTATGAATAAATTGAACAAGGTTGGTCCCAGGACTGTGCCCTGGGGCACCCCGCTTACTACCTCAGACCAGTCTGAGTATGCGCTGTTTATTACCACCCTTTGGACACGCCCTTTTAGCCAGTTCCATATTCAAGAGCAAACCCTGCTGTCGATACCTGCAGACCTTATTTTATAAATTAAGCGCTTGTGGGGAACTGTATCAAACGCCTTAGCGAAAAAAGTACACCACATCCACTGGTCTCCCCCTATCCAGCTCACAGCTCACCTCCTCGTAGAATGCTAAGAGATTGGTTTGACAAGAACGCCCATTTGTAAACCCGTGTTGATTACTGCTGATGATGTTGTTGTCTTTAGCATACTCTATGATATAGTCCCTTATAATCCCCTCCAGTAGTTTACATATTATTGATGTCAAACTGACAGGCCTATAATTTCCCGGGATATGTTCAATATGTTAAGCCAATTATTATTTTTTGGAGGAGGATTAGAGCTCTTGTTGGGTTTAAGCGCCGGTTCACACTACCGCGACGCTACTTCGGGTGGCGACCTCCGAGGTCGCGGTGCGAGCAGCGCGCCGCGACCTCGGAGCGGCCGCCACGGACTTCATAACATTGAAGTCTATGGCGGTCGCCTCCTGGTCGCCCCAAAGAAGCTCCGGACCCTTTTTCTAGGTCGGAGCGACTTGTGTCGCTCCTATTAGAACGGGTCCGTAGCTTCCCTATGGGAGGCGACCTGTGAGGCGACCAGGTCGCCTCACAGGTCGCCCTAGTGTGAACCGGCACTTACCAGATCAACAACCCAGGCAGCATTTTATTTATTTATTTTATTTTAAGTAGGCATAGGCTGTTTCAGCTTTGTATTTCTGTTTATGCCCCTGCTGCAGGTTCTCTTCACTTTCTACCTTGTGAAACTGTTGTCACCCTGGGCTCCTTTCAGAGAACCAGATCACATGCGGTATTTAGGTGTTTTCCCAAATATCGCATGCTATCCTGTATATGTCAGTTTACTATTGCTTTATGCGGTATTTACTGCATAAAGCAAAAATGCTTGCTAAATACCACATAAAACAGAAGTGAAAGCCAATTCACTTAAGTAAAAATAAAATGCATGCAGTAAATAAGTAGTGGTCCAGGCATTGCATGCGATATTTAGGAACCGGCAGCCAACAGCATCCTTAACAACTAGTAAACAACATGGTTGTTAAGGAGCAGGCAGCTGCCTTGTCCTTAACAACCATAGAGTCATCAGCTGAATGGAAAAAAGAAAAATTAAGGCAAAAACGGTGGAAAAAATGACCATTCAGCTCTGGAATGGACTTCGAGGGAATCCCCACTCCAAAGTTTTTTTTCAAAAAGCCATGGGGTCCCCCCTAAAATCCATACTAGACCTGAAGGGTCTGGTATGGATGGGGGAGACCCCATGTTTTTTTCCTAATTTTTTTTTGCCGGTTTGTAAAGGGGGGGGGGTGAGCCAACCCCCCTCCCCGAACCATACCAGGCCAGATGTCCTCAACATAGGGGGGTGCACCAAAGCACCTCATCCCCATGTTGACAAGGGCCTCTTCCCCTTAACCCTGGCCACTGAGGTTCTGGGGGTCTGTGGGCGAGGGGCTTATCAGAATCTGAAGCCCCCTTTAGCTAGTGTAAAAAAACAGTAGGCAGTAGTTTTTTGACAAGTCCTTTATTTAAAAAAAAAAAAAAATATATATATATATATACCTTGGTGTAGATACATCGTCAGTCATGATGCCCACCACAGACCTGAAAAAAAAAGCTCCATTCCGGACGCTTGACAGCTCTTCCGCCTCCCACCGCTAAACAAATTAAGGGGCGGTGCCATCCAGTGACATCACAGAGCAGCTCCAATCCTCCTCTTCTCGGGTCCCCAGAGGCGCTCCTGGCTACTCCTCTTCTTGGTGTGCCACCATAGGAAGCTGCTCCCTATGGTGGCACACCAGCGGACTCGATTCAGAGTCGCACTGCCTGCGTCCAAAGACACGGACAGTGAGGCTCGGCCCTGCCCCCCACTCCCTCATCACAGGATTTGACAGACAGCAGTGGGAGCCAATGGCTCCTGCTGCCTCAGCAAAGCCTGTGAGACTGGGGAGAGCCGCAAAAGACGGGCACAATGCTGAATCCCATGAGGACTCCGATAACATAAAATTCTCTTTAAACAATGCAAAAAGCAGTGAGTGACATTTAACAAGTAAAGAAATGCAACTGAACTTGATGGTTTAGTATAAATTACAGAAAATGAGTGATATTATATGTATAATATTTTCCAGTGTAATCTGATCCTGTAGTAAAACAACCAGACCTATTGCTGCTGTGTAATAATGATTGCAGTTTATGTCAGGCACACAGTAGCTGATATAACAATTTAATTAATTGGACCACGGCACAATTCCAAATAGCATGGTCAGCCGGACAATTACCAGGTTGTACTATGCCACTCAGATACTCCATTATAATCAAAGGCCAAAAGCAATTAATGCTCACACATTCTTTTGAGTCCAGAACACAGACAACAGACCAATTGAACCTAAAGAGGATTGTAGACTGAAAACAGAGCTTCCTTCATCTCTGCACATAATTGCCTACAAACCTGGGCCCTCTGTTACCCATACTGATTAAATAGCAGCCTAGCAGTTGGCCTGAATGGTCATGACAACACCGCTGTGCTCCATGAATGTGTTGCCAAGCTATTGGGGAAAAAAAAATCTTAGTATAAATTGCAGTATCTAGCACTTTTTTTTTTACTTCAGATAAGAAATGTTAAATCAGCAGTAAACTACCACTTTAAAATATTTCAAATAACAAAATTTCTGTGCAAAATGAGATATTGTCGTTCCATACAAATTATGTTTCATCTACATGAATGCAACAAATTGTGAATCATCTACATAAATGCAATGTGAAAAAATGCCCTCGCTTACCAACTCACAGTAGAAAGAACGCCTGTTAGAAAAGTGTCAATCTTTAGATTTCTGTGATAGGTAATTCATAGTTTTCATGTGCTGCAGCAGGAAGGCAGATCTTTAATGTTCGCTATCATGAAAGGAGAATCAGGTGATATCCGTTACGTATTTCCACTTTATTAACTACTTGCTGCCCAGGCTATACCTGAAATATGTCTAGAGCATGGGCTTAAAATGCCGGGAAAGCATACATAGACGTCCTCCCATTCTTGCGTTGCCTGGGACGTGGCACGCTCTGTGATCGCCGAGTCTTTGGGACTCGGCTGATCACAGATCGGGTAAAGGGCCAATCACAGCAACGGCTGATTATGGAAGTAAACAGAAGCCGGGGATCTGCTTTTTTTTTTTTTTTTTTTTTTACACACGCTGTTGGCATAAAGAAAATAAGAAAGCCATTTATACGGGCTTCTGTTAGAGCAGGGGTAGGGAACCTATGGCTCGCGAGGCAAACGTGGCTCTTTTGATGGCTACATCTGGCTCGCAGACAAATCTTTTTTAAAGGGGGCGTGTACGGATGTGAGCCGCGCTGGACGTGTAGTCCCAGAGCTCCGCCGCGTCTACCACTCAATCCAGTGCCATTCGCGTAGCTGTGCCCGGTGCCAAGGAGATTTCTGCACCCATTGACGGTACACTTTGTGGGCTACCCACCGCTACCCTCAGTTCGTCTCTGGGTGACCGGATTGCCGCGCTACGGACCCCGTGGCCTACTCGCGGCACCGCCGCTGGCTCATGTGCTGTGCACCTGAGGGCCTCTTTAATCACCGCCCGGTAAGGAGACCTGCCATCCGCTCCCTGTGCCCCGACAGACACAATCTCCTTCCCCTCTTACATCCGGGGACCCGCGGGAGCTGCCTCTCACATCCACTTCTGAAGCCTTCAGCGGCCAGCCGCCATTTTCTCAGGGCCTATACTCTCATCACTCGCAGGCCTGCAGGTGCTTCACCACTCTGGCCTCATTGCATACCTGTCTGCTCTGCTCTCTTCCCGACCGGACTCCAGGCACTTTCACACGGCTTCATCTACTCACTGTATAGCTGCGGCCCATGAATATGAATATTAAATAAAGGTTCCCGACCCCTGAAATATAGTGTATGGCTCTCACGGAATTACATTTGAAAATTTATGGTGTTCATGGCTCTTTCAGCCAAAAAGGTTCCTGACCCCTGTGTTAAAGGGACATCTGTCCCACACAGTGCACATCAGTGCCCTGCAGTGCCATGATTCAGTACTGCTAATCAGTGCCACCTATCAGTGCCCATCAGTGTCACTTATCAATGCTGCCTATCAGTGCCACCCATCAGTGTCTCCTGATCAGTGCCACCTATCAGTGCAGCCTATCAGTGCACATCAGTGAAGGAGAAAAATTACCTGTTTGCAAAATTTTATAACAAAATATGAAAAAAGATTTGTGAGGTTTTTTCAAAATTTTCGGTCTTTTTTTGTTTAGCAAAAAATTAAAAAACCCAGTGGTAATTAAATACCGCCAAAAGAAAGCTCTATTTGTTTGAATAAAATGCTAAAAATGTCATATGGGTACAGTGTAGCATGACCACCCGAATGTCATTCAAAGTGTGACAGCACTGAAAGCTGAAATTTGGCCTGGGCAGGAAGGGGGTATAAGTGCCCAGTAAGCAAGTGGTTTGGAACACAATTTCCGTGGTTTGCGCTCCAATTACCAGATGTGACGTCACCTGAAGTTCCCGTCTGCCCTATGCATTTCCTGTCTCCCCGGACCTCTGGGGAGAACCTCTGATGGCACTTCCGGGGAGGAGGGAAATGCATAAGGGAGGCGGGAACTTCCGGTGACGTCACATTCTGGTATTTGGAGCGCAAAACTGCAGAAATTGTGTTCCAAACCAGCATTACATGCTTTTTACCCAATAATTATATATGTGAGTGTCCAACTGTTTTTTAAAAACCATTTGTTAATAAAATGGAATTACGCAATCAATATCTCCTGATTCTCCTCTCATGATAACGAACATGAGAGATCTGCCATCCTGCTGGAGCACATGAAAGAGCTGTGAATTACACATCACAGAAATCTAAGGATTGCCATTTTCCTAACAGGCATTATTTCTGCTGAGAGTTGGTGAATGAGGGCACATGAGGAGGGGAGCACAGCACCTTATGACTTTTACTACTTTGGCACAAGAAATTTGATTGCACTTTAACCACTTGAAGACCGGAAGGTTTTACCCTCTGAATGACCATGCCATTTTTTGCAATTTTGCACTGCGTGACTTTAACTGGTAATTGTGCAGTCATGCAATGCTGTACCCAAACTAAATCGTTGTCCTTTTTTTTTTTTTTTTTCCACAAATAGAGCTTTCTTTTAGTGGTATTTGATCACCACTGGGATTTTTATTTGCGATATAAACAAAAAAGACTGAATTTTTTGAAAACAAATGAAATTTTCTACTTTTTCTTATGAAAAATATCCCATAAACTCAATCTTTGTCATACATTTAGACCAAAATGTATTTAGCTACATATCTTTGATACAAAAAAAATCTCAAAAAGCATATATTTATTGGTTTTCACAAAAGTTACAGCGTCTACAAAATATGGTGTATATTACTTTTATATTTTACCAAACAATTGGGTATTATATAGTGTATTTGTGCATTGAATTAAAAAAAAGTGTTTTTTGTTTCCATAAAAACTGCGTTTGGAAAATCTCTGCGCAAACACTGTGTGTCAAAAAAAATTGCAACACCCACCATTTTATTATGTACGGCATCTACTTCAAAAATATATAATGTTTGGTTGTTCATAGTAATTTTTTAGTAAAATAAAAAATAATTTTTAATGTATACAAAAAGTGTCAGGAAAGGCTTGGTCTTGAAGTGGTTAGAGTGGGTGATGTGTGGCATAAGCTTCTAATATTGGGCATAAAATGCCAGGACAGCTCAAACACGCCCCGAATTACCCCAATATATATTCCTTCATTCTCCAGGAACTGGCTGCATACTCTCGCCACATAAGGCCGGCATTGTTGTGCAACAGGAGGAACCTAGGACCCACTGCACCAGCGTAGGGCTTGAAAGTGGGTCCAAGGTTTTCATCTCGATTCCTAATGGCAGTCCAGGTGCCATTGTCTAGTCTATAGAGGTCTGTGCATCCCTCTATGGATATACCTCCCCAGACCATCACTGACCCACCACCAAACCGGTCGTACTGAATGATGTTACAGGCAGCATAACGTTCTCCACGGCTTCTCCAGACCCTTTCACATCTGTCACATGTGCTCAGGGTGAACCTGCTCACATCTGTGAAAAGCATAAGGTGCCAGTGGCGAACCTGCCAATTCTGGTGTTCAATGGCAATCGAGCTTCACGTGCTGGGAAGTGAGCACAGGGCCCACTAGAGGATGTCAGGCCCTCCGGCCCCCCTTATGAAGTCTGTTTCTGATTGTTTGGTCACAGACATTCATACCAGTAGCCTGCTGGAAGTCATTTTGTAGGGCTCTGGCAATGCTCATACTGTTCCTCCTTGCACAAAAGAGAAGATACCGGTCTTGCTGATGCATTAAGGACCTTCTACAGCCCCATCCAGCTCTCCTAGAGTAACTGCCTGTCTCCTAGAATCTCCTCCATGCTCTTGAGACTGTGCTGGGAGAGGCAGCAAACCTTCTGGCAATGGCACGTATTGATGTGCCATCCTGGAGGAATTGGACTGCCTGTGTAACCTCTATAGGGTCCAGGTATAGCCTCATGCTATCAGTAGTGACACTGATTCTAGCCAAATACAAAACTAGTGAAAAACAGAAAAAATTAGTAGGGAAAAAATGTTTTAATGGCCTCCACCTGTAAAACCATTCCTGTTTTGTAGGTTGTCTCTTTGTTGCCCATATAGTGCACCTGTTGTTTTTTTCATTAACACCGAAACAGCTGAAACTGATTAACAAGCCCCTACTACTTAACTGACCGGCTCAATATTCCAGGCGTTTAATTGATTTGATGCTGTACTCTGATTAAACAGTGTTCATTTCGTTTTTTGAGCAGTGTATTTCCACAAGTTTCAGGAAAATTAATTAATTTTTTTTTTTTATACGAAGTTGTCCCTTAAATGATATATTGCTCAAACATGCCATGGATATATGTGAAATGACACCCCAAAATACATTCTGCTGCTTCTCCTGAGTATATGGATACCACATGTGTGAGACTTTTTGGTCTAGCCATGTACAGGACCCCAAAAAAGACCGCTTTCAGGCTTTCTAAGGGCGTAAATTGTTGATTTCACTCCTCATTACTTATCACAGATTTGGAGGCCCTGAAATGTCAAGACAGCACAAACCCCCCCCCCCCCCCAAAGGACCCTTTTTCAGAAAGTAGACACCCTAAGCTATTTGCTGGGAGGCATGTTGAGTCTTTTGCAGATCTCGCTTTTGTCACAAAGTTTTGAAAATGGAAAAAAGACAAAAACAAAAATACATTTTCCTTTTTCTTCATTTTCCAAAACAAATGAGAGCTGCAAAATACTTACCAAGCCTCTTAGAAAATACCTTGGGGTGTCTACTTTCGGAAAAGGGGTAATTTGGAGGGGGGGGGGGATTGTGCTATCTTGCCATTTCATGGCCTTCGAAACTGCGAAAGGTAGTGAGGAGTGAAATCAACAATTTACGCCCTTAGAAAGCCTGAAGGCGATGATTGGTTTTCGTGGTCCTGTACATGGCTAGACTGCCAAAAAAGTCTCACACATATGGTTTCCCCGTACTCAGAAGCAGCAGAACATGTTTTGGGGTGTAATTTCACATATACCCATGGCATGTGTGAGCAAAATATATTTTAGTGACAACTTTGTGTAGGAAAAAAAACAAAAAAATGTATTTTCCTGAAACTTGTGGCAAAGTATAAAATATTTCATGGACTCAAAATGCCTCTCAGCAAATGGCTTGGGGTGTTTACTTTCCAAAAAGGGGTAATTCGGGGCGTGTTTTAACTGTCCTGGCATTTTATGCCCAATATTAGAAGCTTATGCCACACATCACCCACTCTTCTAACCACTTCAAGACCAAGCCTTTCCTGACACTTTGTGTATACATTAAAAATTATTTTTTATTTTACTCAAAAATTACTATGAACAACCAAACATTATTTATTTTTTGAAGTAGATGCCCTACAGAATAAAATGGTGGGTGTTGCAATTTTTTTTGACACAGTGTTTGCGCAGAGATTTTCCAAACACAGTTTTTTTGGAAACAAAAAACACTTTTTTTTTTTATTCAATGAACAAATACACTATATAATACCCAATTGTTTGGTAAAATATAAAAGACGATCTTATGCCAAGTATATAAATACCAAACATGACCTGCTTTAAAACTGCGCAAGCTTGTGCAGCGGCGACAAACTTCGTACATTTTTAAAAGCCTTTACAGGTTACCACTTTAGATTTACAGAGGAGATCTACTGCTAGAATTACTGCTCTTTATCTGACGTTCACGGCGATACCTCACATGCATAGTGCAATTGCTGTTTACATATGACACGAAACAGATGCTTGCGTTCGCCTTTGTGTGCAACCACAAGGGAGGGGGGGGGGGGGGAGGGAAGGTTTTTTTCTTTTTTTTTTTCTATTATGCAATTTGCTCTTTTATTTTATTTTGACACCTTCTCTCTCTAGATATATATATATATATGAGAGAGATTTTTTTTTTTTTTTTATTGTTCATACGGGGAATGTAAATATCCCCTCAAATAGCAATAAGTAATGACAAGTGCTCTTTTTTGAAAAAATTGTTATCTATTAGACTCTAGATCTGTCCTCTGCCCTTAAAGCATCTGACCACACCAAGATTGGTGTGGTCAGATGCTTTCCCTGTCCCAATGGCGCTGTTTATATCCGGCAAAACCAAAGTCATGAAATGCTCGTAGCTTCCAGTAACTCCCATCAGAGATGATTGGAGCTGTTCTGGTCTTTGATCAGCTCTATGGTCAGCTGACGGAACTATCAGCTGCAGTCTAGGGTTACCAGGTGGTGTCCTCTCCCACTGCTTGTAAAAGCAGTCTAGCGACTAATCAGCCGCTAGGATTTCTTTTATATGAAAGCCAACCACCGGCTTTAAAAAAGGACACCAAGATTATACCTAAACCTGCAGGCATCATCCTGGTATGACCACTCAAAGTCCAGCAACGTACCAGTTTTTTTTTTTTTTCATGCAGCCTGTGGGCTGAACAAAATAAGATAACATCACGGATTCCTCCATTTACATCGATCGATGTGGATGAAGAAATCTCTGCCAAGAAAAGTGTTAAAAAATAGATTTTGAAGCATAGGGGAAATCCACCCTCTGTGTCCACCCCATCCCCTGTGCTTCGCCATATATGCTCTTTTTATTTTTTAACTGCGGTGGTGAAATCACCTCCTACAGTGCTGCAATCATTGATTTACATATATTCTGAGAGCAAACGCTGTTGTTGTCATGATAAACAAATCAGTGCTACAGCTGATGGGCATACCTGCAAAGCAAACAATGGTTAACAGTAAAACACAGTAACAATAAAACATTACATGATAATAGTATACAGTACAGTAAAACCGTAGAATGGCAGCATTTGCAAAGCAAACTGGGTAATAATGAAAAATAGTAACAATAAAACATTACAGTATAGCAGTATATTATAAAGTACAGTAAAACAGTAAAAACAGAAAATTAACTCAAAAACTTTTTTTTTTAACACTTTTTTGTAACTGTAAAAAAACTTTAAACATTCCAGGCTAGGGTCTCTCAAAATGCATTAGCCATCCAACATCTTTGGAGGCCTTGTGTGTTAAAGTGTCCTAGACTGTGCCGTGCTGTACCCTATACTAATACTCCACTAGTGTGTGGTAGCGCCGGAAACAGTCCCCGATGCAGGGACCAGGTTGACCAGGACAGGAGGGACAAAAATAGAAGGTGTCACGCCTATATCTGCATTTTATACAGACATGACATCTTTTTTGGGGTGCTCTTTGGGTAGAGATACCAGGGAGGACATCTGGAAAATGGCTCTCATGCAGCCGGCTAACTGCATCTGGATTGTGAATTTGGGCCACAGCACCTTCTGGATCTCTTCTGGAATTTTAGCGTTCAGCAGAGCCAATTAGAATAAGTATACTGACACTTTTTTGTACCAGTGTCTAGCCTTACAGGCAATTAAGTACGGCGCAATCATTTGGTCATTGAAGTCCACCTCTCCCATGTTAAGGTTTTATTCGTGGACACAGGGGCTTCTCAACAACACTATTCGCTGTTGTAATTTGGACAGTCGTATCTGCGTAAATGGAAGACAGAACAAAAACATTCAGTGTGTCCTTCCACTTCACTTCAAGCAATTTATTACACTTCAAGCAGGCTCCCGTCTAAGTTGGGAATCTACAAGCTGTTGGGGGAACCACCGGCAATTAGGTCACACAGTGCCACATGCGCCAATTCCAGAATCAAAAGGTGACTAAAAAGTGGCATGCTTGTGTAATATTTGTCCACGTATAAATGGTACCCCTTTGTGAATAAGGGTGACACCAAGTTCCAAACAATCTTACCGCTGCTCCCTAAGTAGTCTGAGCAGTCGGGAGGCTCCAAACTGCTAACTTTTCCCTCTAAATCTAGGAACTACATGTAAAGCCTGTTGCCCTGTCACACATCTTGACCCCATATCTGGCATGCCTGCTGGGGAGAAACTGAAAGCAAGGCGGCCAGAAAATTTAATCCGGAACTCATCAACGCAGACAGCTTGTTGGGGCCTATACAAGGCTGCAGACTTCTGGTTGAAGGTATTTATGAGGGGCCAAATTTTGTGGAGCCAGGGTCACCCCAAGGACAACAGAGTTTGTTGTCATTGAAATGCATGAACCTGCAAGATTTGCTCGTATCTAGTCCTAGCCATTGCAGCAGAGAAGACGGCATATGATAGATATGGAGTTGTGGACCGATAGGACCACAACTCACTCTTTTAGTAATGCCCATGATGAGGGATAGGCCCAGTAAGGTTTTATATTCGGAAACAGTGATATGTTTCCATGCAAATTCTCTGGCAAGCGTCAAATTTGGGTTTGTGGCGATAAATTGATCAGCATATAAATTGCTTTGGTCCACAATAGACCTGTACAGATCTTCCATGAAAAACAGCTTAGAAAAAACCAAGGGGAGTAAAATCGCCTGTTTCCACCTGAATTCCGGGTTGGCCAGTGAATGGGGTAAGTACGGGCCCTGCAGAAGTGGTGGGCTCCCAATCAGGATTTGCAAGCACATCAGGAAGGACACTATGGGCTCTACGGGCGTGTCTTTGAATACTTGGTGCCTGCGGGACACTACTTGTGCTAGCTACCGCACCAGCTTAAACTGCACTTATGGGACTTGCCACGTAACCAAGTGTTACTGCAGTGCTGGTTTGTCTACGACCAGGATGTACTAGGTCGCTGGTGCTTGCCAGTTCACCAGAAGGTTGAGCGGCACTAGTACCGACACTTTGCTGCATACGAGAACCATGCGATTGTTGCACCTCAGCAACAGAGGAACGGGGTCGGGTACGCCTGGCCTTAGCAGGGACCGCTACTCTGTCGTCAGAGCTATCTGTCAGGATGCTTCTGGTTCAAATAGTAAGCCTGATTTTGACAGTAATGCCCCATACACACGTGCAGATTATCTGCAGACTTTTGTCTGCAGACTTACCAAAACCATATAATATGAGGTCAAACCTAAACACTTTCAATTTGTATGCAATCCTTGCACTACATAGAAAAGGTAAGTCTGCAGATAATCTGCACGTGTGTACGGGGCATAAGGCTTCCCCATCGCTCTCACCTGTCATGCTCAGCATCGTATAGGCCTCTTCACTAAAGTACCTCTGTTTGAACATTTTGACCAATACATTTAGAGGTACCTAGTGTGACTCACGGGTAAAAATGTACCTAGCGCTAGCAGGGATCAGGCCTGACTCTGCTAATGCTGTGGTTTTGTGTGCTGTGTATTAGAAGTGACAGTGATCTGCTGATAATGCACTTCCTGAGGGCTGGGCAGAGGAGCTAAACGCAGGTGCTGGCAGGTGTTTGGACTGATCCAGCTAACGCTGCATTTTGGGAACACTATTCTAAACTATTGGGAACGCTAGTATAGTTCTGCTATGATCAAAGATATTGATCTGTTCAGATACTATACTAGTAATGGAGGTGTTTAGTGTGTGTGTGTCACTGGCAATCAAAGGGTTAAACGGTGTTACTAAATATGTGGCGGGAAATCTGATGCTATCCTGGATTGACGCTAACTAACGGTAACGCTAACGGATGTCACCCGTGACACTAATACAGTGCTCAGAAAAAAGATCTGTACACTATAATAGTGACACTGTGACAGGGCAGTGAAGGGGTTAACTGGGGGGTTAAATCTTTATTAGGGAATATATGGTGGGTACCCTAAACTTATCTGGGACTGACACTAACTACCACTAACTGCCGCTCACACTAACTGGCGTCACCAGTGACACTAATACAGTAATCTGTAAATTATCTGTACACTGGTATATAGTGACACTGACAGGGAGTGAAAGGGTTAACTGAGGGGTGATCATGGGGTGAAAAGTGCGTCTATGTGTACTTGTGTCAAGTGACCTACGGGTATGTCAAGTTGTGCAGCCAAGCCACCTTGCTGCAGTAAATCTGCGTCGGGTGGTCGACAACAGGTTAAAGAACTAATTCAATTGTTGACACCAAATATATTTTGCACTATATGAACTTTATTTGATTTTTTTCTTTTTATGTATTTTTTCATATTGCATTTATGTAGATGATTCTTACAAAATTTGTATTGAGCGACAATATGTAGTTTTGCACAGAATTTTTGGTAGACAGCGCTGGGTTCAAATATTTTAATTTTAAAGGACATTGCACCTTTCACCACAGCAGCAGTCTATTTTTCACACTGGTACGCAATCCTACCACAGCGCGGGGATATTATTACTTAAAAACTACCATTTTAAACATGTACCTACGGGTAAGCCTAAAATTAAGCTTACATGAAGGTACAGTAAATATCTCCTAAACATGCACTGTTGAGATATCACATCAGCAATAGCTAATGAGGTCACCTGGTGCATGCTAGTAACACTTTGTATTCCACGGTTTGCTTTGTGTGCCCTGAACGCAAAGTGCCCTGCCATGAACCCTAAAGGAAAACTGAGTGATCACGCAGTGAAAGGTAAGTCTGCTATAATGTGCTAGAATGCGGTGCATACTAATACATTATGGCATTAACCTGCAGGGGGCTCAATTATTTTTTAGTTTTTTTTAAAGACATTACTGCCGCTTTAATGTATTTCTTTGGATGTCTTTTGAAGGTTCCCATTTATCCAGGTTATAGTGTGGCAAGTAGTAGAAAGTCACATTCAACTGGACTTTTTCTATAATGTTGAAGGCATTTCATAGCTTTCTAAGGCAGGCCATGCACAGTTTGAATCTCGGCCGGTTCAGTAGGTTCCTGCTGAACCGGCTGAGATTCGAACTGTGTATGGGCAGGCTAAATGTACCAAGTTGATCAATCAACTTGGGTACAACTAGCATGCGCAGTTTTACCTGGGATTATTGTTAGTAGGTGCTATAGCCACAATATTCACTGTCCCCTCCCGGCGAGGGGTGGCTTCCCCACCCCCTGCCAGAAGAAGACAATGGCCTAGCAGGAGGGATTCCCGCATCAACACGGTCTGTCCCGGTCACCCATGGTTGCAAGAAAGAACTTTGCTCTGTGTATGGCTGGCCTAAGCCACTATTTTAGTTCTAATGAGTGTCTGGAAGATACCCCAGCATTTATATTCATGACCTGAGATAACTTAATCCTATCACCATTGAATTTGTAGATGTTCTGGGGTGTGTGGCTGAGCTCTTCGGGTATGGCCCCAACAGACTTGGTCCTAGATCGTTTGCTGCTTTAAGCTCTTGAAGGTGTCCAAGGACTCATTGACCTTGCGAAAAGGGATCTTGAGGGGTTTTCTCTCCATTTAATGCTCTGTTAACTAAGCAATAAGGTTGAGTGTATCACTGTTGGCTTTTATCTACTGTTGAGTTACTGACTACCGGCTGAGATCTGTATTTCTCTGTATGACTTGCAACATTTTGTTGACTGTGTGTACCAAAAGTGAATTAGTGTGTGTTTTTCTCAATAAACTTTTCTCTTGATTTAAAAAAAAAAAGAATTTGTAGATGTTGATTGTCCAAGAACAGAATGAGAGGTGTGAAAGTTGTAGAACCACCCTTTTCTAGTTGTATAATCTCATTGTTGTCATGAAGCCTGTATTGCTGTTGGTGCCTCAATTTACATGGCTAAAAGTGTGAATTGTTAAGGCATTATATGTGGAAGGCGGATGGTATTGAAGGCCTTCTGCCTTGTTCAGAGATGCTTGCCCCATTTAGATGTAGATAGTCTTTCTCGCCATTTATGGGCCAGTTGCCCTCACTGTCCATATTGTGCACCTCACCATCTGGAAAAAGGCCCCTTTTCCTTAAGGTGTAGAAAGACTTCTGAGTCTTGGTATGTAGAATTTCCCCTCCTATGTTAAACCATTTATTGAGAGTTTGTTTTGTCTCCCCAGTTTAAAGGTTTTGGCACACCTCACTACACTACACTACACTGCATTGCATATACCAAATTACTTTGCTTTTGTTTAGGTGTGGAGTTTTTAAGATGTACAAGCTTCTGCCTCAGTGCATTGCTAGGCTTGAAGAACATAGGAATGTGATGTTTGTTAAAGATCCTGCTGAGTTTTCCGACATTCCAGCTACAGTGAATACTATATTACGCCATCTGTTCTTGGACAATCAACATCTACACATTTCATAGTGATTGGAGTAGAATTCCAGCTTAATCCTAACTGCTCGTAAAACTGTCCCCTACCTCCTCCTAACCCTTATGCTAACTTGCCTGTGTAAAAAATATGTAAATACCGTATTTATCGGCGTATAACACGCACTTTTTCATCCTAAAAATGGAGGAAAAAGCAGCAGTGCGTGTTATACGCCGATCTTAAAAAAAAAAAAACGGCCAGGAAGCATTGCCGAGAGCAGAAGGGGCAGGCCGGGCCGAGGAGAAGGGAGAACGAGCGAGCGCAGTCATCGGAAGTCCCGCCTATGACAGACGTCACGCGTCTCGGCAGAGGAGGCGGGACTTCTTATGACTGCGCTCGCTCGTTCTTCCTTCTCCTCGGCTCAGCCCGCCCCCTTCTGCTCTTATGACAGACAGTCCTTCGGTCTCCTCGGCCCGGCCCGCCCCTTCTGCTCTCGGCGCTCCTTCCTGGCCTTTTTTAAAACAAATATGGTCAGTTCCAATGGCGCTTGCGAGGCTGCATATTTGGACATTGCGCTTGCGAGGCTGCATGGACAATGCTGGTGGGCTGCATACATGGACACTGCTGGTGGGCTGCATACATGGACACTGCTGGTGGCCTGCATTATGGACACTGCTGGTGGGCTGCATACATGGACACTGCTGGTGGGCTGCATACATGGACACTGCTGATGAGGATGCATTGTTGGACTGCTGATGAGGCTGCATTCATGGGCACTGGTGAGATACCATTTTGATTTAAAAAAAAAAAAATGTTCAATGTTCAAAGCTGTTTATTTTAAATTTAAGCTTTTTTTCCTGAAATTTCTCTCCAAATATTGGGGTGCGTGTTATACGCCGATAAATACGGTACTTACCTATTTTCAGCCCGATCTAGTCTGGTCACGTGTTTTCGCTCCCCTGTGGCAGTACAGCTGCGGGGAGAGGAGGGGGGTGCTGACAAAATATAGGTAATTGAAGCCTGTAGGGGTTGTCACCACTCCAGGCTTTACTAGTTATTACTTTAGTGAATTCTTTCCTCTCCCCTGCAGCGGGCGTCTGGCTGACACAAAGGGGGATCCTGTGACTGGACCAGAGCAGGCTGAAAATGAGTAAGAAAGGGGACGCTTTTAAAAGTAGTTAGGCGTATCCCAGAATTCTACTTTAAGGTGTCTTCATCTGTGAACATAAATGCTGGGGGAACTGGTATTTACAGATTCAGTAAAGTAACCATGGAAACTGACTAAGGAGGTGGGGCTTAGTTGAGCTGGAGGTATGGCTTATTTTATACCATTACTGTTACATAAATTCTACCACTCAGGGATATGAAATAATACCCAACTGACCTATGACAGACTATAACCTAACATAAACTATGCATATTCTGTATTGTTGGAAATAGATGATTTGAATTATTTATTTGCTTTGTTCGATATTACACTTGGTTTTGACACTCGACTGTGTAATACAGAACCATTTTGGTTATTAAAAAAATATTAAGACTCACTTGTGCTAAAAATACTTTGGTTTTCACATTTTTCTAGCATGGGATTTATTGGGTGTAATTACTGCCATAATGGAACACTGACAGATTACATCAGGCAGTGGAGGATCTGCTAGAACAATATTTGTTTATTACATAAAATTGCAGAGATATCGTTTACAGCTTGGCAAAGAACGATCTCCTTAATTGTACTTCTGGCAATAAGCTGGCACAAGATGAGTTGCTGATGTGTGCGCAGAAATCAGAATCTCAGGAGATTGGCTCCCCTGTGAAGCTCTTTCAGGGGATTGTCATGCCGCACAAATAGCACTCTCCATTTCTAAGTCGGTTTACATGCAAATGCCAAGGGCTTTAACTAAACATAATACAGGAGGCAGCCTGGGGCACAGCATGGTGACAAAAGCTAATCACACACAATGTCAGGTTTGACTTTCTCTAGCAAAAATAAAAAAAGTATAGATGTCAGAATTGGGTATGGGGTCCATGAAAGGTTCCCTGAGTCCCAGGACACTGCTCTCTCTGTTGTCTTGGAGCCCTTAACAGAATTTATTTGCTATAAACAACCATAGCGCTGTGCAATACAGTTACTGGGCATTTTCCTTCCACTCAGGCTTCCAGTAGGAAACTTCTTGTATGGTAAAGCTAGTTTTCAGACATGGGAGTAAGTCACACATGTGCAAGTCACAAGCAAATCTTAAGTCTTAACCTTCAAGTCTCAAGCAAGTCCCAAGTTACTGTGGCGAAAAAAAAGCAAGTCAAGTCGAGTCCCTGCTAGAAGTCAATCAAGTCAAGTCATTTATTTTGGTCAAGTCACAAGTCAAGTCAAAATACTGATCTACCCCAATTTTCACCTTTAAATCAGTTAAAAGTCAGTGGTCAGGAAGGGTTTTGTTTTATTTTCAACATTAACAAAACTGCTTAGTGCTTTTTTCTTGGCATATTAAAGAAACACTTTGAATGCCCAAACAGCTCAAAATCCTTTGTCCGGTCATGTTTTAACACCACAGTCACAAAAACATGTTAAGTATTTCCATTGTTAAACAGCCAGTGTCCTAAAAATCAGAACACACTGAGGTGTCTTAAGTTATTGTGGTGTCAGAAACATAACAGGCACATTAATTTTGCTTTAACACATCTTTAGAAAATGCAAATATTTAATAACCTAAAAAAGTAAAGTTATTTCGAGTCATATGTCTCAAGTCAAAGTCAAGTCTAAAGTCATGAATACCAAGTCAAAGTCAAGTCATGTCTTTTATAAATTTTAGTTAAGCAAGTCTCAAGTCCTCAAGCTGGTGACTTAAGTCTGACTCAAGTCACGTGACTTGAGTCCCCCACCTCTGCTAGTTTCTATTAACCACTTTAAGACCAGGCCTATTTTTCACACTTGGTGTTTACAAGCTGAAATCATTTTTTTTTTCTAGAAAACTACTTAGAACCCCCAAACATTATATATATTTTTTAGCAGAGACTCTAGAGAATAAAATGGAGATCGTTGCAATATTTTTTATCACACCGTATTTGCACAACGGTCTTCCAAATGCAATTTTTTGGGAAAAATTCACTTTTTTGAATTAAAAAATAAGAAAACAGCACAATTATTTTCCATAATGTGAAAGAAGATAATACGCCGAATAAGTAGATACCCAACGTGTCATGCTTCAAAATTGCGTAAAATTTCCACAGGTTACCAGCTTAGAGTTAGAGGAGTTCTAGGGCTTAAATTATTGCTCTCGCTCGAACGATCGCGGCGATACCTCACGTGTGTTTTGAACATCATTTACATATGTGGGCGGGGCTTCCATATGCGCTCACTTCTGCATGCAAGCTAATGGGGCAGGGCGCTTTAATTTTTTTTTTCCTATTTATTCTATTTATTATTTTTCATTTTTACACAGTTTTAAAAAAAATAATTTGATCATTTTTATTCCTATTACAAGGAATGTAAACATTCCTTGTAATAGAAATGGCCATGACAGGACCTCTTTAATGTGACATCTGGGGTCAAAAAGTCCTCAGATCTCACAAGTACACTAAAAAAGAAAAAAAAATGGTTAAAAAAAATTGTCTGTTCAAGCCGGTTGCTAGGCAATGACGTTTGACGTCGCTCTGGTCCTACAAGATCATAGTCGAGTGAGGGCCATCTTGCCCTCACTCGACTTCCTGTCTAAGAGGATCCAGGACCGGATCATTTTCCCCACTGCTGATGGGTCCGATAAGCGGGGAAAAGGACCGGGACGCGCTGGGAGGAAGGGGGCATCTCTTCCGCCGCACCGTAAGGGTGATCTCGCGGCGAATCCGCCACTGGGACCACCCTTACCTGAAAACCGATCGCCCACCATTTTTAAAAATACCACGGTATTTAGCGTCAAAGTAGTGACGTACATCTGCTGTGGGCGGTCGGTAAGTGGTTAAAGCACTAAAATATCAAAAGACACAAAATTGATTAAAGGAGAAGTTCACCTTTTTATAAAAAAAGTATAAAAATAATACATGCTTATCTTTTTGCAGGTAAAAATATGTGCACTTATTTTTTTATTACACTGGAGTCTGTAAAGCTTTGCACCTGCCATCAGCAGATCGCAGGTGCAATGCCAAGATTCTGCAGACAATGGTATACTGTCTGCCCATACCTCCGATAAGGGCAGGCAGTTACTGAATTGCAGGAATAATCCATGAACTACGAAGATGCTCACCAGTGCCTTCACAGTTCATTGAGAACTACAAGCTGTCGGCCGCTCTGGCCAATGGTACTTGTACTTAATTTACAGAACTCTGTGAAGGAATGACAGTCTCTTTCAATTGTGACAGTGGGTGCGGGAAGAAGATCCTCCACCCGCTGTCACAGGGAGGGGGGAAGGATCAGGGGGAGAAAAGGCAAGAACTGGAACATTCTTGGAGAACTTCCCTCCACAAGGTGGTGCTGTACTTGCAGTGAGGAAGGCGGGAGAACTGTCACGGAGAGCGTGATTTTCAAGAGCTGTGCGGAATGTGAGCTGCTGCTGCTGACCAGACCCCCTCATCCCCCCCCCCCCCCGAGATAAGAGGAAGAGCGGTGGCGGTTAGGGACCCAAGGGCCAAGAAACGTATCACGAGAAGCACCAGCGGCAGCGGGTTACCAGGGGACCGGTAATGGTGGCAGGCGACCCTGGGATTAAGTGCGGCAGGGGAGACAGCTGGACCGGGAAGTGACAGGCTGACCGGGCAGCAGGTAAGTGAAAGTGCTGAGTGGGGGAGTGAGGGATTGTGACAGCAAAGGCGGCGGGAACAGAGAAGCAGGTTCTGCATTCTATTGCTATTGCAGAGCCGAGAAGCAGGCTGTCGACTGACTGACTGAGGGAGAAGAAATCGCTGACAAGCCCTGCAAGTGTCAGTGTCACAGAGTACTGAGACACAAACTAGTAAAAAAAGACAGACTCTGACTCTGTGTACATCTTGTGGCATGTATGCATTCCTCGATCATCCGATTGAGGGCGACTACAGCTGCGCAAAATGTAAGCACGTTGCTTCCCTGGAAGGTCAGGTCCTAAATCTATGGAAGCAACTGGCAACACTGAGAAGAATCTCCTGGGTGGAGATACAAGGGTACTGGCATCAGAGCAGAGTAGTTGGGTGACAGGAAAGGTAGAAGGGAAAGAGTCAAGGAGGCCGATCCTGGGCTGGAACATTCCAATAAATACGCCCTGTTGCGTGATGTTGGGAAAACCTGTCAGGGACCAGCATTGCTGGGGCAGAGCAACGTCCCTAGCTGCCAGGGGAAGAACTCCTCCAGTGAAGGCTGGAGCGAGGCTAAGGTTAAGGAAAGACAGATTCTGGTGGTAGGGGACTTAATTATTAGAAGGACAGAGAGGGCAATCTGTCAAAAAGAACGTAAGCGCCAAAATGTTTGTTGTTTACGGGGCGCTCTGGTTCGGCACATAACAGATCTGGTGGACAGATTATTGGGTGGGGCCTGGGGAAGACCCAGCTGTCATGGTACACGTAGGTACCAATGACAAAGTTAGAGGAAGGTGGAGAGTCATAAAAAATGATTTCAGGAGATAAATTAAGGAGTAGGACCTCCAAGGTAGTATTCTCAGAAATACTACCTGTACCTCGAGCAATGCCAGAGAGGCAGCAGGATATTTAAGAAGTTAACAAGTGGCTGAGGAGCTGGTGTAGTAAGGAGGAGTTCGGGCTCCTGGAGAACTGGGCCGACTTCTCAGTCGGCTACCGACTCTTTAGTAGGGATGAACTGTACCTCAATAGGAAGGGTGCAGCCGTACTGGGAGAGAAGATGGCCAAAAAGTTAGAGGGTCTTTTAAACTAGGTGAAGGGGGGAGGGTCCAGCTGTAATATTAGCCAGCAGGGAGCAAGGCTCAGCGGGCATTAATGGGGGCATTTGCGGTAGGGTGTCCAGAGATCCAAAACCCAAGGTAGGTAGGCTGACAAATCAAAAGTGGATTTAACAAGGATTTAGTATGCATCCGGACAAAATTACAAGGTTTGTATGCCAATGCTAGAAGTCTGGCCAATAAGATGGGAGAACTGGAGCTGCTAATGCATGAGGAGGATTTTGATTTTGTGGAAATTTCAGGGACATGGTTAACAGCTCTCATGATTGGCTGGCAACCATTCAGGGGTATTCCCTATATCGCAGAGATAGAGAGGGTAAAAAAGGGGAGGGGGTATGCCTGTATATCAAGAACAATGTGTAAGTAAATATGAGGGACGATATCACAAATGGAGCTAGGGAGGAAGTAGAATCCTTATAGGGTAGAACTTAAAAGGGAAGGTACTATGGGGAAAGTAATATTGGGTGTATGCTATAGGCCCCCCCCAACCAGAGTCGGACCTCCTATCGCAGCTTGGAATGGCAGCAAGGATGGGAAATGTCATTATAATGGGGGATTTTAATTATCCAGATATAGACTGGGCAGAAGGAACCGCAAATTCATCTAAGGCTCGCCATTTCCTAAATGTTTTTCTGGACAATTTCATGGGTCAGATGGTGAATGCACTGGCATGAAACAATGCGTTACTAGACCTACTGATTACTAGCAATACAGACCTGATCACGGATGTAGAAATACGGGGCAACTTATGAAACAGTGACCATAGGTCAATTCGTTTCAGTATAAATCATAGAAATAGGAAACACAAGGGTAATACAAGGACACAAAATTTCAAAAGAGCCAACTTCCCTAAACTGTGCTCTTTGCTAGACAATATAAAATGGGATAGAATCCTAGGAACAAAGAACACGGAGGATAAATGGGAGTGCTTTAAGAACATACTAAATAAAGGGATTGGCTAGTGCATTCCAAAGGGGAAAAAGTTTAAAAGAGCTAAAATAAACCCTGGGTGGCTAAACTCCGACATAAAAATGCATATTAAAACTAAAGAAAAGGCCTTTAAAAAATACAAGGCTGAAGGGTCATTGGCAGCATTCCAACATTACAAAGAGCGCAATAAGAAATGTAAGAGAAATGTAAGAGCACAATCAAGGCAGCTAAAATAGAACACAAAAGGGAATGAGAGTAAAAAAAAAAAAAAAAACAAGAAATTCTTTAAGTATATAAATAGTAAGAAAGTGTGGCCAGAACACATTGGCCCCATAAAGGACAACAAAGGGAATCTGGCTACAAAGGACAGAGAGAAGGCGAAGGAGCTAAATAAATTCTTCTCCTCAGTCTTAACAAAAGAATTGGGGGGCTACTTTAACCCAGCTTGTAATAAAGTTAATAACACGTCACAGGAAGCACCCTCGTGGTTAACAGAAGAGCCCACTGTAATGCATAAAGTAATAGATGGTACAATCAGACACTGATGTACTTTTACCTTGGAGCTCAGCTTGTATCTCTTTGAAAAATGTTTTTGACCAACATTCGCACTTTCTTTTCAATCTGAGGTCAGGTTACTTCCTGCATCCAAGGAGGTTAAACTTCTTAATATTTGTAACTGTAGTCATAGGAACATCAAGCTGCTTGAAGATGGTCTTTTAGCCTTTACCTTTGTTTTGATGGTCTCTAATTTTCTTTCTGATCTCCTCAGACATTTTGCTTCTTTGCTTTCTCTGGTCCATGTTCAGTGTGATGCACACAATCACATTATAGCTAATCTCCAGCTACCTCCCCGCCGCCTACCTTAACGCTGGTTCTGGACATTTCAGTTATTCACCTGCCTCACTCACTTAATCCTCTAAGAACTTGGTCCTGTGCCTCCATCTTATGTGACATCATTGCGAAGCCCACTGGCTCCTCCAGGTTCAGCTGCTGGGCCTCGTGATGACACAGTGCTAGCCCCGCCCTCCTCCCCCTTGTTCAATGGAGTACCATGCCTCCTGGGATATGTGACTAACATATGCCAGGAAGCAAAGGGAGGGTAGTGAATACCATTCGTCTAGGCGAATAACGTGCAGGGGGGGCAGGGCTGAACTTCAGGCAGAAAACAAAATGAGTGCACTTACCATTTAAAGGAGGGGAAGATTGGTGGAGAGGAGGGAACGTGTCCATGAGGGTGAAGATCCACTTTAAACAGCAGAGTGACTACTCTCTTCTGTTTAAATAGGCTGACTAATTAGAAGATTAAAGACATGTAATTCTAATTACAGAAATAATTTTGAACATCACTATGATCCAATTAATTCACATTTTCCGTCCCCTTGTTTAGTTTGGAGACTTTCCTCATCCTGGTCTTTTGACACTATGGAGAGCATTTGGACACCATTTTCTGATTCATATGAGCTCATTGCACTCTGAATTAGAAACATGGACCTTAAAACATGTTACTTTAGTAGACATATGGGAGGAGGTAATGAGGGAGCTAGAAAGCAGGAGGTCTTGGGAGGAACGAAGAGAACGATTTTGTTGGCATTTTGAGACTAGGTTAGTAGTGTAGCTGGGGGCAGAGTTGTGGATGGCTTTGTAAGTTGTTAGTATCTTGAAATTTGTTTGGTAAGCGGAAGCCAGTGGAGAGATTGGCAGAGAGCGGTTGATAAGGTGGTGAAGCTTGGCAGCAGCATTCATGATGGACTGAGGAGAGGAGGGGAGTTGCAGTCGTCAAGGCGGGAGATGACCAGGGAGTGAATAGAAGCTTTATGGTGTCATTGGTTAGAAAGGGGCATATCTTTGAGATGTTAAAGAGACTGAGACGGCAAGCTTTGGAGAGTGAATGGATGTGGGGCCTAAAGGATTGTTAAGATTCTGGGATTACACCTAGAACCTTGGCGTGCAGGGATTGGCTGATAGTTGAGCCATTAATTTGGATGGAGAAGTCAGGTGAAGGGGCACGTGGGGAAGAAATACACTGCTCAAAAACTTTAAAGGAACCCTTTGAAAACACATCAGATCTCAATGAGCAAAAATATCATGCTGGATATCTATACTGATATGTACTGGGTAAGGTGTTATGAACGAAAGGATGCCACATTGTTTGAAAGAAATTAAAATTATCAACTTACAGTGGGCTCATTTCAAAGACACCCCGAAAATCAAAGTGAAAAAATGAGGCCCCCATGTGTTTGTGTGCATGCCTGACAATGTCGGGGCATGCGTCTAATGAGATGACAGATGGTGTCCTGGGGTAGTTCCTCCCAGATCTAGACCAGGGCATCACTCCTCACTCCTGAACAGACTGAGGTTCAACTTGGCAGCATCGGATGGACCGAAACATAATGTCCCAGAGGTGTTCTATTGGATTTAGGTCAGGCGAGCGTGGGGCCATTTAATGGTATAAATTTCTTCATCTTCCAGGAACTGGCTGCATACATTTGCCACATAAAGCTGGGCACCAGGAGGAACCCAGGACCCACTGCACCAGTGTAGGGTCTGACAATGGGTCCAAGGATTTCATCCCAATACCTAATAGCAGTCAGGGTGCCATTGTCTAGCCTGTAGAGGTCTGTTCATCCCTCCGTGGACATGCCTGCCCAGACCATCACTGAACCACCACCAAACTGCTCATGCTGAACTTTGTTACTGGCAGCATAACATTCTCCATGGCTTCTCCAGACCCTTTCACGTCTGTCACAGGTGAACCTGCACAGGGCGCCAGTGGCGGACCTGCCAATTCTGGTGTTCAATGGCAAATGCCAATCAAACTCTGCAGTGCCAGGCAGTGAGTACAGGGCCCACTAGAGGACATCGGACTCTCAGGCCACCCTCATGAAGTCATTTTATGATTGTTTTGTCAAAGACATTGACACCAGTGGCCTGCTGGACGTAATTTTGTAGGGCTCTGACAGTGCTCATCCTGTACCTCCTTGCACAAAGAAGCAAATACCTGATCCTGCTGTTGAGTTAAGAACCTTCTACGGCCCTGTCTAGCTCTCCTAGAGTAACTGCCTGTCTCCTGGAATCTCCTTCATGCTCTTGAGACTGTACTTAGACAAACAGCAAACCTGGCAATGGCACGCATTGATGTGCCATCCTTAGGAGTTGCACTGCCTGTGCAACCTCTATAGGATCCGGGTATTGCCTCATGCTACCAGTAGTGACACTGGTCCTAGCCGAATGCAAAACTAGTGAAAAAGTCTGAAAAGATGAGTAGAGAAAAAAAAATGTCAGTGGCCTCCACCTGTAAAACCATTCCTGTTTTGGAGGTTGTCTCGTCGTTGCCCGTCTAGTGTACCTGTTGTTAATTTAATTAACACCAAAGCAGCTAAAACTGATTACCAGCCCCTTTTCTGCTGCTTAACTGACAATATCAATATCCCAGGAGTTTAATTGACTTGATGCTATACTCTAATTAAAAGTGTACCTTTAATTTTTTTTGAGCAGTGTATTATGAGCTTGGTTTTGGATAGATTGAGTTTAAGGAAGTGGTTGTGACATCCAGATTGGTACTATTGTGACACTGAAGGTGCTGTGGGATAGGTAGGATAAGAACCAGCAAAGAGTACAGTCACGAAGACCCGAGGGTAGACCACGAGGGTAGAGTTTATTTTTTGAGGAGGTGGTGGTCCAGTGTAAAAGGCAGCAGAGAGGTCCAGGAGTAAAAGTACAGAATAACAGATTAGTGTCTATTGATTTTTCCTGTTAGTCGATCACTTGTGAGTTTAAGGAGAGCAGTTTCCGTGGAGTGTTGGGGGCATAAACTGAACTTATATGCACTGATCGAGTCACTTGTGTGCAAGTGCAATTGAAATATATTAAAGTGGTTTTGCTTACACTATCCAGTGTTAGCCACTATCTGTTTCTGTTTTTGTCAACAGGGAGTTTGTTGGAATATGGCATCAGTAGTGATGGGCTTTTGTTTAGGAGTTCACATTTTTCTGCTATAGTGCGCTGCATTAACATTCATTTTGTGCCTTCACACCGTGTAGGGTCATTCATTTTAATTGTGTTTTTTGGAGGCGGGGGGGGGGGGGTGTCTTGGTTTATTGCCAGTAAGTTACTTTGGAATGAGCTGTTTTAGCGCCACAAACAACAAACTGCAGCAGAAACGTTTGAGCCCAGCCTTCGTCTGCTAGGGGTTTCATCTTTGGTGAGTTAATTGAATATAAGACGCTTTCTACATGTTTGTTGGGTTTCATTGCAATGTCTTCATTACAGAATTTAAGTGGAGGTGAGTGTAATCTCTGCAGTGGGATTGACAGGGATATTAACCATTCTGTATTGAATCCAAAACTAAAAAAAAAATAAAGGCTGGAGGTTTAATTTAAAATCAAGTATTACTATGTAACATTATCTGGACATTGGATGGCATGACAAACATCTTCTTCTAATAATCGAGTGGGCTATTTTATGTTCTAGCACTGCTTTTGTGCAAATTGTGTTTTTTGATATGGTTTTATGATTTTCGCATGTATTTATTTTGCAGGATGCCGAGCAGAGAAACCAAGAATTAGAAGATAAAGTGAGAGCACTGAGAAAAGAAGTGGAGGAGAGCAAGCACAGACAAGGCCACTTGAAACTGGAACTTAAACACTTCCTGAATATATTAGATGGAAAAATTGATGATATGCACGAATTCCGTCAAGGACTTTCCAAGCTAGAAATGGATAGCTAGAGTGTGGTGATTTTTTTTTTTTTTTTTTTAACACTAGACCCTTTCAGTGCAAACGAAGAAGGCCTAGGGGCTGCTGTGCTTTTTTTATTTTTTATTTCTTTTTGCACCTTGAGTGCCAGTATCATTAAGGTTAGTCTGTTTTTGGCAACCAGTAGTGGCCTAAACGTTCAAAGCCATTTTTTACGGTTTTTACAAAATCAGAGCCATTGAAATTATACCATGCTATAGACAAAAGAAAAAATTATAAAATTTGATAGTTTGACACTAAATCACCAAATGTGTGGTTATGTATAACAATTGTTCATTTATTTGTTACAACAGAAAAATACCTAAAAAAAAAAAAAAAAAAAAAATTTGGATCACTGTGTAGCAAATATAGTCGAATCTCTTGTCCTCCAGTCCCACTTCTAGGTTGGAAATGCAATAAGTAAAAAGCACACAAGAATGCTTAATGGTTGTATGGTCTGAAACAGTGCTCTGCAAGCCTTGCAATAATTCCTATGACACATTGGATTAGGCAGAGTCTGTGATGGATGTACTGCAATATTTTCACTAGTAAGGTATTGCTGAAAGTTGACAGGGTCACTGAAACCTTATACACTGCCACAGTTTAACTGCTAGAACAAATAGATCTTTAGAAGCTATAAATAAGAGTTATATATTTAGTACAATACAGAATATTTATTAAAGATACTGTATAGAATATAGTGGCAAAAAGACAAAGTAACATTCACTGCTGTGTTTTTTTGTGGAAAAGCTTTTTTTCATGTTGTATTCATACACAGGAATACTTTACAAACTACATAAAAGGGGTAGTTTTCCTTCAGATGAATTTCCATTGAGTTTAGGATTTTACTTTTAGAAGAGGACACACAACTGGCAATTTTTTTATTTTTTTTTTAGACCTTGGATTCACTACTTTGCAGTCAATGTGCTTTCATTAACATGCAGCAATGAACAAAAAACAGCACACAACCCTTTTTTGAGCAGCACGGAATGTGCGTTGTACAGTTCGGGTGTGTTGCCTGCTACTTTCATTGAGCAATGGTTGCCATTTTAAATAATGGCACATCAATGCACAGCACATTGTGCCATGACTTACCTAAACATGTGTTACCATGCGTGTTTCAGCAACACACAAGTCTGACTAAACCCAATAACATTTGGGGACCCTAGTGTGAATTCTGGCCCCACATTTGAGCAATTTGGCTTTGTAGCTAATGCCATGTTCTCCATATATTTATATGGAAAATCTAGTGTTGGGTTAGTTACTCAAAAAATATAACTAGTTACTTCTGTAAATTGTAACGAGATTACTTTACTAGTTACTGCATTTGAATAGTAACTTCACTACTTATTACTTTACTTTCCTCTTTCTTAATTGACCGTGTAGAAGAAGATACATGACACTCTTTCTGCATAGAGTTTATTGTATAAACACAGGCTTTGGGAAACATGAGAACAAAACCTGAAAAAACAGAATAAAACATAAAGTGCAACAAAAAGTCATAAACTTCTTCCCTCTCTATTCTTCGAAATAACGATTGTATCGCACGGCTTGGGTAACGCAGGAAAGCGCGTTCCTATAGCCTAGTAAAGTAGTGTAGTTACCTCCTATAGCCTAGTAAAGTAGTGTAGTTACCAATATTAGTATTGTAACTAGTTACATTACTTCGTTACCAAAAAAAGTAATGTAGTTACTGTAATCAGTTACTTTGTAACTAGTTACCCCCAACACTGGGAAAATCCAACTGGCAATATGTGGCCACATTATCACAATACTCAACATAAAGCAGAGCAAGGTCACAGCTGGAGGCTAGAGCCAGATCTCATGGTAAGAGTTTGTCTATTGTTCTCAAATGTTAAAAGCAGCAGACGTGATTTAATCCAATGTCATCTGGGTAAAACAGGGTTGTCAATTTTCAGGGGACATGTCACCCATAGTCAACAAAAGAAAGGGCTGATGGTTTAAACCATTGTTGCTGACATTAAAGCATATTGAATAAAATGAATGCTATTAGACATTCATTCTAATCAGACTTCATCAGACATTATGATGATTTCATTGCTTCCATGAGAATTTTATAAAATCATTGGTTGGACATGTTGTCAGCTTCTGCTGGTTATATATGAATATGTAGCAGAAGACTTGTAAAGGCTGGGCAGCTGTCCTGAACAGGCTATGTTTAGAAGGTAACCCAAGTGATATACTATGCCATTCATGCGTTAGCGATATTATTAGTAAATAGTAGTTTTAAAATGGATAAGTTGCACAAATTTACTGCTGCCATGATAGGCAGGAAACATGCACACCTAAAGGAAACCTGTAGGGAAAAAACGATGCCTGTCGATGCATAGTAGGCCAAAAAGCACCTTCTCTTCCCTCTGCCTTGGGTCCATTACAAAAGCCCCTGTAAATACTCTTCTTGATTTGGGCACACATGTACAGCCTCCCTGCCTCCCACCATAGAATACTCTACTCCACTTCTCAAAAAGTCTAAATTTTCATAGAAATTATGCGAGGCCAGAGATAAGTGCTTCAAGTGCCTGCTATGCAATGGCAGGGTTAGTTTCTTTTATTTTTGCTTATCCCCTACGGGACCACTTTAGTAGGGAATTCTCCTCAGGTAAGCAGACATCACTCATTTTGCATGGGGCAGGTAAAAGCACAATTTGTCTTTGCAGATTGAGATTGTCACGGCAGTGTGATTTTTTTTTTTTTTCCTAGTAATATCGGTGGCATGATGGGTCACCACAAAATGCCTTATACGTTAGAAACGCCAGTGTTAGACTTCTACTTTCCCTTTTATACTGTAATTAAGGGTGTATTGTTTGGTAAATGAATATTCTACAGTTGATGTGTGTAACAAGCCATGGCTGAGAACGTCTATATACACAGACCTCAAAGTTTCCAAGTCAATGTTCACAGGGCTGTTACTATGAATTTATGACAAATTCTGCCTCATGGTTCTCTAATATTTATCTTGTAATTAAAAATAAATTAAAATGTTTGACACAAACTGGGGTTTCTCTTATAATAGAAGCGCTGAAACAAACCATGGTTGCCATCTTTCTTGATTTATGCATTACAGATACAAAATAATAAAAAAAAAACTTTTCAGGCTAGTAGGCTGATCTACAAAAATGTGATTAAAGCTGACCTGTTAGGCCACATGCACATTGGGTGTTTATTCTGTGTGTGTCCAATCCCAGCATTTTCATGTGCCAGGCAGACACAGGTTCAGTGTCCAGCCCCATTCTCTGCAGCCTGTAAACTCTGTGAGGCTGAAATATTCTGCAGCTGGATGCTGTACCAACTGGTACTTGCATATAGAGCCCTGTGCATTCGGAGCACACCCAGAATGCAAAATACTTATGTTCCAGACATATGTCCCTGACCAAATAGGGCCTTAATTGTATCTACCACTTGGTAAAGCATCCAACCACAGTGTATTTCAGTCTTTCATAGACTTTAATAGGAAGAAGGGCTGGATGCTGCACCTTTGGCTAGCAGGTGCACATAAAAACCAGGACTGGACACATAGGGGCTAAACACCCAGTGTACATGTGCCCTTCAAATGTTGACAGTTCAAACTGAACTAATGATGAGAAAATGCATTACAATGGTTACTTATCAGTGAAAACTGCATGTTAAAACAATAGGTAGATCCAGAGATACAGGCAACTTAAATTTGTAAGATGTAAAACTTGCCTCCATGTAGGCCTATTAATGTGCTAGGCAGCCTTGCTGACCAGTAGTGAGGCTAGAGAGAGGAGTCAATCTCCATTTGAAATGGAAAGTTGAAATTTACAGAATTAACTTTTCACATGTAACTGTTTTATGACCTCCAATGGAACCTTGGGACCGTATATCCCATAGGACTTAGCTTGTATTCATTTTCAATCAAAAAAAGGTTTGCAAATATTTTTATAAGGCAATGTTGGCTGTTGCAGTCATGTGCAATGCTCTATGTCCACTATACATCTGAATGTCCAGAGTCCATCTTGGGAGCATGCAAGAGAGGGTGGCGACATTCCTACATACAAAGGACCACAAACAGCCATCCTTAACAGGAAGTCAGCTCACACCAGCAATAGTTTAGATCAGGGGTCTTCAAACTATGGCCCTCCAGTTGTTCAGGTACTACAATTCCCATCATGCCTAGTCATGTCTAGGAATGATAGAGTTTTACAATGCCTCATGGGATGTGTAGTTCCGCAACAGCTGGAGGACCGTAGTTTGAGGATCCCTGGTTTAGATACTCTCTCACCCAGTGGATCCAGCATTGTCCTGCTGAGATCCTCCTCTCTGCAGCCGCCGCTCGGGTACCACACTGTTATGTCTGTGTGATATCATCCTCTCCAGTGGAGAGGAGGGACTTCTGATTTGAGGGTGAAAATCCATTTTTAAGACTATATACTCAAATTCATTTTTTTTTTTTTTTATTAAACCAGAGTTTAGTATCCCTACCAGAACATGTACACAAGCTTCTAAATGTACTGCTAAGCACACTTGTTTCAGGTCTGTGACTCAAAATGTATTATAATTAGGGTTGACATAATAACAATGCAACTAGAATTTTCAAAAGGAGGTCAGCAATGACACATTTCTCTTTTGATGCAGCCATTGGGATAACATGTAGATGATGCAGTTTTCTTTCCTGCAACTACAGGTTGCAGAAAAGAAAATTGCTAGTTTTTCCCCATCAATACAGTCAGTGTTGATGGGGGAATTCCTCCCGTGGCGCAATTGTGTTCTCCTGGCAGGGGGGCACAGGGAGCCATCCTTGCTGGAGAAACAGTGATTATTGCCAGCGGCTATAGCCGCTGGCAATAATCACATGCTAGAAATTGATGGATCAACTTGGGTGCAATTAGCCTGCCCATACATGGATCGAATCTGCTGAACCAATCGAAATACGAACCATCTATGGCCAGCTTTACTTTAAGATTCTTCCATGTTCCCATTCACAAAGCATTACCTAATAAAGTGTTAAAGGTTTAGAAATCAGGCTTCCCCATTGTCTGGTAATGGGTGGAAACTCAACCTGTCCTTAGGACAGACTCACTCCTGAAAAAAAAAAATCACAAGGCCTTCTCCTGAGAAATGTCTAAAAGGTAAAAAATATATATATATTGGTATGCTGTGTGAATGAAAACCCTTAACAAACATACAGTGTGCTTTTATCAATTTGACTGGAAAAGTGTAAATACACTTAAAGCGGAGTTCCACCCAAAAGTGGAACTTCCGCTTTAGGGAGTCCTGACCCCCCGACATGCCACATTTGGCATGTCATTTTTTGGGGGGGGGAGCGGGTACCTAGTTTTGACAGGTACCCGCTCCCACTTCCGCTCGGAGCGCCGCGGCGCCCTGAGCGGAAGTTCTCCTCTCCCCCTCCCACCCTGCAATCTTCTGGGACACGTCAGAGGTCCCAGAAGATTGCCGGCCAATCACGGCGCGCAGCGCGACTCGCGCATGCGCAGTGGGTACCCGGCTGTGAAGCCGCAAACTGTAACAGCCGGGTGCCCACAGCAGTGATGCCGGCGCCGAGGGAGAGGATCGAGGCTTCCGGCGGCCGCATCGCTGGACCGTTGGACAGGTGAGTAAATGGCTGGAACTCCGCTTTAAAGCAAACCCAAATCTCCTTAATGGCATACAGACGGCAAAAAAGAAAAACATCAAGTTTTAACAATTTCCTACTCTATCCAGTACTTTTGAAAAAGTGTTTAAATTCAAAATACTTTAAGGCTACATTCACACCTGAGCGTAGCGTTTTCGCGCGTTTTTTACCGCGATTTTGCCGTGATTTTTACCGCGATTTTACCGCGATTTACAGGCGTTTTTACAGGCGTTTTTAGATTGAATAGAAACCAATGGAAAACGCCTGTAATCTGCCCAAAAAGAAGCTCATGTACTTTTTTGAGCGTTGGGCGTTTTGCTTACAGCGTCAAAACGCTCAGATGTGAACAGGGGCCATTGAAATGAATAGTATTTGTCTTGTTGGGCGTTTTGAGAGCTGATCCTAGAGCAGAAAAACTCCCCAAAAACGCTCCAAAACGCCTAGATGTGAACGGAGTCTAAAGGTAAGTCTTACCATAATATTTTGCTTGCCATTATTTATCACAGTGTGAAAGGGAAAAATCTAATTCTTTTACTTATTACAGATATTTTATATAGCGCTGACAATTTCCACGGTGCTTTACATAATGTCCGTTTACATCACTCCCTGCCCACATGGAGCTTACAATCAAACATCTCTATCTCACATGCATACACACGCTTACTAGGGCCAATTTGGACAGTAGCCAATTACTCAACATACAGCCAAGACACATAAGAGAAAAAGGTGGAACTGCTCTGTGTGTGGATTTTTATGTTTCGCAGAATCAAATTAGCATGCTGTGGCTGTCTATGCAGTCCCGTTATTTTGCAGCAGGTGTAAGGTGTACAGAAGCAAGGAATGGGCAAAGGTCATGTGACCCACCAAGGGGTTAATTTACTAATCCTGAAGAGTGCACAATCTGGTACAGCTGTGCATGGTAGCCAATCAACCTCGAAGTTCAACTTGCTCAGTTAAGCTTTGACAAAAAAAAACTGGAAGCTGATTGGTTTCTATGCAGAGCTGCACTATATTTTACACTCTCCGGTTTTAGTAAATCAACCCCTAAGTGTCTGTTACCCTTAGGGCTCTTTCACACAGCCCGTCCGCCGGACGGACTCCGTTTATCTCAGCGGGGGATCGATCCGCCGATCCCCCCGCTGAGCAGGCGGATGACAGCTGTTCTCCGAACTGTGTGCGAAGACACAGCTGTCAGTTCCCCATACATCTCTATGGGGGAATCGGATGGGAACGGACCGTCGATCCATTGGACGGATGGAAAATAGGGTTTGACGGATCAGATGTCAGCGGACATGTCTTCGCTGACATCCAATGCCCCATAGGGATGCATGGGGGGACCGTTCAGATCTGCCAAAAAAACAGACAGGCGGATCTGAATGGTCTACCTGTCTGAAAGAGCCCTTAGGCCCCTTTCACACATACTGTCCGTTCAGTTAAGTCACGTCAAAATGTATCAGTTTTTCATCTGTTTTTTATCCATTTTTCATCTGTTTTTTGTTACATCCACTACCAATGCAAAAACGGACCGTTTCTCCGTTTACGTCCGTTTTTCGTCCGATCCGTTTTTTTGACAGATGAAAAATAGGGCAGATGAAAACAGATGTTAACGGATGATCCGTTTTTACATAGAGATGCATTGATGTCCGTTTTTCATCCGTCAATGGACCTATGTGTGAAAGGGGCCTTAAATGTGAATCAGCCCTTAATAATATGGACTTAAAAACTGCCACTGTGCAAAAGTCATAGTCTGTTCGGATTACCTTAAAGTGATTGTAAACCCCCACATACAGTGCCTTGAAAAAGTATTCATACCCCTTGACATTTTCTACATTTTGTCATGTTACAACCAAAAACATAAATGTATTTTATTGGGATTTTATGTGATGGACCAACACACTGGCACAATTGTGAAGTGAAAGGAAAATGATAAATGGTTTTCTAAATTTTTTACAAATATATATGTGAAAAGTGTGGCTGCATTTGTATTCAGCCCCCTGAGTCAATACTTTGCAGAATCTCCTTTCACTGCAATTACAGCTCCAAGTCTTTTTGGGGATGTCTCTACCAGCTGTGCACATCTCAAATGAAATTTTTGCCCATTCATTGCAAAATACCTCAAGCTCTGTCAGATTGGATGGGGAGCGTCTGTGAACAGCAATTTTCAAGTCTTGCCACAGATTCTCATATAGGTTTAGGTCTGGACTTTACTGCTCCATTCTAACACATGAATATGCTTTGATCTAAACCATTCCATTGTAGCTCTGGCTGCAAATTAAGGGTCGTTGTCCTGCTGGAAGGTGAACCTCCGCCCCAGTCTTTTGCAGACTCTAACAGGTTTTCTTCTAAGATTGCCCTGAATTTGGCTCCATCCATCTTCCCATCAACTCTGACCAGCTTCCCTGTCTCTGCTGAAGAAAAGCATCTCCACAGCATGATGCTGCATCACAGTGGGCAAGGTGTGTTTAGGGTGATGTGCAGTGTTAGTTTCTCTTACGTCCTCCGACAGTCGCCGCTCCTCTTAAGTCATCACTATTGGGTATTGACTTCCGCTCCGCAGGAGTAGCTAGGCATAAGACCTAGTCAAAAGAACAAAGCATTTAGCATAGACACACCCATGGGGGCTGTCCCACTGGTCAATACCCCCCTGCAGTGATCCCTCCCAACTCAGTTTGTCCCTGCCTAGCGTCAGGAGTAGCCAGGCTTCCCTGTGCTGGGGCTTCAGTCTCAGCCTTTCTAATCTTTTTTTCTTTGATTTTTCTTTGCAAATGTCAGTTTTTTCTTTCTTTTACTAGCTGTTTATTTTGTCAGCTTAGTTTAGTCAGATCTTCGGATGAAGATGGATTCTTGCGGAGCTGGGAATCGGACTGGCCGCCCGGCTCTCCAGGTCAGAGGGATCCCTAGCCCGCGATCGAGCATTCAGCCATGTGTTCGTCCTGGCATTATGAACGACCCATCCCTGCTCGCAGCAGGGATGCAGCCTGTGAGGTGGCTACCTCACTGGACACATCTGCGGTGCTGCAGTGTCCTATCCTTGGCTAACGGCATTCCCTGTCAGATGAGGACAGAGGCTTTCCGTTCATAGAGGCACCCCACGCCATCCGGTACAGGTAAGTTCCTTCTGTGTGGGGCCTCTGTCTGGGGTGGCAGTCCTGTGTTGCTGTGTGTTCTCCATGTCTGTGCCTATTTGGGGCTCCCTGATGTGATCCCTGCAGGGGTCTCTTTTACATGCGCTGCGGTGCTGTGTGGTTTTGGGGGCCCCTTCCACTGTGTCACTGCGGTGTTTTGGGGGTGCAGACTGTGTGTACGGTGGCCGCAGCGGGTGAAAACCGCGCGGCCCACCATTTTAGGTATGGGCAAGCATGTCTGGCTTCACTGTGGGCTGGTAACTGCATGCTGTGTAGTGTGTTTTTGGCGCCATCTTGCATGTGGCAGGACGATTGTTCCGAGCACATGTCGGCGGCCATCTTGCCAAAGCCTCCCATTCAGTTCTATGGGCAGCCATTTTCCCTGGGTCTTGCAGCTTTTAGTTCAGCCTCTGATGACCTCACTTCCTTTTCCTCTGGAGCAGCGATCGGTGTGGTAACACTCTGTGGGGGCTCTGCAGACTGTCTCTTCCATAACTCCCTGTTTTGTCCTTCCTGGCTCAGTTTTGTCTCCTTTTGGGGGTCTGTGTTCACTGTGCATATAGCGGTGGGCTGCGCACTCCGCAGTGATCTTAAAGGGCCAGTACTCTTTATTGTACTTTTTTTATTGTAACTTTTGCAATGGAATCTCAGGACAGCAAATTCCCTCCAGCCCTCGTGGGGGACCCCATTCCTGCTGTACCCCCTGTTATACCTGATTTGGCCGCCGTAGTGGCGTCTTTAGTGTCCAAAATGGAGGTGCTGATGGCTGAACGAGCTGCTAGGAAAAGGCCTAGACTGTCTTTCTCCTCTGATTCAGATGGTGATGTGGCTGCTGTGGTTGGCGTGCCCTTTTCGGAGTCTCGCTCGTCCCTGGACCCACTGGGGTCTGAGGGGGAGGTGGAGGTGGAGGGGGTTGATGATTTTCCTCCGGGGTCACCTGAACGAGCGACTATGGATGAGTTGATTTCTTCTGTGAAAGAAACACTACACTTGGAGGATGAGCCCAGTCCTCCGGGCATTGTGTTATCGTTTGGTACACATAGGACTCGCAAGTCGGCGCAGGTTTTTCCCTGCCCCGCTGAGTTTCATCACACTGTGAATGAACTATGGCGCAATTTAAAACGTCCTTTCACGGTACCTAGTCGGTTTAAACTACTTTATCCCTTTGCGCCGTCTATGGACTCGCGCTGGTGTGTGCCTCCACAGGTGGATCACACTGTAGCTGTGTTAAACAAGGCTACCTTGATGCCCACTGAGGAGACCCCGGTGTTCCGGGATCCGAAGGGACAGGAGGTTGGAGTCTCTTGCCCGCCATTCCTACATGGTGGCGGGTTCCTTTCTCAAACCTATTTTTGCGTCCGTCATGGTGGCTCAGGCGGTGGCGGATTGGACTAAGGTGCTTAGGTGCACCCTCGCGTCTGATTCTGCCCCACCTGCCACGCTGGCTATGGTGGATCAAATTAATCAAGGAGTCATGTACTTGTGCGATGCGGCCTTAAATGAGGCCCCTTTGGCTGCGCGCCTGTCTAGTGTCGCGGTGCTTAACCGTCGACTGATCTGGCTGAAGAGCTGGTCGGCTGACCAGACATCACGGAAAATGGTGGCTGATTTTCCCTATGCAGGGTCTCGCCTTTTTGGCGAGGCTTTGGATACCTTGGTAAAAGGCGTCACGGGGGGCAAGAGCACGATGCTGCCCCAGGACCTGAAGAACAAGTCTGTTCGTGGCAAGCGGGGTCCCGCCTTTCGACCCAATCAAGGGTACTTTCGTGCCTTTAAGAATCAAACCAAGGGCAAGCCCTTCAAGGGCCAAGGTAGCCAGAAGAAGCCCTGGGCGGGCAAGCAGAAGTCCGGGAATGCAGGTGCGGCGGGTCAATCCGCCTCTGCCTGAAGGGGCCCCTCACCTGTTTCAGGGGTGGGGGGACGTTTGCGCGGTTTCCTCCAACCTTGGCTGCTCCGAATTTCCAGACAGATGGGTTCAGGAAATCATTTGGTCAGGGTACAAGATCGAATTCCTTTCCTGGCTGGCGGACAGATTCTTTCCCTCAAATCTTCATCTGACCCCAGGGCGTCTGAGAGACCTGCATCAGGCGGTGCAGGACCTTCTTGCCCAGGGGGTTGTCGTCCCGGTGCCTCATCGGGAGAGGTTTCGGGGGTTTTATTCCAATCTGTTCACTGTTCCCAGAAAGGGGGGCAGGGTACGTCTTATTCTGGACCTAAAAGCGCTGAACCGCTTTGTGCGCGTTCGGAAGTTCCGTATGGAATCTCTCCGCTCGGTGGTGGCCTCCCTGAGTCCGGGGGAATTCCTGGCCTCTATAGACCTGAAGGATGCGTACCTACACATCCCCATTTTCGAGGGTCACCAGAGGTACCTTCGGTTCGCAATAGCGGAGGACCACTATCAGTTTGTGGCGTTACCTTTTTGTCTCGCTTCGGCTCCAAGGGTCTTTACCAAAGTGTTGGCGCCTGTTCTGGGCCTGCTAAGGGCACAGGGCATTGCGGTCTTGGGATATCTGGACAATCTCCTCTTAAGATCGAGTGCCAGCCAGGCCCTGCTGCGCGATCTGTCCACTACAGTACAGACGCTCCAGGAGTTCGGATGGACCATCAACGTACAGAAGTCGACCTTGTCTCCCTCGGTTCGTCTTCCCTATCTGGGAATGGTTCTGGACTCTGCTCAAGCAAAGATGTTCTTGCCGGAGGTCAAGCTCCGGACCTTACAGGGCGAGATCGGGTCCCTCCGGGACAAGCCATCCTCGTCACTCAGGACCTGTATGCGGTCCCTAGGGTTGATGGTATCGGCCTTCGAGGCGATACCCTTTGCTCAGTTTCACACACGGTCTCTTCAAGCGGAGATCCTGGCCAGGTGGGACAGACTACCTCAGTCCTTGGATCGGAGTGTCTCATTGAGTCGCCGGACCAGAATGGATCTTCTGTGGTGGCTTCAGTCCCGGCGGTGTCAGAAGGAAAATCCTTCCGTCCGTTGCAGTGGACGGTGATTACCACGGATGCCAGCCTGTCGGACTGGGGTGGAGTCCTGGGCAACCTGTCTGCCCAGGGCACTTGGTCGGGGGAGGAATCCTCCCTTCCGATCAACATATTGGAATTGAGAGCGATCAAACTCTGTCTCTTCCAGTGGTCGGATCGACTTCGGGGCCGTCCTGTTCGGGTACAGACAGACAATGCTACCGCGGTGGCTTACATCAACCACCAAGGGGGCACCAGGAGTGCCCGGGCGGCCCGGGAGGTGACCGACATTCTGTCTTGGGCGGAGACTCATGACCCGGCAATTTCAGCAGTTCATATTCTGGGTGGGGAGAATTGGCAGGCCGACTATCTGAGCCGCCAGACCCTGGACCAGGGGGAATGGTCCCTGCATACGGAGGTCTTCCAAATGCTGTGTGCAAAGTGGGGATCCCCGGATGTGGATCTGTTCGCATCTCGGCTAAATCACAAGGTGGAAAGATTCATATCAAGAACGCGCGATCCGTGGGCATACGCCTCGGATGCGTTGGTGGCCCCTTGGCATCGTCTGATGTATGCCTTTCCTCCGATTCAGTTGTTGTCCAGGTTCCTTCGCAGGTTAGCCTCGGAACTGCACTTGGTGATTCTAGTGGCGCCGGACTGGCCACGCCGGTCCTGGTACGCCGACGTTGTTCACCTGGTGGTCGAGCCTCCTTGGCGGCTGCCAATGCGGGAAGATCTACTGTCTCGGGGACCGATCTTCCATCCTGCTTTACAGTCGCTGGCTTGAACGGCCTGGCTGTTGAAAGCCAGGTCCTGAGAGACAGGGGTCTCTCCCCAGAGGTCATTCCTACTCTAATCAAGGCTAGGAAAGCCTCGTCTGGCAAAATTTATTATCGCACTTGGAAAGCCTATTTTGCCTGGTGTGAGTCCAGGGGGTTTTCTCCTCGCTCATACTCGGTGACGAGAGTGTTGGCTTTCCTTCAGACTGGTGTGGACCAGCGCCTGGCGCTGGCGACGATAAAGGGCTAGGTTTCTGCACTGGCTGTTCTTTTTCAACGCCCTGTGACGTCTCATTCCTTCGCACCTTTATTCAAGGTGTGTGACATTTGGCTCCTCCCCAGAGGGAGCCTTTACCTCCATGGGACTTGAACTTGGTTCTGTCCGTATTACAATGTTCTCCCTTTGAAAACATCCAGGAGATATCGTTACCTCTGCTGTCTAAGAAGGTTGCCTTTCTAGTGGCGATCACTTCGGCTCGCAGGGTGTCAGAGTTGGCGGCGTTGTCTTGCCGCTCTCCTTATCTGGTGGTTCACAAGGATAAGGTGGTCTAGCGACCTCATTCGTCTTTTCTCCCTAAGGTGGTCTCTGATTTTCACCTTAATGAGGACATTGTTTTGCCTTCGCTCTGTGCGAAGCCTAAGCATCCTAAGGAGGTTGCATTGCATTCCTTGGATGTTGTCAGGGCGATCAGGGTGTACCTGTCGTCCACTGAATCCTTTTGGAAATCGGATTCCCTCTTTGTCCTTCCTGAGGGACCTCGGAAGGGCATGGCTGTGTCTGCGGCGACCATTGCCAAATGGATCAGACAGACCATTGAACAAGCCTATGCTTTGAAAGGACGGGTTCCACCTTTCCCTGTTAAGGCGCACTCTACCAGATCATTGAGTACGTCCTGGGCTTACCAGCATCAGGCCTCGGTGGCCCAGGTATGCAAGGCTGCGACTTGGTCGTCGGTGCACACCTTTTCAAAATTCTATAAGGTGGATGTTCTGGCATCAGCTGATGCCTCCTTTGGCCGCAAAGTTCTCAGTGCGGCAGTGCCATAGGGGACCCTTGTTCTTTGTGGGTCCCTGGCTGTTGGGGTGTTTTACCCCTGGGTAATTTGTTTTCCTGGGTTGTTGCTCATGTTGAGCCTTTTCTGTTGCCCAGAAGGTTCTCTTACTGTGTGTGTAAGGTTCCTTTCTCTGATGTGGGTACTGCGTTGCCTTGTCTACGGTTGCGTCTCCCACCCCCTCATGTCTACACTGCTTTGGGACATCCCAATAGTGATGACTTAAGAGGGGCGGAGACTGTCGGAGGACGTAAGAGAACTGAATTTTTGTAAAATCTTACCGTAAAATTCCTTTCTCTGAGTCCTCCGACAGTCGCCGCCCCCGCCCCTCTTTTGGGTTTTTTTCTTGTACACCTACTGCTATTCTACCAAACTGAGTTGGGAGGGATCACTGCAGGGAGGTATTGATCAGTGGGACAGCCCCCATGGGTGTGTCTATGCTAAATGCTTTGTTCTTTTGACTAAGTCTTATGCCTAGCTACTCCTGCAGAGCAGAAGTCAATACCCAATAGTGATGACTTAAGAGGGGCGGCGACTGTCGGAGGACTCAGAGAAAGGAATTTTACGGTAAGATTTTACAAAAATTCAGTTTTTCGGCCACACATAGCGTTTTGTTTTTAGGCCAAAAAGTTCAATTTTGGTCTCATCTGACCAGAGCACCTTCACCACATGTTTGCTGTGTCCCCCACATGGTTTCTTGCAAACCGGATTTCTTATGGCTTTCTTTCAACAATGGCTTTCTTCTTGCCACTCTCCCATAAAGGCCAGATTTGTGGAGTGCATGACTAATAGTTGTCCTATGGACAGATTCCAGACATCCAAAGTCTCCCGTAACTTGCGGGCGTCTCCCACCTTTGGCCGGCGGCTCATGGACACCCGCAAGTGCTGTGCAAACTCCCGGCTGCCACGGGAGACTTAGGATGTCTGCAATCCCCCGCTGTGCAGCTATTTAGAAAAAAAATGTCTCCGGGCCCCGTGTTCGGTGGGAGCGGGAACACTAATTGGACTATTTTATCAGTTTCGGTTTTAGGTGGATTAATCCGCCACAGCACGCTACACAGTTCAAGCCCAGTCACCAGCCTCTTCAATATGAATAGACCGTGACAGGCTGGGAACGCTGCGGCGAATTAATCCGCCTAAACCCGTAACTGAGAAAATAGTTCACTTACTTTTCCCGCTTCCACCAAACACAGGGGGCCTGAAGACATTTTTTTTTCTAAATAGCTGCACAGGTGGGGGATTATCTAATTGGTGGACAGGATTTGGGAGTCCCCGCCCACTCTACCTGGCCCCCCCAGTTCCCCAGCTCAGTGGTGCCAAGAAGGAAGGGAGAGGACCAGAAGTACCAGCAGTGCTTAGCTGGGCTCCCAGCTCCAGGAGGAACCACCTGCAGGACAAGCCCTGCACCCAGGCCACAGGTAGAAGACGGTGTCCAGACCAGGTACTGGGGGGGACTAACAATGCTGCATTTGAATTCTTGTCTTAGCGCTGGTTCACATATGTGCGATGACAGACATTGCATGTGATGCGCAGCGCACTGCTGTGCAAATCACATGTGATGTGTGCGCGATGCAAATTCAGCCATACAGGTTGTATGGCTGAATTTGCATCGCATTCGTACACAACTCGCACAGGACCCCTTTTTGGGTCCGCACCAGAATCTGATCACATAGGTGTTCACACCAATGTGATCCGATTCATGTTGGAACTGACAGTTCGCACTGCGATATGCAAACTGATCTGGGGGTGTCGTTAACTTTGTATTGACACCCCCAGGGATTCGCATATGGCAGTGTGAACGAGCGAGTTGAATGAGATGCGGGAACCCGCAGTGGATTCGCAGGGTTCCCGCATTGCATATTTTTGAACTGGGACTAATACAAAGCACGTTTGGAGTCACACATAAGGGGGGCATTGCTGTAAATTAGGGTACACTAGTGTTGCCCTCTGAAGACTGAACCACAATGGACCACTTTTCAGAGGGTGTTTGCCTGGTGGCAAGAAAGCATTACGATGCCTCCTTACCATCTAATTTAATGCTTTAAAAACCTGCACCACCTATAAAGGTTCCCCCTTATATCAGCCCCCCCGCCTTCCTTAGTGCATTCACTCTGTGGAAGGTGGTCTCTGGTCACCAGAGTCCCCCCTACATCAGAGTTCCCGGCATTTCCTTTTACAACAGTCTTTAGGATTCCCCCTTACAGTGCAAGGAGGAACTCTGTGGACGCTGATGTGAAGGGGGACTCTGATGTAAAGGGCAGTGCTGCAGACCCTGATGTAAGGGGGAATGCAGCGGACTCTGATATAAGGTGGTCTCTGGTCACCAGAGCCCCCCCCCCCTTTATATCAGAGTTCCCCTTTAGAGCATGATCTGCAGAATTCCCCTTTATGTCAGAGTTCCCTTGCACTGTAAGGGGGAATCCTGCAGACTGATGTAAGGAGGAACTCTTTACTGGCTGGATTATATTAACCTGACCTTCATGTAAATGGAGAAATATGGCTTTTGACTTTTGTTTAACGTAAACACATTGCTAATAGCACCATCTGCAGGTTTACAGCTTAAATATTGATATTTGCACTGTTTAGCACAAAATAAGGGCATTTTAGGTACTTTTTTGCAATGTCGAGGGGGGGGGAGATCTTGGGTAAGCTCACACACTTTTTTTCCCAGGACTTGACAGCTGCAGTACCCGCCAGCACCAGCAGTGCCATTACCAGCCAACAGTAACCGCCAGCAGTCTGCAAAATAAGTAGAAAAGGTATGTGCATTAGCGTGTGTAAATTGTTGCAATATGTTTTTTAATAAATAGATGTGTTTTGTCATAATATGTCATGTCCTTGTTTATACATGTATGAATAAGGACATGACATTTTCTGGCTGCCTAAGTCATATGTGCTAGGGGTGCAACTATCCCCCAGCACATAACTGTAAATATCCCAGCATGTGCAGTGTTTCTGACTTCTACCACCATGACCACTTCAAATCACTGAAGTGGTCATGGTGGTTAGAGTGTTCCTTTAACATCTCTCAGAAGAAGTAAACCTCTGTATACTGATTCCATTCCATTTGATCATCCTCTAGTTGTGTTAAATTAGTGGGGGGGGTGGGGGTGGAGGTGTGCCACCTTCCTGAAATTAATTTTCGCAGGTTGGGATGCCTGACAGATTCTCCCACCTGAGCTGTGGATCTCTGCAGGTCTTCCAGAGATACAGTGGGTCTTTAGGTTGCTTTTCTGAATAATGCTCTCCTTGCCAGGCCTTTATAGGTGGACGGCCATGTCTTGGTAGGTTTGCAGTTGCGCCATACTCTTTCCATTTTCGGTTGATGGATTGAACAGTGCTCTAAGGGCTCTTTCACACGGGCTTTCCGTATGTCCGCAAATCATCCTATTTTTTTGCGGATGATTTGCGGACATAATGTAAGTCTATGGCATTGCGGATGTCAGCGGAATACCATCCGCTGACATCCGATTTCCTTCCTTTCAGTTCTGTTCCGTTTTTTGGAATGGAACAGAACCCTATTTTTCCTCCGTTCAAAAAACGGAAAGGAAGGAAAATCGGATGTCAGCGGTGTCATCCGCTGACATCCGCAATCCCCATAGACTTACATTAGGTCCGCATATCATCCGCAAACGGATGGGATGATATGCGGACCTACGGAGCGGATGACAGAAATGTCATCCGCTCCGTGAAAAAAAAAAAGGACCGCAGCGGAGCTCTCACACGGAAAGCCCGTGTGAAAGAGCCCTTAGAGATGTTCAAAGCTTGGAATATTTTTTTTTTTATAACCTAACCCTGCTTTTAACTTCACAACTTTATGCCTGACCTGCCTGGTGTGTACCTTGGCCTTCATGATGCTGTTTGTTCACTAAGGTTCTCTAACAAACCTCTGAGGCCTTCACGGAACAGCTGTATTTATAATGAGATTAAATTACACACAGGTGGACTCTGTTTACTAATTAGGCGACTTCTGAAGGCAATTGGTTCCGCTAGATTTTAGTAGATTTTAGTTAGGGGTATCAGAGTAAAGGAGGCTGAATACAAATGCACGCCACACTTTTCATATATTTGTAAACCATTTATCATTTTCTTTCTACTTCACAATTATGTGCCACTTCTTGTTGGTCTACGACATAAATTACATCTACATTTTTTGGTTGTAACATGACAAAATGTGGAAAATTTCAAGGGGTATGAATTCTTTTTCAAGGCAATGTATACCCAGTGAAGTTACTGTCCTCAGGTGATCCACGGAGATTAATAAAATCCTCCTACTTATGTTGTACCTGGTTATCTGTAGTCTTCTCTACATCCCTTCAAAGCCCAAAAATAGACCGCTTGTCTGTTTTAATCTGCAGAGCTCGGTAAGGAGAGCTGAGGCTGCCATTCATGGCCTGTGTGCTAGAGCCCCTCCCTGTCACCTTTTTAGCTCTTGGTGTAAGAAAAACTTGTCAGAAGTGATTCATGCAGATAGCAGAGGCAGCGTACAGTAATGACACTTAGTGCTCTTAATTGAGACAAGTACCCACTATAGAGGGATATGCTTTGTTTAGATTTCATTTCAGAGATTTACAATCACTTTAAGGAAAAACTCTCATTAACATTTTTTTCACTGTTCCATCCAAAAAAAGCAATCAATGCCTTAATATCCTGGGAAAAATTACCTATACCACTTTGGCCCCCTGTTGCTTGGTATTTTCTAAGCCTAGCTATGAGGTCAAAATAGGTATCCCCCCCTCCCCTCCTCCCAACACTACAGCTAGGAAGGATACAGCGTACAGCCACGTCATGACATAATAGCTGCTTGTCTCCGTTCTGAACAATTTACTGGAGACCTGCAGCGGCAAGAGGAATGCAGAGGGTTGTGAGGCTGACACACCCCCTCTCCCTCTGCATTTCTCTTGCCACTGTTTGTCTGGAAAATGCTTGATATTAAGACTAGTAACCATTCCCTTCCTAGCCATTTTTTGGGGGGTGTTGAAAGCACCCAGTCTGACCTCATAGTTAGGCTTGGGAAGCACCTATCAACATAGGACAAAGCACTACAAGCACCTTGTCCCATGGGGCACAGAACAGTGAAAAAAAATCTTTAAGGTGATCTTGTTTCAAGTCGCCAGCAGGTGAATCACTGAAATTTTATCTTTTATTATTTGTAGAAGTTGCTCTATTGCTACTCAAACTACTGCTGAAATTCCCCTGCATGCATAATGTAAGCTCAGTCTTAGAGAGCCTGTCTCTGGGAACAGAATCACCTTCCTGACATGACACTAATCTGAGGTCTATGTAATCCACTTCAACAAGATTCCAGACAGCTCCTCAGATGTGATGTCAGCCGGTCTGTTTCCTGAAGCCTGTTATGTAACTTCCCCTCTATGTGAGATATGTCTTAGTAATGCAAGTTTGATAAATAAGGATTTCTGAATGTAAGACCACAAAGAGCTTCCAGGGGTTATGTCTGGGAATGAATATGTGAATGGATGGAGCTTGTCAAGCCCGTACAAACTACAGCACTCAGGAGTGGTCTGATAAACCAGGCTCAATTGGGTAAAAAAAAAAAAGTAAAAGTACCAAATAAAAAGGAAGGGATGAAAATTTTGAGAAAAGAGAAGTACATAACTATACTGATGATTTATATCAACGGCGTTAAAAGGTTTGCATAGGAGAGCCCAGAGTGCTAAACATAGCCAAAACTAGGAGCTACAGCTAGAAGACCAGAGAGGGTACGCTGTTGTATTATTTTCTTTTTTCCCCAGTTGTTGGAAAGTTATGTCTGGGAAAGCCTCTCTTACAAGGTATGCAAAAGGGATTCCTACATTACTACAAATGGCACTAATCCTCTAATACACTGCTCAAAAAAATGAAAGGAACACTTTGAAAACACATCAGAGATCTCAATGGGGAAAAATATCATGCTGCATATCTATACTGATATGGACTGGGTAATGTGTTAGGAATGAAAGGATGCCGCTTGGTTTGATGGAAATGAAAATCAACCTACAGAGGGCTGAATTCAAAGACACCCCGAAAATCAAAGTGAAAAAAATTATGCAGCAGGCTAGTCCATTTTGCTAAAATTTCTTTGCAGCAACTAAACATGGTACTCAGTAGTTTGTATTCCCCCACGCTTGTATGCATGGCTGACAACTTCGGGGCATGCTCCTAATGAGATGACGGGTGGTGCCCTGGAGTATTTCCTCCCAGATCTGGACCAGGACATCACTGTGCTTTTGAACAGACTGAGGTGCAACCTTGGACCAAAACATAATGTCCCAGAGGTGTTCTATTGGAATTAGGTCAGGTGAGTGTGGGGGTCATTCAATGGTATCAATTCCTTCATCCTCCAGGAACTGGCTGCATATTCTCACCACATGAGGCTGGGCATTGTAGTGCACCAGGAGGAACCCAGGAACCACTGCACCAGCGTGTAGGGTCTGACAATGGGTCCAAGGATTTTATCCCGATACCTAATGGCAGTCAGGGAGCCATTGTCTACCCTGTAGAGGTCTGTGCAGGGATATGCCTCCCCAGACAATCATTGACCCACCACCAAATCAGTCATGTTGAACGATGTTAAAGGCAGCATAACGTTCTCCACGGCTTCTCCAGACCATTTCTTGTCTGTCACATGTGCTCAGGGTGAACCTGCTCTCATCTGTGAAAAGCACAGGGTGCCACTGGTGGACCTGCCAATTCTGGTGTTCAATTGCAAATGCACTAAACAGTCCTGGGCAGTGAGCACAGAGCCCATTAGAGGACATCGAGCCCTCAGGCCACCCTCATGAAGTTTGTTTCTGATTGTTTGGTCAGAGACATTCACACCAATGGCCTGCTAGAGGTCATTTTGTAGGGCTCTGGCAGTGGTCATCCTGTTCATCCTTGCACAAAGGAGCAGATACTGGTCCTGCTGATGGGTTAAGGACCTTCTACGACCCTGTCCAACTCTCCTAGAGTAACTGCCTGTCTCCTGGAATCTCCTCTATGCTCTTGAGACTGTGCTGGAAGACACAGCAATCCTTCTGGCAATGACACATATTGATGTGCCATCTTGGAGGAGTTGGAATGCCTGTGTAACCTCTATAGGGATCAGGTATGGCCTCATGCTACCAGTAGTGACACTGACCCTAGCCAAAACTAGTGAAAAACAGTCAGAAAAGATGAGTAGGGAAAAAAATATCAGTGGCCTCCGCCTGTAAAACCATTTCTGTTTTGGGGGTTGTCTCATTTTTGCCCATCTAGTGCACCTGTTAATTTCATTATACCAAATCAGCTGAAACTGATTAACAACCCCCTCTGCTACTTAACTGATCAGATCAATATCCCAGGAGTTTAATTGACTTGATGGTGTACTCTGAAAAAAAAAAGTGTTCAGCTCCTTTCACACGCTGCTCTGCATGCTGCGGTCCGTTCTCTGCTCAGCGGGGATCGATCCGCTGATCCCCGTTGAGCAGGCGGATGACAGCTCCGTCTCCGCACTGTGTGCGGAGAGGGAGGTGTCAGAGCCCCGCTGCTCTCTATGGGGAATCGAATGAGAGGGGACCGCCTGTCCGCTCATCCAATCCCATCCGATCTGATCAGCTGGACGGATGGAAAATAGGGTTTCCATCCGTCCGGATTTCACGGACAGGATCAGAATCGGATGGCAGCGGGTGTCAGCAGACATGTCTCTGCTGACATCCGCTGCCCCATGGAGGATCCGATCAGATCCGCCTAAAAAAACTGACAAGCAGATCTGATCGGATCGTTCGTGTGAAAGGAGAATTCTTTAATTTTTTTGAGCAGTGTATAATGCCGGGATGGAAAACTGGATCGATAAATGGCTAGGTCGTGCACCTGTTAAATGCTGGAAGGTATCAGTTAAATTATTTCTTTGTGTGTGTGTTTTTTTTTTTTTTTTCATTTGCAGCCTGAAAATTCAATGGTTATAGAAGCAGAGAAAATGGTGTAGTTTCTTAAAGAACTGTAAGGGTTAAGATAAAAAGGTTTCTTATTTCTGACTGCACTTTAACTCCCAGCTGGCCAATCATGTGGAAGTTTAATAGAGCAATTGAACTTTTACATTTTTTTTTCTTTTACAAAGGTTTTTTTTAGCAAATAGCATAATATACAGTACTGACTGGCAAGTAATAAAAACAGATCCACAGAACATAACAAGATTTAATTCCCAAATACAATAGAGTATATAGTAAGCAAATTATTACCATGAGTAAATTGTTTTTCAATTACTCATAATGAAAAAATCCAATATAAGATTTGTACATAGTTTTGTTTTTTTTTTTTTTTTGCATTGAACCTTCAGATAAACTGTACTGAAGCTGACTATTTATTCTTGTTTTGACTTTACAATGGGCTAAATTGTGATGGTCAATCGAACTTGAGAAAGATTGCTTCGTTTCCAGTGATTATTTGCAATTCCTGGTGGATGGACAGTGGTTAAAATTGAACAGTTGCCACATGTACAGAAAAAAAGTTTTATTTTTAATTAATGTTTGGTTTTGCTTTAATAGCCCATTCACACTTTTGTGCTGCTGTAATGCAAGTTAGTGTGATGCAATGCCATTCCTTTTTTTTTTGCTGTATTAATGTGATTGGTCAATATAGTGAATGGACCTTTAATGTGTATTTCCACTTTTGCAGTGCACTTTGAGAAAACCCCACTATACTGTGTGTATATTATGTGTATATTATGTGTTCCCATTCGCACAACATGCCTAAATTGTGGATTTTTTTTTAAATACCTCTTATGTTTTCGATTTTTACTTAAGAGATTTTACGGCTGACTTCAATGTTTTTTTGAACAGTGTTAAAAAAAAAAAAAAAAAAACTGTCCCAAGTCTGCTCTCAAAGTGTTTCTAAAGCAAACGTTTTTTTTTTTTCCTTAGTGCATTCCCAACACAGCCTTTACACAGTTAACCTTTTGTTAGTACAGACAGTGTTCAAATCTAGTCACATTTGATAATCAAGATCTGCATGCACAGTACAGACAGGGTTAATTATGGCAAGCGCAGCCGCGCAGCCCCCCTCATAAACATAGGGAACAACCTGGGTTCTTTTCTTGTTTGAGGTTCTAGAATAGAGCATCTAAAAAAGGTAATCTACAATTTTTAAATGTTTTTTTTTAAAGCGTAACCCCACTTTCGTTGTGAAAAAAACATTCCCCTCTGGGTGATCTGTGTACATTGCAAGGATTATAACGAACTTTGTTGCAGATTCCTACCTTTTGTTATTCTGAAGAAATCATTGTTTGTTCCTCTGTGCTGAGTGGGTCTAATGGGTGTGGTTTCATAATTATCTATCAGCTGTGCAGCTGCAGGGCTCTAATGAGGAAAGCTGCTGGGCCTGCATCCCTTTAGAAGTGTTCCTACTCGGGGTATCTCACCAAAAATGGCATTTTTGTTACAGGGGGTGCCAAAAATCTGACTTGTATCTTAGTGCAGACTTCTGGGAAAATTGGTGAGCCAATCACACAAGCAGGAAATTATGTATCTGTGGTGTGGTCAGTATACATTCTGTGTACAGAACACCTCCAGGTAGCCATATTGCATTGCATTTTCAGAAAATTACAGACCTGCAGATAGAAAAGCAAAGGTCATTTTTAATAACATTCAATTACAATATGATTTGTGACGCGATTGTATACGCCAGGGGTGTCTAACTCAATTTCATCGCGGGCCGCATCACCATTATGGTCGCCCTCGGAGGGCCGGTTCTTTCTGTAGCTCAACACTATCAGAAGTCAAGAGCCCCCACCCTCCCTTATATCACAGTGCATCTCTTTACCATGTGCTCCTACTGGGAAGAAGCTGGAAGCAGCAACTGCAGGGTCTGGAGGACGGCTAGAGTCAGCTGCCAGAGTCTGCTGAATGCTGAGACCAGTGGAAGCAGAGAGAAGTGGCTGCACAAAGAGGTGCAGGATCTGGCAGAGGAGTTGTGACCTCCTCTCTGCTGCCCACTGCTGAGTTGGGGGGGTCCTCTCTGCAGCTGCAGGGGGCGGCACAGAATCTGGGAGAGGAGTTCTGTCCTCTCTGCTGCCGTCTGCTGAGACAAGGTGGGGGCAGAGATGAGGGAGATGCAGCAGCTGCAGAACAGGTGCAAGGGCCACATGAAATGGCCTGGAGGGCCGGATTCGGCCCGCGGGCCTTGTGTTTGACACCTGTGGTATACGCTATATTGTTTTTTCTTTATTTAATATTTTTTCCCCCACAAAAGTGGAGTTACCCTTTTAAGTTAGCTACGGTATATGGGTGAGGACATGTACCAAATATAAAGTAGGTGTTGTCCCAATTAGACTGCAAAAAATGGAAATACACTTTAAATCTCAAACTGACCTTATACACAAGAATGAACTTTCCTGAATTGCCCACATTGCAGTATGATTAGTATGCGTCTTTGCTCTTCTAACCCTTATTAGCTATACTTGCCCAGCATTTCCCAGGTGAATGTTTTTAATGTGGTGCTTTAATCAGAGTTTAAGAAAAATGTTCCCATAGTAACTGGTGCTCCTAAAATCACCTGCCAAGTAAAAAGCCTAAAAATGGAATATAATTGTTGTTCCTAAAACCCAACTCTGCTTTCTATCAACAAAATAAAAGCAATTTCCCTTTAGAAATAAAAGCAGCATTTCCGCAGAAATGTCCCTTTTCCCATAAAAGAATTATGCATAGCATCGCATTTCCTAAATTCACTTTCTGGAGGTGCATCATCACTCAGCCCTTAGCAGAAGATTGCAACAGCATTGAGGACAGCCCAGCAAAAGAGTATGAGGACCCTATTTGTCAAGTGACCTGCTGGATTTCTCCCTGAACTGGGGTTTAGACTATACAAGCTGGAGTTGGGCTTCAAAAGGGACCTGAAAATGCACACAGGGCACTTAACATGCCTGCTCAAGGCTTCCATCTTTCATCTTGGAATAGCTGTAGTGCTTTATGTCACCCCACACTTTCTCTCGTCTGTAATTTGCATAACAATTTTCAATGCAGGCGCAATATTCCCAGCAAACCCCAAACTATAGGCCACCTACTTACACTTACAAACTGACCTATCAATAAAATTTGCCTCGGATTTGTGCTACAGGCTGGTGCTACAGCAAGCAGAGAAAGGAAGTTTGATGTTGCCCCTTTGAATTAAATGGCCAGGTTTGACAGGTGGTGCTTTAAGACTTATAGATGGCGGCCACCTTCAATGGACGCGTTTGGTATTTCAGCACTTTTATTTAACATGACACTTTTTTCCCCTCCTGATGAAGCCCCTTATGGGTGAAACATGTTGAGTTTTGGGGTTGGGGTGCTCACTTTTTGATGCGCTTTATATTATCAGGGGATGTAGGGTAAGATTGAAAAATAGAAATAGTAAAAATCAGCGCAAATTTGGAATAACTGACCTCAAAATAAATAAATAAATACTCTACACAATAAAAACGTGATATTAAATATAGTGTTGAATATAAAATGCAATCAGTGGAACTGCTGCTATCACTATGTATGTTTCATTGCATACCAAATATAAAAAACTGATCCAAAAAAGAGCAGCACCACTTGAATGAATACATATATATTATAAAAAATTTTTTAATATACATGTTGCTTGGTCCATAGCTGCACCGGCTTTAGATATACATGTTCAGGGTTTGCTCCCCCAATTTTTTGCTTGTTTATTATATATTATAAATACATTTCATAAATATAAGTTATTTTAAATTAAATAAATAATATTTCATATTGAATAAATACAAATAGTGAAAAAAAGTCTTTAAAAGTGAATAAATATTGAAAAAGTCTTTCAAAAAGAGCAAATATATAAATATAAAAGTCATGTGCTATGAGTGTGCAAAAGTGGTGCAAAATGACCAAAAATATCACAAAATAGAAAAGTGCCAGTGCTTGAAAGTGAATCTTCTGAGATGAAATCCTTTACCAATAAAAAGTGGCTGCTCACCTCCCGTTCTGACCCCTGTGTTATCAGTGGGTCAGAAATAGCTGTTCCCAAAGAGGGATATATTCTTGAGGATGATAATTGATCCTTCAATCTCCAATCTTGTATCCCCTTAGCTGTGTCTCCAGTATAAGACAAACAAACGGGACAGATCTAGTGCTCTCCGTATAACAAAATTTATTGGAAAACAAATTACAAAGTAACAGACTCACATTAAAAAGGCACATCAAGGCAGGGGCATACCTAGAGCATTTGGCACCCGGGGCGGATCCTATATCTGGCACCCCCCCCCCCCCCGGCGTGCAGGCGACGAACCACACATTGACCCGGCGACCAGGCCTCTCCTCCTCTGCAAAAATGGCGCCGATTGATTTGAGGCGCCAGACAGAAATACATGTAACTGGTAGTGGCATACTTACTGTGTGCTACTACCAGTGGTGTCACTAGGGTTGGTGCCACCTGGTGCAGTAAACCATGGTGTCGCTCCCCCCCAAAAAATGATTTTCCTGTTTTCTGAAAGCGCGCCAAAGATGCAGCATGCAAGACTTTTGGTGCGCTTTCAGAAAATGCAGAAAAAAAATCTATAGGACTGCAGTAATAACTGCGAGTAAAATGTAGGAAGACCCCCTTTACATTACACAGCCCCCGTACCCCTGGACCCCTTTACATTACACAGCCCCCCATTGGAACACTTTACATTACACAGCCCCCCCCATTGGAACCCTTTACATTACACAGCCCCCGTACCCCTGGACCCCTTTACATTACACAGCCCCCCATTGGAACACTTTACATTACACAGCCCCCCCCATTGGAACCCTTTACATTACACAGCCCCCCCCCATTGGAACCCTTTACATTACACAGCCCCCGTACCCCTGGACCCCTTTACATTACACAGCCCCCCATTGGAACACTTTACATTACACAGCCCCCCCCCATTGGAACCCTTTACATTACACAGCCCACACCCCCCTCATGGAAACCTTTATGTTACACAGCTCCCGCCCCCCATAGAACCTTTTCCATTATACAGCCCCCGTCCCCCAATAGAACCCCTTACATTACACAGCCCCCATCCCCCATGGAACCCTTCACATTACACAGCCCCTGCCCCCCAAAAGAACCCCTTACATTACACAGCCCCCACCCCCCCATAGAACCCTTTACATTACACAGTTTCCGCACCCCCCAATAGAACCCTTTACATGACATAGCCCTCGCCCCCCCTCAATAGAACCCTTTACATTATACAGCCCCCCAATAGAACCCCTTAATAATACAAAGCCCCCGCCAATAGAACCCCTTTACAATACAAACCCCCCCAATAGAACCCCTCTACAATGCAAACCCCCAATAGAACTCCTTTACATAAAAACACCCCCAATAGTACCCCTTTACAATGCAGACCCCCCCAATAGAACCCCTTTACAATACAAACCCCCCAATAGTACCCCTTTACAATACAAACCCCCCCAATAGAACCCTTTACAATACAAACCCCCCCCATAGAACCCCTCTAAAATGCAGACCCCCCCAATAGAACCACTTTACAATACAAGCCCCCCAATAGAACCCCTTTACATTGCAGACAACTCCCCCCCCCAATAAAACCCCTCTACAATGCAGACCCCCCCCAATAAAACCCCTCTACAATGCAGACCCCCCCAATAAAACCCCTCTACAATGCAGACACCCCCCCCATAAAACCCCTCTACAATGCAGACACCCCCCCCCATAAAACCCCTCTACAATGCAGACCCCCCCCCAATAGAACGACTGTCTTTACAATACAATTGTCCCCCGCCCCCCTACCTTATTAGGAGAGCAGAGAGGGAGGAACTGAAGCAGAGAATGGGAGAGAGGCTCACGAGCCCTGCATACACAGCGGTCAGCGCCGGGAAATGCCGAAGTTTACAGTGCTAGTTAATGAGCCGGTGATTGGTTGCTAGGCGGTCCTAGCAACCAATCGCCTTCTCATTATCTAGCAGAGTTAACTTTGGCATTTCCCGGCGCTGTGTATGCAGGGCTTGTGAGTCTCTCTCCCATTCTCTGCTATACAGTTTCTTTCTCCTCCTCTGCGCTCCTGTGTCAACGAGCAGCGGAGACAGTCCGGCGGCCGGCCCCGGTGTCACCCTGGTGCTCGCTGACACCCCCCTGATGTGTGGCACCCGGGGCGGACCGCCCCCCCTATTGGTACGCCACTGCATCAAGGCTGTGCGAGCCAGGCAAGCTCAATTTGAATACTCCGATCTCTCATCAGTATAATCAGCGGGGAGACATCTGAGAGCAGGCTCCTTCCCCTATATGCGTATGGTCATTAACTTGACTTCATCAGTATGGGTGGGGCCCCACCCCCCACCCCTACTGATGAAGTCAAGTTAATGACGATGCGCTAATAGGGGAAGGAGCCTTCTGTTGGATGTCTCCCCGCTGCCTATACTGATGAGAGATTGGAGTATTCCAATTGAGCTTGTCTGGCTCGCACAGCTTTTATGTGCCTTTTAATGTGAGTCTGTTGCTTTGTAATTTGTTTTCCAATAAATTTTGTTATACGGAGAGCACTAGATCTGTCTCGTTTTTTGTACATTTACAAGTGCATTTACTGCGGCAGTCAGCCCCTCCTGGGCAAAGTGACGTAGGACTACGTCGCTTGCCCAGGAGCCTGTAGGTGGCGAGCGCGCGCCGCCGGAGGCGCACTCCCGCCCCTGCTCATTCCCCTGCATCCCCGCACGAGTGACCGGCGGCTCCGATGTCCGCCGGCCACTCACAATCTCCCGCTGGAGAGGGAGAAAGGCAGGCGGCTGATGTAAACAAAGCCACCTGTCATTCTCTCTGGTGTAACTGCAGAGATCATACGATCCTGCTATGTAGGATCGTATGTATCTGTGGTTACATGAAAAGCCACATCCCTTTACAGTTATAAGCACGCCCCTAGGGACACATTTAACCCCTACATCTCTAATAAAGTTAACCCCTTCCCTGCCAGTGTCATTTTTACAGTAACAGTGCATATGTATAGCACTGATTACTGTAGTAATGTCACTGGTACTCCCAAAAGTGTCAAAAATGTCAGTCAAGGGTCTGATCTATCCACCGCAATGTCGCAGTCCCGCAAAAAAAAAAACGCAAATCGTCGCCATTACTCGTTAAAAAAAAAAAACAATAAAAATTACATAAATCTTTCCCTTGGTTAGTAAACGCAATAACTTTTGCGCAAACCAATCAAAATACGCTTATTGTGATTTTGATTTTTACATTTTTGTTTGGGGAATTTCATATAAAAAAATGTGAAAAATATTGTTATTTTTTCAAAATTTTCGCTCTTTTTTTGTTTATAGTGCAAAAAGTAAAAATCGCACAGATGATCAAATAGCACCATAAGAAAGCTCTGTTTGTGGGGAAAAAAAGGATGTCAATTTCATTTGGGTACAGTGTCGCACGACCGTGCAATTGTCCATTAAAATCATGCAGTGCCGAATCGCAAAATAGGGCCTGGTCAGGAAGGGGGTAAAATCTTCCGGAGCTGAAGTGGTTAAAGACTTTTTTTCACTATTTGTATTTATTCAATATTAATGAAATATTATTTATTTATTTCACTTAGATTTACTTATATTTATAAATATATGTATTCATTCAAGTGGCACTGCACTTTTTTGGATTCGTTTGAGATTGAAAAATAGTCTGGTGTGGGATGCACTTAGTATGATTCATTTTTGGATATAAGGGAATGTTTCTCTTTCATGGAAAACCTAATTTGAATACCCCTGCCAGATTTTTTTTTTTTCCCCAGCATCCACCTGCAGGTTCATAATTAAATTTTTTGCCAATATACGTTATTTTAGCTGTGTATAAATAAAAATTATTTTTTAGGGCTTACTGGGTTCGGTGTGTAAAGAGATTGAAGCACAGCCCTTGCATTGATTTGAGTTTTGATTCTCACACAGTATCCTGTAACTAATTTGATTCTCAATAGTCAGGCAAATTTATTGGTTTATAGTTCAGGTGGCGCTGCCTGTTAACCCAACATGCCGTATTAAAACCTAATGTTTCCTTAACCTCCCTGGCGGTATGATTCTGTCAGGAATTCTGTACCAAAAGCGGTACAATTGTTTTCATGGAAATTTGGCGTTATGTATTATAGGCCTACAATTCTTAGTAATTACTGACTTAAACCTGACCAAAACAAGACTCTAGTAGACATCCCAGATGTGATAAATGTGAAACACAAACAAGTGAATTATAATCGAATCAATAATATTATTTTATTTAATATATTATATAATATAATAAAATTATATTATTGATTAGATTATAATTCATGCGTTATATATATATATATATATATATATATATATATATATGTGTGTGTGTGTGTGTGTGTGTGTGTATGTATATATATATATATATATACGCATGAATTATAATCGAATCAATAATATAATTTTATATATATATATGTGTGTGTGTATATAGGTATATATATATATATATGCATATATATAATATAAAATGTGTTATGTGTTTTGTGCAACGTTTTTTTTTTGAATTTCCCTCCCTAGTTCCGCTCCCATGCAGCATTGCTGCTGCAGGGAACGGAACTAGGAAGTCCTCCTACCGACAGACGAGCGGCGGAGATCTCGGCTGGCGGTCACAGCAATGAGAGCTCATCGCTGGATCGCCAGGATAAGGTAAGAGAAGCTCCGCTGCGCTGTCTGCACGCTCTGCCCATTGACCCCGAGCGTGACTCGGGGATACCGCTAATAGCAGAAAATTCCTACCCCGAGTCACGCTCGGGGATACCGCTAAGGCGGTTAAGTGCCCAGCTAGAACCAAAGCCTAATTGGTCAGGAAGGGGGTAAAATTGGTCAGGAATGGTGGCTTTCAAAAGACTACTAGACGTACATCTCAAGGATCAGAACATTCAGGGGTATGCAAGATGATTACAGCCACACACACCTACACAGGTTGAACTGGATGGACTATTGTCTTTATTCAACCTCACCTACTATGTAACTATGTAACTATATAATTCATTTTAAATACAGTGGAGGTAAAACATTTGTCAGATTTGACTTACAGTCTATAACATTATTGGGGAGATTTAATCTAATCCGAGTGCTTACTGAAACAGGAAGTAAGTCGAATCTATCCAGTTGGAATACAGAGAGCTATTCTAGCATGTGTTTTGAGGGAGTAGGAAGACGGCAAATAAAAAACCTGTCGAAATTAAAGCTAAATTCCATTTATAGATCTTTTTGCGTAGTTACATTTAAGTTACAATGCATATTCCATACCTGGCTGATCCTTGTGCATGCAGAGAATCATTATAGTAGCTACCTCTACAACAGCCATCCTTGTCTTCTGGGTCCCATACCAAGTTTCTGCATAATGAACATAGGAGGTCCCTCTCTTGGTATGGGCACCATCAGTGAATGCCTGGTATTTTTCTGAATGAGTGCAAAATGTCCTGTGATTGGATGAGGTGGAGATCATGACATCACCGCCCCATCTCTCCGCCACTCATTTGCTTGTGCTTTACTATGCATCAGGGCCAACCGCTCAGCACAGGACTCGAAAGATAACAAGGATCATTGTAGGCTTGTAGGTAGTAGTGGTTACTACAGTGATCTTTCCCTGCCACAAAGATCAGCAAAGTATGGAATATGTATACTTACATTGTTCCAAGCTTGAAGCCCCATACACACGAGTAGAATGTCGGTTCAAAAAAAAAAGCGGCCGACAAATTGCCGGTGTGTATGTTTGGCCGGCTTCTGTTGGACGTGCATGCTGGAAAACCAGCATCCGACAGATTCCTTATCAATGCTCTCAGCCAATGGCAGAGAGAGCTGATCGGAGTGTTCTGGTGGGGGGTCCCTGTCAAAACGCCATAGCTCAGCAGGGGAGATTACTGAACTAACCTCGCATGGTTAGTACAGCAGACCAGTGCTGGCTGTTTTTTTTAGTTCAACCCAGCGGGTTAATAGTGTGTACCTGGTTTTAAACTAAACTGATTATAGTTGGATTTAAAAGATTTATATTCTCAGTGTCTACACCTGCAACCAAAGTATTTTATCACAAATGAGGATCAGATGGGAAAACAACGAATGCTGCATATAACACAATTCTTTTGTTAAAATGATTAATTATACCTCAAAGAGATTCACTATGGATCAGCGTGGGGTTGTCCTGACTATGAAAATATACAGTCATCTATAACTATCTGTTTTCTTGCATTATGTTATTAGAATGATATTTGTGTTACACTTCCTGTTGCTGCGAGAGCTGCCCAAAATGTTCCCATTGATGTAATAAATGAGTTTTCTATTACTACCATAATATGAAAGTTTGAGCTTTATATCATGTGCTGGTATCATTGTGACTGTGATCTGCACACTTTCTTCTCTCACCTGCTTGCTCATAAATTCATTTATAAAACTATAAAAAGCAGTAATGATTTGCTGTATATTAAATCAACAGCAGCAAATCATCTCTCAGTTTACTGAAACTGGGGTAATAAAAGATGAATTTGGAATTGCTTCTATGGCTATACTGTGAATATAGCGTCCTTCACATTTTTAAACTGGACCTTTACCCCCAAAGCTAAAACCCCAGGTGCATGCTGATCTCTACTCCTTTACAATTCTTTACAATTTCTACATTAAACGTGTTTTTTTTTTATTTATTTGTTTATTTATTTATTTATTTATTTATTTATTGGACTTACAAATTTCTTAATAGCACTTCCAGGTGCTCCGTAGGCACTGTTGATGTAACCAGGGCTTTGTGGTTGCAATGTTACCAGTGCTTTCAAAGGTGAGCTCCGGAATAAAAATCCTTTTTTCACAGATTTTTTTAGGTCTCCAAAAAAAAAAAAGACTATTTTTTTTACAATCACCCACCTCTGGCTTTGCAAATGCATAAGATATGGTGCGAATATCAATGATCAATGGTGGGCACAAGAAACATGGCAGCCACAAATTAAATTTTTTCTTTAGATGGCAGGGCAGGATGAACCAACAGGAGAGTGCAAAACAAGTCAACTTGTCAATATAAAGATTTCAATGCCATTGGTGGTGTAATTGAAGGGGGAGGAGGCTTATTTGAAACATGTTAAAGCTGAATCCCAGTCCTGTGACTTACAGAGATCGAACACCAAAACCAGTCTGAAGACCTGACTTTTGTTGCTGCAGGCAGGTAAAGGCCAGCTCCAACTAATACTTCTCCTGCCCTTTCCTCCTACAGCTCCCTTTTACCATTTTTTTCCCCTAAATATAGTAAAACCTTGGATTAAATGTAACTTGGTTTGAGAGCGTTTTGCAAAACGAGCAACATTTTTGAATACATTCTGACTTGATAAACGAGCAACATTTTTGAATACATTCTGACTTGATAAATAAGCAATGTCTTGATATATAAGGAGCATCATGTCACCACAGAGTATAAAAGAGAAGAGAGGCTCCTCTAAGTGTAGCAATATGGTTACATTTAATGAAGGTACAATGTTTAGCAACTTATGTGGTTGATGAAAACAGGCACATCTAAGTATGCAGGCATCCAGGATAAAGCTGTCCACATAGACCATCCTCTGCACCATCATCGACTTCATCCCTTCCACGCTGCGCTCCACGAGCAATTCAAGCCTCGCTTTCAGATCGCTCTACTACAGGGTAGTCTTCCCGGTCACGACTGCAGACTGGCGGCGGTGCGGAGGACAGTCTATGTGGACAGCTTTACCCCAGATGCCTGCATACTTAGATGTGCCTGTGAGATGTGAGTTGCTAAATATTCTACCTTCATTAAATGTAACCATATTGCTACACTTAGAGGCACCTCTCTTCTCTTTTATACACTGTAGCTCCTGCTGGATTTTGCTTCTAATCACCTTGTGGAGGCTGCCATTTGTGAATGGACATTTTATGGTAAAGCCCCGTACACACGTACCGATGGTCGGCTTACAAATGTTCCTCTTTTCTCCCCAGGATGTCGGTGTCTGCTGAAAAGTGCAAAGACAGCACAAGGACAGCACAAGAATTTTGTCCGCCGACTGCAGAAGTGATGTCATGTAATGGTTAACTTTCCCTGTGTTTTCTATTTTCTGAGCATGCCCAGTCTTGCAAATCTGCGGTCTGTCGGCCGAATTGTGTACTGACAGGCGAACAATCGTCCGTTCTGGTGTCGGCATACAAATATTTTCATGTTTGCACGAAAGACTTTTGTCCGCGGATTGTGCGCAGACATCTGTCGGAGGCACCATACTAACACGCGTACAATCGGCAGATCCTTCGTCCACCGACGTTTGTATGCCGACGATCGGTACGTGTGTACGGGCCTTTACACAACCTATCACATTGCTATAATCTTCTTATACGGACTATAAACTGAAAGATTTATGAATAAATGGTTGTGGAATGAATCGTCTTAGTTTCTATTATTTCTTATGGGGAAATTCGCTTTGATAAACGAGTGCTTTGGATTACAAAACAGAACCAATAATGCTTGCAATACAAGGTTTTACTGTATTTATATTCACAGTGTTCTAGCCATTCAGTGATGTCATATGCCCTTCCTCTTCTTGTCCAGTGATGGTGGTGGACTGTCGTTCCTGGTAAGCCCAGGCTGTGTATTGACGTCTCCCTAGCAGACATGTCCATGTCATCCTGGGCTCACAGAAGGTAGGTTCAATGATGCTGGCTGTCATTTAACCCAAAATAGTAGTTACTGTACTGTATCAAAACTGGACTGTTTTTTTTTTTGTTTTTTTTTACAGATGCTCAAAATATCCTGTAATAAAACTCTTAGAGGTTCTAACCTGTCATATTATATCTATAAATTAAAAATAATTGGCCAGAGTTGGGCTTTTGTTTAATAAATAAATATGCAAGTCAGTACAGCTCATGGTAACCTCTGGGGTTCATGTAGTGAAACTCCTTTTTTTTTTTTTTCAACATTAGATAATTAAAAAAAAGTGGCCATCCCCATTGGGGCTGTTGCGCCCAGGCCAACTGAGCTCATTCAGAGAAATGCCTGGGCAGCCCAGGTGCACTGTACAGCTTGTCATTGACATGAATGGCTGTGTGCTACTGTATAGTGTATACAAGGGGGGAAATCGTTACCACAAGTGCAGCATACTGGCATATGTAAAGCATAGCAGCAGTGTCTACTCTCTCACTAACTTTTTAACATGGAAGAACCCTTGAAATATCTTTCCAGCCTCAGGAGACCCCTGCTAACAATTACTATATTTGTAGCTCATGGTACATAAGTGTGATGATCAATGGTCCACTTCTTTTCTTTAGAAGTAGTTCACAAGACTAGCAACAGCAACTGTGATTTTAGAATAAACATCGGAAACACACACTCTCACCATAGAAAGGTATATTCAAAGATTTAGTAGGTAGTGGTGCTGTTCAAGAAACAGGGATTCTTTGAGTTATGTGTTAGGGCATTAAAGACATTTTACTTTTCAAAATATTGTCTAATAATAAAAAGGTAAAAAAATAATGCAAAGAAAATATTTACAGAAAAAAGGTATTACAAAGAGAGAACAAGGCAACATCAAAACAAAAAGGGTTGAAAAAAAAAATGACAATATGTATCGAGCATTGTCAGCAGACTCCAATCAACCAACAAGGTGATATATTGGCTCTCTTACAACCTGACAGGTGTACCTTGGCTTCATGCTAAATGGAGAGCTGTCAGCTGCAAGGGCAGCCCCCTTTTCTTGTCAGAGAGGAGGGTGTTGACAGAAGTGATCTGACCAATCATCCGGTCTAAGGTGTGGCTGCTGGGATGTCACTGTGTTTATAACCATGTCCCAAATATAGTTTTCTATATGTATTAATATTTTTGAATACCTATGTGTTAGTCTGCTAACTTGTATATTCTGGTCCAGCGTGCAATTATATTCAGAATGGATATAAATTACAGGTTTGGTATGTCTACTTTACCTAGAATGAGTAATGTACCCATATTGTCTGTTTGGACTTAAAACTTTAAAAAATAGCTGATGGAGGTTTATATGTGTTTATTCTGGCTGTACTGCTATTATTTCATGAGTTATGAAATACTCTGCAGTTATTGATTCTACCAAGACAGAAATGTGTATTGCTAAGACTCCAGCTAAGGTATTTATGATGGGGGTGTTCTAATAGAATATCTGTTTGTTTTCCGGGTTGATCAAGCATGTGAATTTGATGGTTTTATGAGGGCCACGAGACTGAAGTGTGGATTTGGATAATAGAGGGTCTGCATGTGTCCTCCCAAGGATCTGATTCGAATATTAGAAAGTTTGTGATTGTATGAACCAGGAATCTTTAAACTATGGCCCTCCAGCTGACTACACTGAGCACTGTAAAACTCTGACATTCACAGACATGACTAGGCATGATATGAATTGTAGTTCCTGAACAACTTGAGGGCCAAAGGTTTGGAGGCCCCTGGTATAAACTGAGGGGGGGGGGGGTCACTGCTGTTGTGTGTCTTCTTGTGGCAAAATGGCATAGGGGACTTGGAACCTGAAAAACATGGCCGTCGCATACAGCTTTTCATGTGCCCATTGCGCACGACCGGCACAGAAGGTAACACAAACAGTTCTCGAAGAAATCTTTCAGCACACATTTCTCTATAAAGCTCCTGAACATTGCCCCATGAGGTAGTCTAGCCTTGGATGGCTAGATCCATAAAGAGTCCTTTTCAAGGCAAGAACCTATAATAGGGAGTAATTCCACAAGAGGTAGCAATAATTCACAAAATGGCCCAATTAGGGTAGCACAAGTCCATGTAAGTCCAAAGGGTTCAAGATCCCACTGGGAACCCCGACTGGGCTCCCCCCAAGGAGAGGACAGCAAAACCGCTACAACTTGGACATATTTTCCCCAAGCAAAACCTTCTATGGTACACAATGAGCCCTAGATCCAGTAGACCATTTTGTTACATTTTTTGTCACATTTTTGTTTTTAATTTTTAATTTTTATTTTCGTCTTTTAACTTTTTTATTTTTTTATTTTATTTTTTCATTTTTATTTCTGTTTATTTTTTATCTTTGTTTTTCTGTGCCTGTTTTCTTTGTTATGCACATGAGGTTCATTGGGCTGCAGCCTCCATGATTACACTATTGTAGACCTGATACTTATTTTTTTCAGTTATGCAGAAGCCATTGATGCATTTAAGCTCCCCCTTGTCTGGAATCCCTATCCCCATGATTAAGCTCTGGGGGGGGCAGAGCAAGATGCATTAGGCGTGTGTCCTGGCTGGATCCCAGGCTAAAGCCCCGTACACACGATCAGATTATCGAACGATCTGTCATCCGTTTTTTGTGGCATGCTAGTCTGATGTGGAAAGTGAAGAGGTTATTTTCATACGAATTTTCCCATACGACAGAATTCTACTTCAGAAGTGATGTCATGTGTTGGATTGCTTTGTATGTGTTCTTTCGTCTCTGAGCATGCCTAGTCTTGCTCTTAAGATTTTTTTCCGTAGAAATCTATACTAATGAGATGAAAATCGGACGTTGTTTTGACGGACGATAAAAATTATATAGCCTGCACATCAGGATTTTGTTGGCCGAAAAGTCAGAGTCGGCTGTCGAAAGCACCATACTAACAATCCGAAAATCGACAGATTGGTCATCGGACGAATTTTCCCTACAGATTTTCATATCGTGTGTACGGGCCTTTAGACTGCCACATATTTCTCTATAGCAAATCTGCAGTGATGTGTGGCTTGAGGGATTTTTTTTCTTTACTACACAATGATGTTTGGAGCCAAGATGAGCTCCATTTACAGCTGGCACTCCCAAAAGTTGGCGATGGACTAGCATCTTATGGAGCCTGAGCGGCACCTACACTCGTACATACCTTACAATCCTGTTATACCCCATTCATACAATACAGCCTAAATAAACATTAATAAATAATGTGAAGCCAACATGATTTTCTGTGTCACCCCAACTGTTACGCGTAAATTTATTGTCCAGTACATCCTGGCTAATGTTCAAATTAATATGTATAATATGCATTTCATGTTTCTGTCTATTAACAGGAGTTACTGTACAAAAATCTTTAAACTGACCATGTGCTGTTACCAGCTGTGAAGTGTGAATAAATACAGAATAAAATAAAAAAAAAAAGTGTGATATATGAAACATTTTTAGTTTGCAACCCATGTGAGATTTATAAGCATGTATGTGATGGCGTCTTCCAACATGCTCGTCCGCTGTCTGCCATAAAAGCTGAAAATTCTGAGAGCTTCTTTGATGTTCACACAGAGAAAAGGTGCTTGAGGACTAAAAACAGAGAGCGACCATAAATAGATTCCATTTATATGACATGTACAACTGCTCTGCTGTCACCACCACCTGTCAAGCATCTCTTCAGTGGTTTTGTACTAATAAGCTTTTTATTTTAGGCTCCTTTAAAACCTTCCAATCTAAGTAATTTGCATATCTGAGTGTTGCTGATTTTTATTGCTGTAAATAACGATGGTATTATGGTAATTGTGGAATAGGTGTACAAATTTCTGGAGGCTTTAATTAAGATGTACTTTTCATTTGTATGACTCACCAAGGTACATTATGAAACATTTGTAAAAAACGTTTTAAAATATTGAAAAAGTAGATTATAATGAGGGTAATCAAAGTGAACTGTCCATATAGAACTTTTACCACCATGCACAGATGCATCCTGCAACTCCTGCCTAAAATGACTTCAGGATGGAAGCTTTCAGAGGTGGGGGACTCGAGTCACATGACTTGACTCGAGTCACCTGTTTGAGGACTTGCGACTTGCTTGACAGAATTCAATAAATTACACGACTTGACTTTGACTTGACACTAATGACTTGCGACTTGACTTTGACTTGCGATATATGACTTGCAAAGACTTGCCCCCCCCCCCTCCCCCGGCTGCTTTGGTGTGGCTCTGAGTCTCCGCTGCACCGGTTGCTAGGAAGGCCAGCCGACTGGCATCTAGCAACCCATGACGTTCTGAGGAGGACCCATCATGCACAGCGTCGGCTCGTCCTCCTCTCCTCCGCACCTAGAAGAATGGCTCCACCCACCTCCTCCCTTCATTTACTGTGCGGCCGGTGGAAGGTAATCAGACTGCTGCAGGCTGTTTGATTTTTTTTTTCTCTCTCTCTCTCCATCGACTGTCTGTGCCATCATTTTCATGCCATATACATCCTCTGTGTGCCATCCTCTGTGTGCATGCCATCTTCTGTGTGCCATCATCTGTGAGCCATCCTCTGTGTGTGTGCCATCCTCTGTGTTGTTGAAGTACAGCGCCACTAAATTCAAATTCTAAATGTAAAGAAATAAACCAGAGTCCATAAAGTCCATACGAGAAAATGAATTCAGGTGTAGAAAGGTATATTCATATATTCCAACACCAGTCGTGCAAGAAAAGCTCCTGACGGTCACCACGTGTAAAGCAATAAATGGTTGTCTCCTTACCAGAGACTTAGACCCCCCTGTTAAGGAAAGTCCACCAGGCATGCGATGTGGATGGTCACCAGGAACAAAACGCACCAAATCTTCCTCCTATCTTCCACAGGATATCCGGACAGGACCATGGACTCGGTCAACCTCATATACCCCAGGTATAAAACATAGGTGTTCCTCCAAGAATACAAATGGGGGCGCACATAGTGAAGTATGTACAGATTTTATTAATAAACAATGGTAAAAGCACTCACATGATAACTGCTTGATACAGGCATGTATAAAGTAAAGATGATGGCCGCGGCTGCAAGTGTGTCTGCATGGGGGCTGCCATGTACATCCTCTGTGTGCCATCCCATACTTGCCATGTACATCCTCTGTGTGCCATCCTATACTTGCCATGTACATCCTCTGTGTGCCATCCTATACTTGCCATGTACATCCTCTGTGTGCTATCCTCTGTGTGCCATCCTATAGTTGCCATGTACATCCTCTGTCTGTGCCATCCTTTACCTGCCATGTACATCCTCTGTGTGCCATCCTATACCTGCCATGTACATCCTCTGTGTGCCATCCTATATCTGCCATGTACATCCTCTGTGTGCTTTTCTCTCTCTTTCTCTCTCGCTCGTTGTGTTAATGTTTAAACACTGATTTTGTTGGAGGTACCAATAAATATCACCTTATCGATAATTTGCATTTTTATTCTCGTGAGTGATTGTGTAGGCAGGGCCCCAGTGCACTGCATTGCCCGGGGGCCTATAAGGCTCTTAAGATGGCACTGCACACACTGTGACTGAAATTATTATTACTTATACTCCCTCTCCACCCACAGTTTGTTTCTCCACTCCAGAGTCAGTCCAGCAGGCCAGCAGCGGCGGTGGAGTTGAAAGCTTCTGTTGTACTAGTCCCGCCGCCGCGCCGCTAGCCTATAGCAGCCGCCCGCAGTACACAGGTAACAAGGTAAAACCAGTATTTTTTCTTGAAAATTACTTAAAACCCTTTTTTTTTTTTTTGCAGATACTAAGGAACCTTTCACACGGGCAATCCGATCCACCTGAAACGTTTTTCAGGCGGACCTGATAGAATGCTCCATCGGATCATTTAAAGGTGGAAATGGGGTAGATCGGTATTTTGACTTGATTTGTGACTTGACCAAAATAAATGACTTGACTTGTTTGACTTCTAGCAGTGACTCGACTTGACTTGCTTGGTTTTCGCCACAGTAACTTGGGACTTGCTTGAGACTTGAAGGTTGAGACTTGAGACTTGCTTGTGACTTGCACATGTGTGACTTACTCCCATGTCTGGAAGCTTTAGCCTCTATTAGCCAGAAAAGCCTCCTCTGAGCCCTTCTCTGATTTGGTTCAGTTGGGTACAAGATTCTAAATTGGGTTGGAAAAAGCCTCATTTACTCTGTTGCTACTGGCAATGACTGACTGTTTAGCCAATGTTCAGATACAGTTTGTCTTTGAGCTTTGGTCCCTGAAATATTATAAATGAGATGTAACTATGGTGTGCCAATATACTGCAGTGCCACTTTTTATGCAGTAATACGCCTATGTGCCCAGATGTTGGCTGACAAAGTTGTCATCTGTTTTTTCATATTTAAGGAATTATTTTGCATCAAGAATTTCAAATCGACCATTTTTATGTGTGTATGTGTGTGTATATATATATATATATATATATATATATATACACACACACTGCTCAAAAAAATGAAAGGAACACTTTGAAAACACATCAGATCTCAATGGGGGAAAAATATCATGCTGGCTATCTATACTGATATGGACTGGGTAATGTGTTAGCAATGAAAGGATGCGACATTGTTTGATGAAAATGTAAATTATAAACCTAAAGAGGGTTGAACTCAAAGAAACTCCAAAAATCAAAGTGAAAAAAAATAATCCAGCCGGGTAGTCCATTTTGCTGAAATTTCATTGTAGCAACTCAAAATGGTACTCAGTAGTTTGTATGGCTCCCACGTGCATGTATGCATGTCAGAGGTGTTCTATTGGATTTAGGTCAGGCCAGCGTGGGGGGACATTCAATGGTACCAATTCGTTCATCCTTCAGGAACTGGCTGAATACTCTCGCCACATAAGGCCGGGTATTGTCACGCACCCGGAGGAACCCATTACCCACTGCACCAGTGTAGGGTTTGACAATAGGTCCAATGATTTCCTCCTGATTCCTAATGGCAGTCAGGGTGCCATTGTCTAGCCTGTAGAGGTATGTGCGTCCCTCCATTTATATGCCTTCCCAGACCATCACTGACCCACCACCAAACCGCTCATGCTGAGCGATGTTACAGGCAGGATTAACATTCTTCACGGTTTCTCCAGACACTTTCACATCTGTCACATGTGCTCAGAGTGAACCTGCTCTCATCTGTGAAAAGCACAGGGCGCCAATGGCAGACCTGACAATTCTGGTGTTCAATGGCAAATGCCAATTGAGCTCCATGGTGCTGGGCAGTGAGCACAGGGCCCACTAGAGGACATTGGGCTCTCAGGCCACCCTCATGAAGTCTGTTTCTGATTGTTTGGTCAGAGACATTCACACCAGTGGCCTGCTGGAGGTTGTTTTGTAGGGCTCTGGCGGTGCTCATCCTGTTCCTCCATGCACAAAGGATCAGATACCAGTCCTGCTGATGGGTTAAGGACCTTCTATGGTCCCGTCCAGCTTTCCTAGAGTAACTGCCTATCTCCTGGAATCTCTTTCATGCTCTTTCCCTTTTGGTAATGGCATGTATTGATGTGCCATCCTGGAAGAGTTGGATTGCCTGTGAAACCTCAATAGGGTCCAGGTATCGCCTCATGCTATCAGTAGTGGCACTGACCCTAGTCAAGTGCAAAACTAGTGAAAAACAGTCCAAAAAAATGGGTAGGGAAAACATTTCAGTAGCCGCCACCTGTAAAACCATTCCTGTTTTGGGGATTGTCTCATTGTTGCCCATCTAGTGCACCTGTTGTTAATTTATTTAACATCAAAGCAGCTTAAACTGATTAAGATGTGTAAAAGTGATAAATCAGCGCAAGCTATAAATAAAATGTAAAGTGCAGTTCAGCAGCTATACCTACTGTGCTTACCACTGCAAAGTAAAAATCAAACAAATAATAATAAAAAGTACAGCACTTATTGACAAATCAGTGAATAAATCACTAGATACAGTGCACACATATAAAATGAATCAATGTGCTAAGTGCCAAAACAGGTGCAATTAATTGGCATAAAGTGCAATATATCAATAATAAAGTGACACTGTGCTAAAAAACAATCAAATAAATAAGGAATTTACATAATAATAATAATAAAAATCAATAATAAAGTGTCAATGTGCTGTGATGAACCATTATAATTGATTAAAAGCAAAAAGTGCATATAAAAATAAATGTCCATCAAGCATTCTTCTTCCCTGGTGTGTACACGCAGTGAAAAGTGCTTAACCAGTGCTTCCAAAAAAAGTGCTCTCGCCACCAACACCCAAAGACTGGCCTCTCACCTGGGGTTTTGACCTGTGTGTTACCCCTAGGTCAAAAAAAGCAATTCATCTCTGGAGTTGAGAGATATTTTTCCTCAAGCTCATACCTGGGTTCTATCTATTGGCTTGAATGTGACAGCTCAAACAAGCACCAGCTCATAAGTGGCATACCATCCGTATGGCATAAAAGAAGAGAGAGGCAAAAACACATCTAATGCTCGCCGTTTGTAAAAAACTTTAATTGGGAATTAGCATGAATAAAACTCACATATTACAGCACAGATAGCTGTGGGGGCTATGGGTGCTTATCTCATCAGGACTCGGAGCAGGCTGACAGCTTCCTGGTTGCCGTGGAAGTCTCCACCCCCTAAAACTGATTAAGTACCCCCTCCGCTACCTAACTGACCAGATCAATATTCCAGGAGTTTAATTGACTTGATGCTGTACTCTGATTAAAAAGGGTTCCTTTAATTTTTTTTGAGCAGTGTATGTATATATATATATATATATATATATATATATATATATATATATAGTGGATGTGTAGCTGGGTGCTCTTCTGGCTCTGTGCGTGTTTTCCCCTCAGCTGCCCAACACACCTACCCCCATCCCTGGTGCTTTGAGCAGTGAGTTTTTTAATATGAAACATTGTCTAATTTTAATATAAGATGGAGGGTTATTGTCTTTTTGTATTCATCATTTTAACGTTAATAGCTTAATACTATTTTTTACATTTAGGCAGCTACAGCATGCTTGGTGGCCATAATCTTTGATTGATTCCTCTCCCCAACACACCTATTTGGTGAGTTGGAATAGACTAAATGAATACACACTGATTGCCTTGTGTTACATTTGTAAGCAGTCAGGAGTGGCTTTGCTGCCAGACACTGCCTGTCGTGACAGGAGCTTTGGCCCAGTTCTCTCCCCTTGCTGCTGAATGAGCGGGTTCTGTGTTAATCCCCCTCTCGCTCCTTCAGCCCCCTCTCCCTCTTTTCAGCAGGGTCAGAGCCAAACAGAGGACCAGTGGTAATAAACAAATCAGAGGAAGGCACAAAAGGAACATGGGACATGTAGTCCTTAAATGAGACTGCATATTGAGGGCTAATGAAACCACAAACTGCAAGGACAAAGATCCCCTGTTCACAGAGAAGGATGGACAGGACTATTTTTGCTGGCATTCTGCAGAGATCAGATTCTTTTCCTGAGGGAAAGCAATCTGAGTGAACCCGTGGCTGGGCCTGCCATAGCTGCACTAGAGAGCTGTTTACAGAGAACCTTGTGTGGGGATCCTTAGAGAGAAGACCTGCTGCATGGGCCTGACTTCCTTCATCCAATAGGGAAAGGGACCAGAGAGCTAGGAGCTGTGATCCTTGTGAGGATCTGAGCACCGAGACTAAACCTTTTGGGACTTGATTTCAGAGGACTGAAGATCGCCAAGGGATCTAGACTGGATTTCTGCATGCCAGGAGTGGTGAGCTGACCATTTGTTCTTATGCCAACATTGACGCAGGACAATAGAGATTGCACCTTGTTCAGCAGCCCACTAGCCATCCACTGCACACTCTTAAAGGGACAGCTACACGTGCACCACCTACAGAAGGGCCTCAACGGAAGCCAGCCAACACTGACAATAGGCATCAGTACTTTATAGCCAACTCCAGGGGTGTCCCTTAATCAGAAACACATACGCTCAGCCAGTACTAGGGCTGTATGCGTAGAGTGCACACTAAAACTTTACTTTCCTGTGTTAGTCCCTGCTGATACTTTGACCCTGTTTTGTACCAGTTATAGTTTATTTAACAATGCTACAGTTCTATTTATTGCCAGTTTATGGGTTAGTGATGATTAATCTAGTACAGTATCTTTTTAAATCTGTTTAATTACTTGTTCGTTGATTTACGCATTGTTTAACTGCATTGTCATAACACAACTAAATCTATCCCCAAGTTGCTCGTTGCCTAATTTCTGTGCATTGTTATAGAGTTGTAGCTTAAGCCAGCCTTAAATGGTTAGAATCTTGGCTAGTTCAGCAGGGACCGGTCGAGATTCGAACCATGTATGGGCAGGCTTATTGTAACCAGGTTGATCGGTCGATTGTTTTAGAAAGGGAAGGGTGATGTAGGGGGAATTGAGCTGCAGTGAAGTCAAGAGAATGTGCAGTAATATTTGGGTTATCATATTATTTACCTCCGACCAGATGGGTTGTATAGCAAGGCAGGATCACCACGAGTGTAATAAGGATCCTGGTTCCTCTGCACAATGGCAACATCGGGATGGTATTGTTTGTAAAATTTTGTGAAGTAAGAGGGGTTCTATACCATCTCGATGGCACTTTAAACCCATTCTCTTGAGTCCTTATGAATATACAAAAAAAAATGCTCCCACTCTTCAGTTGACAGATCTAGGTCTAGGTCCTTCTCTGGGACCATAAAGGTGCACAATTTTGACCACCAAAAAAAGTGGCGTAACTGCACGTAGGCCCAGAAAGGAAATATCTATCCTGTCATGCAAGAGGATAACGTAGGGATTAGGAATAACAAGCTGTTATTGAAAAAAACTAATTCTGCTCGAAATTGTGAGTGAGGCCAGGTCTGTAGCAGAAACATTACTGGGGAGAAGTCTGGGTTAAGACGGAGCAGGGTTAAAGGCCCTGGAGAGGGCGAGATCTTGTATTTTTAACAGGCCAGGTGAAAAATTTTGATGGGGGGGCCTATCAGCAGATGATCTTTGTATGGGGTCGGTTCAGGTTGTGGAGCTATCCAAGGGATGTTACGTATAGGCAGTTGTGCATAGACCGCTTCCAATGGGATCCACGCCTTCACACTGGCATAAATAGTCCAGTCTGTCACTCTAGACAGGTGGCATGCCCAGTAGGATCTGGTTGACTCTTCATTTTCTCCACAGCTGAAAGAAACTGATATGAATAGAAAACCGCTTTTTTAAGTTTTACCTTACTATGTGCTTACAATGGAAATGATTAAGCTATCCTAAATCACTTTGCAGCTGAACTATCGTTGCAGTATAGATTGCTTATATACAAATGTACTTTGTAATCCATCATGCTGCAGTTTCATTACTTAATAAGAGTAATACTGGCTGTTAAGAGCTTCTATGTTTCCTGCAGGTGCTGTGATTATCGCATTTGGAACTCAACATTTGCAATTCAGAGAGCCACTTGTTTAGCAATGATCCGCGTCTGAGAAACCCAGTCTGCTCTTAAGCAGCTTATCTAAAGCCACAGTCTATCACAACACACAAGCAAGACAGAAATATATTGACTCATGCTACAAAACAACTCCTGATTCCAATTCCCTAGCCTCTCTCCTAGTTACCTTGGCAAATAATTATCTCTTTGAGCTTCAGGGATCAAAATAGATGTGTAGGCTTTTTTCTTGGGCATGACTCAATAGATGGTACAGTGCAACAGAGCTGTAACCCTGTCTTTCACATTTCAGATAACATGTACAGCCATCGTTTCTGCCTATCTATAAATGACACCCTTGGATAAGCAGGGGATATGATTTAGTAAGTGGAAAAGTTGCATATTGGCGGTTTTAAAGTGTAGCCCCACACAAAAGGAGAAGCCCAACTTGTTTGCTACCTCCCCCCCCTCCACTGCCATATTTTACACCTAAATACATATATATAGTGCAGTGCTAAAAAACTGGTGAATAAATGTGCATAAATAAATGCTGTAACACATGTATAAAAGCATCAATCAAAAATAGAACAAAAACTCATAAATTAATGGAAAAGAAAGTCCAAAAAAAGAGCAAAATGAAGAAAAAAAGTCCAATAAATCCACACAGAAAAATTGTGCCTTGAAGAGATAAGTCCTACATAGAAAATGGTGACTTGAAGAGGTGATAAATCCCACACCAAGAGAATACCGATATGGTCACCAGATGGTATGTATTAGGATTATCATGAGTGCCAGTCTTTAAATGAATGCTTCTTACCATTGGATAAATTGTAAGTGTATTTCTTTATCCTTTAATAAATTGCCCATACGGTATTACGCTATGGTGTCTTCTGGTTTATCCCTTTTCACATATCTATGAGTGGGGATTCCTGGGCATTTTCGTGTAGAGCGATTTGAGGATAACTACCTACACTAAACCTGTGATCCAGAGACGCTACAGAGGTTCCCATCATTCGGTGCTGTGGACATCTTTATATTTAGCTTGTATGACCCATTTGCTGTATAGTATTCTGAGTCCATACCATCTGGTGACCATATCTGTATTCTCTTGGTGTGGGATTTATCACCTCTTCAAGTCACCATTTTCTATGTAGGACTTATCTCTTCAAGTCACAATTTTTCTGTGTGGATTAATTGGACTTTTTTTCTTCATTTTGCTCTTTTTTTTGGACTTTCTTTTCCATTTATTTATGAGTTTTTGTTCTATTTTTGATTGATGCTTTTATACATGTGTTACAGCATTTATTAATGCACATTTATTCACCTGTTTTTTAGCTCTGCACTATATATATGTATTTATTTGTTACCTTTTGTGTCGGTTGGAGTGCTCGGTTGGAGTGCTAGCAGCTATTTTTCACTTTCACAGTACCCATTCACCTTTTTGTGTTGGTGCAGTTTGATTTATATTTTCCCATATTTTACACCTTTCGGGGGGGGGGGGGGCTGGCAGGAGGGTACCTGTTTTTGACAGGTAGCAGTCCCCACTTCCAGGGGACCTCACTGCAGGAAGTTTGGCCCCCTTCCTGGACCATTCAAAAAGTGCAGGGTGCTTGGCGTATGCGCAGTAGGGAACTGCCAGGTTCCCCTTAAAAGGAATGGCTGGCAGCACCCAAGAGCTGATTGAAAAATTGTCTGGGGTGCCAACATCGCAGGACCCCTGGACAAGTAAGTGTCCTTATATTAAAAGTCAACAGCTACAGTATTTGTAGCTTCTGACTTTTGTTTTTTGGAGGGGGGAGCTGGGGGGGGGGGGGGGGCTAGGGCTCTACTTTAAGTTAAGATGTGGAGGCTGCATTAGTTCTTTTTTCTCTCTGTTTTCACCTGGTGATCAGCAGTGTTGGGGGTAACTAGTTACAAAGTAACTGATTACAGCAACTGCATTACTTTTTTTGGTAACTAAGTAAAGTAACTAGTTAAAATACTAATATTGGTAACTACACTACTTTACTAGGCTATAGGAGGTAACCACACTACTTTACTAGGCTATAGGAACGCGCTTTCCTGCGTTACCCAAGCCGTGCGATACAATCGTTATTTCGAAGAATAGAGAGGGATGAAGTTTATGACTTTTTGTTGCACTTTATGTTTTATTCTGTTTTTTCAGGTTTTGTTCTCATGTTTCCCAAAGCCTGTGTTTATACAATAAACTCTATGCAGAAAGAGTGTCATGTATCTTCTTCTACACGGTCAATTAAGAAAGAGGAAAGTAAAGTAATAAGTAGTGAAGTTACTTTTCAAATGCAGTAACTAGTAAAGTAATCTCGTTACAATTTACAGAAGTAACTAGTAACTGGTAACTAGTTACATTTTTTGAGTAACTACCCCAACACTGGTGATCAGGCCAGTAATACACCTCCTGTGTTAGAGTGCCTCCATTCTGGATGAAGGAGCACAGGGGGCACCTTTGGACAACAGCCTTGTGGGGGTATTAGCAGATTTAGATACACTAACAAATTTAAGCCAAACTCTATCTAATACATTGTAAGATGTTACCGCAAACATTTTTTATTTTCTTTTGGGATAAAAGTTTTACATAAATAAAAGCTGATCATTAAAAGCACCCTTGTTGGTGTTAAATGATTTGTTACATCTCTGTAACTGGTACATTTTGCTGGAAAGCTTGTTCTTAAAAAAAAAAAACAAGAAACTGCCCCAAGAAACCTATTCTGCTGTAATCCATTACATTACACAAGTTCTCTCCTCATTCCTCAAACAGACTATTGACCTCTATCATTCAAACCACATTGCATTCCCCTTCTCTGTATGACAGCGTCTCTTTTTTCCTGCAATTGCAGGGATACTGAACAAAAGTGGTTTGCAGAGCATTTCAGCTTTCGAAATCCATGACAGACCCCTCCTCTTCTTGCTATGGACATCTGAAGCTGTGCCCAGACATGTTTCATTGATGGTACATGAAAGTGTCCTCCAGAGAATCATTCGGTCGCACGGCCACTGAAAGCACAGATTCACCCAAAGCAATTATAAAATTAGTTGGCACATCTTTATAAACTTTTGGAACATTTGCAATGACAAGGAAAAAAGCCTCTTCACTCTTATGCACTTTCTGGTGTTTCCCAGAGGGCTACCTCATGTTGACTCGCATAGAGTGTCCTCTACTCTTATGGCTACCTCCTGTTTCCCTTTATCCAATTAGCCAACTCCCAAATAAAACCATGTCAGGAGCACTGAAGTTGCCTTACTGTGAATTAGCCCTGATCACAGTCACAGTACAGTTTGGAGGTGCTATCAATGGAATGGACAGCTAAGCCAAGACACAATGAAGCTAAGCTCTGGAGCCAGCTTGCAGCATCTCTCACCTGGCATCAAGAATCAAAAATTTTTAGGCTTGAGGTCATTGTAGCCGTATCTTGATGAAGGGGACATACCCCAAAAGCTTGTCCTGAAAAATTTTATGTTAGTGCAAATAAAAAAAGTATCACGGACAGTATTGTCTCATCCTTTTAGGCCAATTTGTATTCTGCTACATATTTTTGGCAAAAAAAAAATCACAATAAGCGTATTTTGATTGGTTTTCACAAAAGTTATCACATCTACAAACTAGGGGAAAGATTTACATCATTTTTATTTATTTATTAATTTTTTTTACTAGTAATGGCGGCGATCTGCGATTATTAGTGGGTCTGCGACAGTGCGTGGACAGATTGGACCCCTAACTGACATTTTTTGACCCTTTTGGGGGGGACCAGTGACATTACTACAGTAATCAGTGCTAAAAATATGCACTGTCACTGTAATAATGACATTGGCAGTGAAGGGATTAACCTAGGGGCGATCAAAGGGTTAATTGTGAGCCTAGGGAAGTGTTTCTAACTGAGGGGGGAGGGACTTGTGAAATGACCATAGAAAACTTTTTATCCTACATAGAAGGATCACAGGCGCTCTGTGATCATTTCAGGGAGAAGAACGGTCAGCTGTGTTTACAACAGCTGACCATCCTTCTCTCTCGGCTGGAAGGGATCGCGGGTGCCTGGCGGCAATCGCGGCCCCCGGTCCCGTGGATTGGCATCCCCACTGCCTAGTGGAGAAGGGAGCGCGCTGCCGGCGGAGCGTGCACGCCCCCCCAGCACCATTACCGTGGCTGACATACCCCTACGTCGTTTCGCGCAGCCGAGCCAGCCTGCCGCAGTAAAACTGCGGCGGGCGGTCGGCAAGTGGTTAAATAAACATAACATTATCTCTCTTTTTGTTTGTTAGTCTGTTCTGTTGAAAATTAGTCTTGTATCTTAAGAATGAGAAAATGTTTCTGGGTTTGATTTCCAGGGGATTCACAGATCCCTGCGTGATGTCTGAAAATTTAGAACTTAAAACCAATCCCTATTGAAGTCAAAGAGTGGCAAATCTTGATAATGATTTCTGATTATTTTCAAGACTAATAGGCAAGGGTTTATCAAAAAAGAGCACCGGGATCTGGGGACTGCCATGGGGGATATATATACCAATGCAAAAAGAAAATGAAAAAAAATACAGTATAGCAGGGAGAGGATCTTCCTTTAAATGCAACTGTGATAGTGACATGGTAAAAAAGGAAAACACTAATCCTTTAAATGATATGCTTGGGGGATGCCTTTAACCTGCGTATGGTCTTACAGCATGATTCTCATCGATAGTGTCAGAGGCACTGTATGCTGGCATCACATAAACTATAATATCAAAAGTTTTGAAACGCCTTCCTTTACACTCACAACATGAACCTAAATGGCATCCCATTCTTAGTCCGTAGGGTTCCTTATTGAGTTGGCCCACCCTTTGCAGCCATAACAGCTCCAACTCTTCTGGGAAGGCTGTCCACAAGGTTTAGGAGTGTGTCTATGAGAAGGCCTGGCTCGTAGTCTCTGCTCTAATTCATCTGAAAGGTGTTCAAGTCAAGTTTCTCCACCCCAAACTCACACATCCATGTGTTTATGGACCTTGCTTTGTGCATGGGTGTGCAGTCATGTTGGAACAGGAAGGGGCCATCCCAAAACTGTTCCCACAGAGTTGGGAGCATGAAATTGTCCAAAATGTCTTGGTATGTTGATGCCTTAGGAGTTCACTTCACTAGAAGGGGCAAAGCCCAACCCCTGAAAAACAACCCCACACCCTAACACCCCTCCGCCTGAAAAACAACCCCACACCCCTCCACCAAATGATTTAGACTAGAGCAAGTTTGGGGTGGAGGAACTTGATTGGCACACACAGAGTCTTGACCTCAACCCAATAAAACAACTTTGGGATAAATTATAGTATATTATATAGAGACTGAGAGCCAGGCCTTCTCTCCCAACATCAGTGCCTGGCCTCACAAATGCGCTTCTGGAAGAATGGTCAAACATTCCCATAGACACACCCCTAAACATTGTGGACAGCCTTCTCAGAAGAGTTGAAGCTGTTATAGCTGCAAAGGGTGGGCCAACTCAATATTGAAATCTACGGACAAAGACTGGGATGCCATTCAATTTCACGTGTGTGTAAAGGCAGGTGTCCCAATACTTTTGATAATATAATGTATATAGCATGTGTTATTTTAATTATTTTTTTTTTTTTTTTTTTTACTGTTCTGTTATTGCTTGACTTAAATACATCAGCAGCACCCCAATCGGATTCATTACAACTTGGAAAAAAAAAAGCCTTTTTAATTTAGTTTTGGCAGACCTAACATATGAGGCAGAGGCTTTTTTTTTCCAACTATATGTATAGACTGAATTTTTTTCATATCTTTTTTTCCTGTAAACCCTCCCCTGCCCTAGAGAAACAAGCACAGTCAGGGATGGCAATGCAACCTGCATACTTCCTTAACAAAAAAAAAATGAAATTCTTAGCTCTAGATACAATCTTGTTTCCATGCAAATGTAAAAAAGGCTGTCCACCCTTCTACAACATACAGAGCAGGGCAGGCAGCATAAAAATAGGAGAAGCTTAGTGGGCAGAGGCAAGGACCGGCTGCAGCAAAAGGATGTGCGTGTGTTCCTATGGCCATAGGCTGCCTGAATTTTTCTCAAATCTTCAAATTTGAAAATGAAACATATTTCAGTAACAGTCATTTATTTAATCATTTAGGCCCCGTTCACACTGGGGCGATCCGACTTCCAGGGGCGACCTCCGAGGTCGCGGTGCGAGCAGCGGAGCGGCCGGCACGGACTTCATAACATTGAAGTCTATGACGGTCACTCCGGGTCGCCCCAAAGAAGCTCCGGACCCTTTTTCTAAGTCGGAGCGACTTGTGTCGCTCCTATTAGAACGGGTCCGCAGCTTCTCTATGGAAGGAGACCTACGGCGAGCTGTGAGGAGACCAGGTCGCCTCACAGGTCGCCCCAGTGTGAACGGGGACTTACATACTTACAATTTTTGTTTAACATTTTTTGTTATCCCTGCCTTTGTAAACTAAATGGGGGCCGGATTTACAATGCAAACTAGGTACTTCCTTTATACAAACAGGGAGTCGTAGGTCTACACTTCACCTTGTCCTTCTATCAAACAAACAAAAATAGGTTCCTTGTGAGATAAGGCTTTCAGCTCAGACAATGGCCTCACAGGAGGGATGGCTACATGGAAATCACACTTTTTAGGAAGGAGTAGAGAGGTTAATGTTTCTGTTATAAAAAAGGCAATTTTTGGAGGGCAGAAATAACCAGAATGAGAGACCAACAGTCTCTGAAACAAAATAGAAAAGAACCGACATTTGAGAGAGTCAAAAACTGGTCCAGACCTAGCCATTTTCCCACCATTTTTCTATATTTTTAATTCTGTTTACATCATTTGTAGATTAACCACTTAACGACCGCCTACCGCAGATTTACTGCTGCAGGCAGCTGCTCCTGGGCAAAGCGACGTAGACCTACGTCGCTCGCTCTCAGAAGGCTATTGGGCGAGCGCGCGCTCATCAGCGGGGAAGCCGATGCGTGTGTCAGGCGGCTCCGATTGTCGCCTGACACCCGCAATCGTTCCCCGCTGAGAGAGAATAATGGTCAGCTGTTGTAAACACAGCCGACCATTCTTCTCCCTGGAATAATCATAGAGCCCATGTCTCTATGGTCATTTCAGAAGCCACATCCCCCCCACAGTGAGAATCACTCCCCTAGGCTTACATTTAACCCCTTGATCACTCATAGTGTAAACCCCTTCCCTGCCAGTGTCATTATTACAGTAACAGTGTATTTTTGTAGCACTGATTACTGTAGTAATGTCACTGGTCCCCCCCAAAAGTCTCAAAAATGTCATTCAGGGGTCCGATCTGTCTGCCGCAATGTCGCAGTGCCGCAAAAAATCGCAGATTGCTGCCATTACTAGTAAAAAAAAAAATAACTTTTGCGCAAACCAATCAAAATACGGTTATTGCAATTTTTTTTTTACCAAAAATATGTAGCAGAAAACAAATTGGTCTAAAATATTAAAAAATTTAGATTTTTTTTTTGAGAATGTCATATAGCAGAATGTGAAAAATATTGTTTTTTTTTTTTTTTTTCAAAATTGTCGCACAAGTTGTCAAATACCACCAAAAGAAAGCTCTATTTGTGGAAAAAAAAGGACATAAATTTAGTTTGGGTACAGCATCGCACGCCCGAGCAATTGTCCGTTAAAGTAATGCAGTGCTGAATCGCAAAATAGGGCCTAGTCATTAAGGGGGTAAATCTTTCCGGTCTTAAAGTGGTTAATGGTTTTTTTATTTTCATTTATTCTTTTTTAAATGTATTAAATTTGTACTTTATCATCATAAAGACGTCCCTGCAATGATCACGCAAACACAGTAGGCAGGGACAGCAAGGCTGTATCTTATACATTAAAGAGGTTGTAAACCCTTTTTTTTTTTCCTTTCTTTTTGACCCTGCAAGAGAAACACATAATGAGCTAGTATGCATCTCATACTAGCTCATTATGAAATACCTTAGAACGAGCCCCCGCCGTGCCGCCCTTTTAGCTGGACATGTCGCCCGTCTTCCGGGATCGCGGCATCCGGCCATCTGATTGGCCGGAGCCGCGGTGACGTCACTCCCGCGCACGCGCGCGGGAGCCGACAGTCACGGCACGGGGCTCTGAAGAAATGGCACCAGCGGCCGTTCCTTCAGAGCGCATGCGCCAGTGACGTCACTGGATGCATCTAAGGTAAATATCTCCTAAACGGTACATGTTTAGGACATATTTACAGTACCTATAGGTAAGTCTTATCATAGGCTTACCTATAGGTACAAGTGTCAGAGGAGGGTTTACTTCCTCTTTAAGTCCTCATACACACAAAAACGCAGCTTCAAAAAAGTACCCTTTTCACACTTGTGTGACTTGTCCCGTGACTTGGGACTGCAAAGTCACATGACAAGTCTTACTCAATGATTTCCAATTAGTACCGTTTCTTGTCTGTGCGACTTCAAAGTCGTCCCTGCACTACTTTGGTCCGACTTTGATGCATATTGAGGTCTATAGACCTCTAGATTAAACAGGGTTGCAAAAAAAAATGCAGCAAAATCTCGCAACATTTAGGTCGCACAAGTGTGAAAGGGGCCCAAAGTTGTGTTTATGTGCATTTTTGCGATAATTATATTGGCCAGAATATTAATTTATTCTGACCATTAGAATACTTTAACGTGCTGCAAACATGTGAACGGCCTAAATGCATCTAGCTTTAATGCGTGTTTGGCTTTTTTTTTCGCCCAAACACTCTTCTTAAAGACCCATAAATGCCTGTGTGCATAGACTAACATTTAGAGGCAGAAAAAAAAGTCAAGCAGAGGGAGAGAGAAAATGAAGGCGAGCAAGTGTAATTTTAGAGTGAGGCTGGATTCACATCTAATTCGGACGTGGCTGACAACAGGGGTCCGGTGCGTCACTGTTCTCTGTTTCAGGGACGAATCGGGCCTTAATTTTTGCCTGAATTGGAACCTGAAACAGATCCAAAGACGCACAGGACTCCTCTGCAGTTCGCTCCGCAGCCTCTCTGGAGATGAGTGAACAATCTCCTTTCACGCTAATTGGATGCGGGGAAACCTGCATCCAATTCGCATAGGTGTGTACCCAGCCTTAAGGTTCACTTTAAAAAAGCCACAAAATCCAAAATGAACGTCTTTACTGGGCGTCCAATGTTTTGGTGGGGCACATCCCACCTTTGTCCATAGTTTGCGGTCAGGCATTTGGCAAGGCAACTATCAGATTTCAGGTAACCTCTGAGCCCCTGACAAAAGCTTATGGGTCAGATTTAGCTAAAGTACCAGGGAAGTAAGAGAGCCGTCCGCTTACCTGTATGACGGGCGACATGTCCAGTCGCCCGTCTTCCGGGATCGCGGCATCCGGCCATCTGATTGGCCGGAGCTGCGGTGACGTCACTCCCGCTCACGCGCGTGGGAGCCGACGGTCACGGTACGGAGCTCTGAAGGAACGGCACCAGCGGCCGTTCCTTCAGAGCGCATGCGCCAGTGACGTCACTGGCTGCATGAAAGGTAAATATCTCCTAAACGGTACATGTTTAGGAGATATTTACAGTACCTATAGGTAAGTCTTATCATAGGCTTACCTATAGGTAAAAGTGTCAGAGGAGGGTTTACTTCCTCTTTAATGGCTGTAGAAGATGGGCAAAGTTTGAGAAACTTTACATTGGCAGCTCCTAAATATGAAGAAACTGGGTGGATGATTCTACTCCTGATGAAATATTATTGTTTGATGGATTCTTGACTAGGACAAAAAGAAAGGCTAACTGCTAATTCAGCTTTTACTCAAACTGTGCTATTAATTGTAAAATTCAGCAGTCATGGAGACCTATATTTCCCTCCTAACATATTCAGACGGGAAAAAAAATCAAATTGTACATCAAAGGTCAAAATGTAGAGCAGCAAGACATTAAATTATAGAGCAATGTCAAAATGAACCAGAGATAGTTCACCCTGTCATTCATAGTGCCAAGCTACAGCAAAATGTTCTGTCTAAGCTGTGCTTGGCTTGCGTCAGTGATTTGGCGGCTACAGTGCCATTAGGGATATATTGCAGAGATGTTAGTGTAGACTGCCATCACCGAGGGCCACAGTATCCATAGTAACATAGATCGCCAGGAGTTATCCTGCATAGCTGGCCTGATCTATTATTATTGCCCTTTCTCCAAAGGTGTAATTTACATTACCCACAGGCATTTACTAAGTGCATCCAGAAATCCTCTCTAATAAACTGTTTAGTTGGTGTACAGAGGGCATTGCGTTACGATTGTACACAAACCGCATTCGCTTTCACTGCAATGAGAGTCTCCTGTATGTAATAAAAAAAAACCCTTTCTAAGGTAGGCATTCCACACAGTACACTATACCCTGAGAGCCACCACATATACAAATGAATCATTACAATAATTAAAATATAATTATAAAAAAAACAGCTGCTACAATCTTTGACAGATATGTCATTTAATACAAAGCTTTTCTAATGAATTCTTATTTCATCCAATCATTCTTCTAAAAAAGAGGATAGAGAGCACAGCGCAATTAGAAGATCTGGGGAATGAACAAACTATTATATCAGAGCCCAATTAAATACTAATGCAGCCAACTGAAGCACCATGCCAATTATGTCACCAGACTGCATTATTACACTGTTATCTTTTATGACACATAAAACAGAATAAAGAGCAAAGAAATGCAGCATCCTATAGTATCCAGGCTACAGCATTCTGTACTTTAGTGTGATTATGTGAAACATTAATGTAAGCAGTTTAAAGAGTTTGTTACCCTAAAAATCCAAAGAAAATGGATCCTGCTCCTTTAATCCTTTAAAGCATGTTATACAGCACAGTGTTTGTGCTGTGTCATTTGGCCCCCTGTATCACCTAAAAAACCTGGCAGTTTCTGCCCCCCCCCCCCCGTACTCTGACCATGGTGTATCATGGCAGCTGAGACCTGACACCGTGGTCACTGTACATGTCTCCGTCATCTGCAGCTCTCCCCTGTCCTCCTCACCCCTCCCCTTCCTGCCTGTCAGCTCTTACCAGGCCCACCCCCCTTCCCGGCTGCTGAAATACCTTTAGACCTCACAGACAATCTCCTCTGCTTTAAAGCCTCCTATGCTGCAGTGTATGTCCTTTGTAAAAAAGATGCCTATTTCTACCTGATTTCGCAGAGCAGATCAGCGGTCATGTGACTCCTCAAGACTCCCCTCCTCTCTGGCTGACCTCTCGGCTCTCTCCTCCTGACTGACGTCAGTGGGCAAATCTTGGCCCCTCCTGCTCTAGCTGTCAGATCGGGAGAGGGAGCCTGGAGGAGTCACATGACCGCCGATCTGCGCTGTGAAATCAGGTAGAATTAGGCATCTTTTTTATAAAGAACACACACTGCAGCATAGGGGGCTTTATAACAGAGGAGATTGTGTGTAGTTTATGAAGTGGCTTAACCACTTCCATACCGCGTCATGTAAAATGACGTCGGCAAAGTGGTTTTGAGGATCCGGGCCGCCGTCATATGACGTCGCCCGGATCTCCCCTCTACTGCGCGCCCCCGGGGGTCCCTCGGAGGTCCCCGGGGGTCCCTCGGACATAGCCCATCCCTGATCAAGGTAAACAGCCAATAGAAATTGACTGTTTACCACGTGATCGGCTGTGTCAATCACAGCCGATCACATGAGCGGCTCCAGCACGAGCCGCTCGTTCTCTCTGCAATGCGCGCCCCCGGGGGCGCGCAGAGCAGCGATCGGGGACGAGGCTCGTCCCTCGGACAGAGTCGATCCCCGATCTAGGTAAAGAGCCAATGAAATTGGCTCTTTACCACGTGACCGGCTGTGTTCAATCACAGCCGGTCACAAATGTCAACAGAGAACACGGTAACTAGCTGTCACCGTGTTCTCCTCCTCACACACTGATCCTGTGTGAGGAAGAGATTGTGGTAACAGCTAGTTACCAAGTACAGTGCACCCCAAACACACTGATTGCCCCCCCCCAATAAAGAGCACCTGTCACTAGCCCATCAAAGTACCCGAGTACCTGTCACCAGCCCATCAGGTACTCAGATGACAGGTACTCGGGTACTCTGATGGGCTGGTGACAGGTACTCGGGTACTCTGATGACAGGTACTCGGGTACTCTGATGACAGGTACTCGGGTACTCTGATGACGGGTACGCAGGTACTCTGATGACGGGTACTCGGGTACTCTGATGACGGGTACTCGGGTACTCTGATGACGGGTACTCGGGTACTCTGATGACAGGTACTCGGGTACTCTGATGACGGGTACTCGGGTACTCTGATGACAGGTACTCGGGTACTCTGATGACGGGTACTCGGGTACTCTGATGACAGGTACTCGGGTACTCTGATGACAGGTACTCGGGTACTTTGAGTACCTGTCAACGGAGTACCCGTCATCAGAGTACCTGAGTACCTGTCACCTACCCATCAGAGTACCCGAGTACCTTCCAACTGCTCATCAGAGTACCTGACGCCTGAAGTACCCGAGTACTTGCCGCCTGCTCATCAGTACCCATCACTACTCATCAGTACCTATCACGTATCAGTACTGATCATCAGTACCCATCAGTACAGTATCACCTATCAGTATCAGTACTACTCATCAGTACTTATCACCTGCCTGTCACCTGCCCATCAGAGTATCCGAGTACTCGAGTACCTGCCACTTGCTCATCAGTACCAGAGTACCTGTCACCTGCCTGTCACCTGCCCAACAAAGTACCCGAGTACCTATCACCCTTCATACAGCCACCATGTCCAAGTCCAAAAAGGTTTATATACGTCCTCCGTTTAAACCTAAATACCGGTGTTATGGCAGCAGATAGCTGCCATAACCCTGGTATTTTTTTAAACGGTGGATGGTTGGCTTTCCGATAAGGGTGGTCCCAGCGGCGGATTCGCCGTGGGATCACCCTTCCGGGATGGCGGAAGAGGCGCCCCCCCCCCCTCCCGCCACGTTCCGGTCCTTTTCCCCGCTTACCGGACCCGCCGGCAGCGGGGAAAACAATCCGGTCCCAGATCCTCACAGACAGGATGTCGAGTGAGGGCAAGCTTGCCCTCACTTGACTCTATGGTCTTGGAGGACCGGAGCTACGGAAAATGTTGTTGCCTAGCAACCGGTTTAAAGGTCCTTTTTTTTTTTTTTTTCATTTTATATAATAATTTTTTTTTTTTTCTATCTTTTAGTGTACTTGTGAGATCTGAGGACTTTTTGACCCCAGATCTCACAAAAAAGAGGTCCTGTCGTGCCTATTTCTATTACGAGGAATGTTTACATTCCTTTTAATAGAAATAAAAATGATCATTTTTTTTTTTTTTAAACGGTGTAAAAATAAAAAATAATAAATAAAATAAATAGTAAAAAAAAAAAAAAAAATTAAAGCGCCCTGTCCCCGTGAGCTCGCGCGCAGAAGCGAACGCATACAGAAACCCCGCCCACATATGTAAACGCTGTTCAAACCACACATGTGAGGTATCGCCGCGATCGTTAGAGCAAGGGAAATAATTTGAGCCCTAGACCTCCTCTGTAACTCAAAGATGGCAACCTGTAGAAATTTTTAAATTGTCGCCTATGGGGATTTTTAAGTACCAAAGTTTGTCGCCATTCTGTGAGCGTGCGCAATTTTGAAACATGACATGTTGGGTATCTATTTACTCGGCGTAACATTATCTTTCACATTATGGAATAAAATTGGGCTAACTTTACTGGTTTCTTATTTTTTAATTAAAAAAAGTGAATTTTTTCCAAAAAAATTGCGTTTTGAAGACCGCTGCGCAAATACGGTGTGATAAAAAATATTGCAATAATCTCCATTTTATTCTATAGGGTCTCTGCTAAAAAAATATATATAATGTTTGGGGGTTCTAAGCAGTTTTCTAGCAAAACAACTGATTTTAGCTTGTAAACACCAAATGTCAAAAATAGGCCTAGGCAAGTGGCTAGGATGCATGATGGTGCGCCTTGGATGTTGGGCCCCTCTATAAGGCTAGGCTGTGAAAAAGTCTCACACATGTGGTATTGCCATACTCAGAAGGAGTGGCAGAATGTATTTTGGGGTGTCATTTTTGCTGTGTACATGCTATGTGTTAGGAATATCCTATAAATTGACAACTTTGTGTAAAAAAAAAAAGTTTTCATTTTTTTCCCACATTTTCCAAAAACCTGTGGAAAAAAATGATATGTTCAAACGACCCATAATGCCTCATAGAATATATGTTGGAGTGTTTGCTTTCCAAAATGGGGTCATTTTGTGGACTTTTCCATTGTATTGGTGCTCTAGGGCCTTGAAAAGTGTTATAGGTAGTAAGAAAGTTTTATGTGTATTTATGCTCCTAGAACGCCTGAAGGTGCTTCTTGGACGTGGAGTCTCTTTTTGTGGCCAGGCTGTGTAAAAGTCTCACACATGTGGTATCGCCATACTCAGAAGGAGTAGCAGAATGTATTTTTGGGTGTAATTTTTGCTGTGTACATGCTATATGTTAGAAATAGCTTATAAATTGACAACTTTGTGGGAAAAAAAAGAAAAAAACATTTTTTTCTTCATTTTCCCAAGAATTGTGGGAAAAAATTACAACTTCAAAAAACCCACCATGCCTCTTACTAAATACCTTGGACTGTCTACTTTACAAAAAGGGGTCATTTGGGCGGTATTTGTACTGTCCTGACATTTCAGGGCCTCAAGAAAGGAGATAGGCCGTCAGTACATCTGGTGTGATCAATTTTCAGTAATTGGTACCATAGCTTCTAGACTCAATAACTTTCACACAGACTAAATAATATACACTAATTTGGGTTAATTTTACCAGAGACATGTAGCAGTATACATTTTGGCCCAAATGTATGAAGAAAAATTAATTTTTTGCAAAATTTTATAATTGAAACTAAAAAAAAGTGTTTTTTTTTCAAATTTTTTGCTCTTTTTTTTGCATATATCACGAAAAAAAAAAAACCCCAGTTGTGATCAAATACCACCAAAAGAAAGCTCTATTTGTGTGAAAAAAATGATAAAAATTTTGTTTGGTTACAGTGTAGCATGACTGAGCAATTGTCATTCAAAGTGTGAGAGTGCTGAAAGCTGAAAATTGGTCTGGGCAGGAAGGGTGTCTAACTGCTCTGTATGGAAGTGGTTAACAACCACTTAAGGTACATTTTAGATAATTCAAAAAGGCAAAGAGCAGTGTGCAAAGTGTAGAAAGCCACGGGGGTTAATTTACTAAAGGCAAACATGCTGTTCACGCTGCATGGGAAATTGCACTTTGCAAATTTATTTTCCCCAGAGCTTAATGACTGTGGTACAATTTCACTTTGCAAAGAATAACCAATCATGTGCAAGGAAAATAAAACAAACAGCATTTTTCATGCACATGATTGGATGATGGAAGTCAGCACAGCTATACCTTATTCAAATTTGGGAGAAAATTCCCATATAAAGTGCAATTCCCTTGCAAAGTGAACCGTCTATTTGCCTTTAGTAAATCAACTGCATGGAGCTTAGTTTTCCCAGGTTTTACTGAAGCGAGCTGAAATTTGGTTTGTTAGACTTACAGCTTGAGTATGGTTTACCCACATCTAGCTTTTATCAATACCTTCAACTCCACCATGCACTTTCTATTCAATCCAGGTCCACAGCTCTTATACAGATACACTCAACTCATAGACCAAGTAGCTACTAGCAACGAGAAGAAAGATCTTATGTCATCTTTATATGGGTCTCTTTTGGTTCGCTCCCAGAGCACTCTGCAGTTTTCTGTCAGGACAGGGTGGTCTACAGATATCTCTACCATTGATGGAGAGATATGGGAATCTATACTAGAAGAAGTACCTTTAATATCTATTTCTCCTACCCAACAATTGTCACAACTTTTTGTTCTTCCCTGAGTAAATATAACTCCCCTAAATTGTATAAATGGCAATGTAGAGAGGGTCCAGAATGTTCCAGGTGCAGATCACCTACATATGTTCTGGCGAGTAATATCGGTTATTAACCAAGCGTTTCAGGTGTCCCTACAAAATGACCCTTTGACCTGTATATTAGGGTTTCTGGATAAGGAGCTATTTACATCACATGCCTGGACCGCTATATCTCGTTTATTGCTTTTGGCACGTAAATGTATTCTGTTGAAGTGTATAGCGTCTCTATCACCCACGTTTGAGGACTGGTGTACCCAAGCTAACTCCACGCTGCTTAAGGAGAGACATATTTTGAAACACTGTGGTACTCAACGTAAGTTCAATAAATTATAGGATCCATGGTTACAGGTGCTGAACTTGGCTCTATTAGCCCTGGTTTCTTTACAGATTATACAGTGCTAAATACTTTGTTGGGGATGCCCTAGAGCGGATTACCTTTGGAACAATAAAGTGCATGCACACATGGACCTCTCATATTGCGATTCAATATGTTCATCTGCTGTTTAATTGGAGGTTTAAAACCAACCCACTGCAATTAGTGTTGTTTGCTTTTTTCTTTTTTTTTTTTTGGGCATGTACAGTATTTGTTAAACCTTACCTTATACTTGACTGTTAGTAGTAAGAACGTATCTATGTATTGTCTATAATATAGACTCTATATAATTGCTTTCAAGATCTGAAGCAATATTCTTGCTCTAAGTACTGATTTCATGTTACTAATTACTGAGTTAGTCTCTTGAAATTGTATGAGGGAAAAAATGACCCTATGTAAGGATAATTGTACTGCTCTTTGAGTAGTTACCCTGTTACGACATGAACATTTTATGTTTTTGTTTGTTTTTTTTTGTTTTCCTTTGATCGTGTATGTAAAATCACTAAACCTTTAAAAAACACTATTTGGAAAAAAAAAAAGAAAAAAAGAAATTTGGTTGTTTGACATTGTATTTTTTTAGTTTTTTTTTTTTTTTGATGCCTTATTTTAATTTTTTTTAAAACACAGTCATACAGAAATCAGCAATGTCAATACAGTCACGGTCATAAAACATTGTTAAACTGCTTAATGTACAAAAGTCAAACCAAAGAGAAATCCAGATGTGGTCATCACGGCAGCATTAGATGTAGATTGAGTTCTATCAAATTTATAGGTGGGGTTGCTCAGTCAAACTGGTAGTCCACCCTACTTGTTCTAGAATCTACAGTGAGCTAATCCAGTTCCAACTAAGCACGTAAAGTACAGATGACTGTGTAAGGGACTGTTCATTAAAAAAACCCAACAATTAAAATAACAATAGAAAAAAGGGGGGGGGGGGTGAGGAGTAATATAGATTAGAGGAAAGGGGATTAGACAGGTGCAATTTGTTTAATTACAAATCAAAATTCAGATGAAATTTGCATGATTCGGATGTATTAAAATCTCAAAATCACAATGGTAGCGAATTTCACGCAATCTGAAATAAATTATAACAAAAACAACAAATTCACTTGTTTTCATTCGAATGACATAATGCAATAGTTTGGGCATTTTGTTAATGTTTGAAGCATCCGAAATAACGACATAAGGAATGATCTGAATTGATTTGGCTCCATTAATTTTTATTCTAGTGAGAGTAGTATGAATATTCTAGATAGATTCTTCTTGTATTGGGGTTGAGACCATTTGTTTAATTTGTATGTGTGCAACTTAACAAGCAAAGTCAGTTGGGAACGAGAAAAGGATTGGAATTCTATATTGTGCAGGAGTTATGCATTTTGGTAGTGCTGTCTGATTGGCCGCAATGCTTGTGCAATAAATTAAATTTGTGATTGTAATTAGTTCCACAGTCTAATGCAATTCTTAGGTTTGAAAAATTCTAACTGCATTAATTCTGTTGTGTCTGAATAAAATTAATAATTTTGAATATTTTTTGTGATTAAAAGAATGACTAATCTCCTGAAATAACGAATTAACACGTTAAAACCAATTTAGCCAATCTTCCAAATGTACAAAAGAATAACAGAACTTCTGAAAATACAAATTGATTGAGAACAACGAATATACTCTCCCAAAATAATAAATCGTTCTGAAAGAGCATCATTCTAACATAACAATTATGACAAAACAAAATGATTAACTTAACTAATAAAAATTAAATGAAACACAATTTTCCGTCATGCACGTGTCTAGAGGAGACTGCATGTGAGAGCCTTAAAGTGGAATTCCGGCCAATTTTGCAACTTTAGTGATTCCTGGAGTGCTCGCTATGCTGACCAACAATTGGGCATTTTGAATTTCTTTCAGGGATCCCTTACCTTATTTTCAGGGCATTTTCGATTGTACTTCCTCCTTCTCCCCCCTCTGTGGCCACGGCCACCGACATCACTTCCGCCTTTGCATTGCATCTCGGGAGCTATTTGTCATCACTCCCAGGAGGCTGGAATCAGGAAGAAGGACACAGCAGATTACACTGCGGCTTCAGATGCCCACATCCAAGATGGCCACGCTCTGACAGCATTTTTTAAATGTAAGATTTTGACTAAAATCCAATACTATACACCTTGTAAGTATGAGAATAGTGATTCTGTAAAGGGCGATGAATTTGTATTATAGGGGTATTTTGAGTTAAAAAAGGTATTTGAGGCCGGAACTCTGCTTTAAGGAGTGCTGTACCTGGTCAGTACAAGGTCCAAGTTCGTGTAGCCCCTATTTAGATTTAATGCATTGGGGAGCAATATTTATTGGAATAAGTCAACATGGTCCAATAGTAACAAATTTTGTGAACCTGTTCCTCTATAGATTTAGCTGCCGCCATCCTTTCCTCCATAGGTTGGAGTTCTTTTTTTAATATTTTTGTATACCATCCAGTATGGTGAATTGTGATATACTGTATTTGTTTTTTTCCTTTTTTTTGACATAATATAATATACTGAAATCAGATTATAATGATATTTTGATATTTGGATTTTATTCACTTGTAGTCAAAAGTAGTATGTTTCAAGCCTAATTCTTAAACTCACATACTGTACATAGAGTAAAATGTATTGTGTTGCTATCAAAACATTTCCCATGTTTTTTGTTTACCTATTCTGCAGTTTCTAGCACAGGTTTTTCAAGCGAGCGTTAAGAGTAATTTTTTATATACTATTTAAGCTGATAGTCAGTGATTGCAGCGCTGCTTTAAAATAATTGTGCAAATATGCTTAAATTCATATAATCAATAATTAATAATAAAAATTCATAAAAATTCATATAAATTCATATAAAGTGCTTCGACAAACAATAAATGTCCATATATCAATTCTCCCGAAATAATAAAGTGCTTGAGTGCTTGATCCGTGCTGTATGAGGGGTCACCCCCTTTGGTTATCTACTTACCACCAAGTGGTTAATAGCAGGCATGAAATACTGGTAAGGCTTTGCACACAGCTTTTTCGATGTATATGGGAAGATTATTGCTGGAAAGATCCTCAAATGCAGTGATAAATCCCGAGTATCCTCATAAAAGAAAACTGATCATGGTGAAGATCGTTTCATCAGGGAATTTATTGAGGTAAACAACAGGGGTATACTCACAAACATTGTTAAAAAACATGCATGAATACAAAGCACGGCTCGGTGGTTAGCTGCTCCCGCAGCGTGCGTTCCACCGGCCGGAAATCTCGTGGCTGTCCGCTCGACCAATCGCTACTTCGTTCATTTTGGTTTTATTAGATCAGGGTGTGGAAGCGATGTTGTATTTCATACAGCATGGTTTCGTATGCATTATCTATGTTTATTTCTAATTGCTATCTGGTTTCATCATCTATTTTCTTTTTGTAGATCACACAGTGTTTTTTAACACTTGTATTATAACCCCAATCCATTATATATATATATATATATATATATATATATATATATATATATATATATATTTTTTTTTTTTTTTTTTCTTTTTACACTAAGATTATCTTCACTAATTTATAATTATATGGTTTATATATAGATTTTTTTTTTCCTCATAATAACACCAGATTTTTTTCCTTCATTTTAATAATTTTTATCAATTTTTACAGATGACATTCAACACAATTAATGTATTTATTTAATCTTTTCTTCACACACGAACACATAATTTTATGATTTTATTTCAGATATTCGGTTTGGGTTTATGGATTCAATCAATGCATTTTTTGGAAACAATGTTTTTTAACATTACATTCACATATGCACTTTCGCATCTTTTTATAGTATAAAGAAAACCTTTTAACACATACACCTTCATGCGAATATTCATGACACTACACACCGTTTTGATTATGTTTAATTTTTGATTATATCAAATTATGTATTCATTTTGATGACAGTTGGATGTGTTACACAGAATTTGAATTTGAAGATCATGATGTTGTTCTTGTCTATCTTTTTGTGTATTAGAATGGAGACAACGAGTTTTACAACTAAGTAGGGGTGTGCACTTTCTAGCACGCATACTTGTTGCATTAGTTGTAATGAACAAGCACGCTGGTGGTCGTGTGAAACACGCATACCACTTCCATTCTGTTGTACCTTGTATCCAGATTTATACAATAAATCTTTTTCTACTATCAAGTCATTGTTTGGTGTGCGGCCACTTTCTCTTCATGTTTCTGTTTGCGGTGGCGATCCAAGGTCCAGCACCCATGGCTGATTGTGGATATAGATCTACCTGAGCGGTGTACATCTTCTTTCCATTAACTTTGTATTGATACCAACAGCGGTTTGCAGAGGGCAGATGTGATGAGGGAACCCGCGCTAGATTTGCGTGGGTTCCCACATTGCATATGTGTGAACCCAGGCTTACTGTCCAGGCACAGGCTGGGGTGGGTCCAGGATGACCAGGGCTCAAAGGAAGTGAGATGAATGATGTTAGCCAACTGAGATGAAGACATCTAGGGGCAGAAAAATAATCTTTTGGGGAAAATCTCTGGATTAAATGTAAATGTTTCAGTGAAATCTGGTTTTGTTAGTTGATCTTTTAATAGGCTATTTTTATGTTATATTTAGGGATGAGCTTCGAGTTCGAGTCAAGCATAAGTTGGCTGTTCGCTCATCGAATAAATGGGCTTCTTTGCGGGAACCTCGAGTTTCCTGCATTATCATGGACTCTGACCTCTGATTTCAATAAATCACCTGCTGGCTGGGGGATTCGAACCCCACAGCTATGTCATTGCAAGCCTGGTATTCTACCATCTACGCCACCTTTAAGCCTGCTTAAGTTGAGCACACTCTCCCTAACTTTTATCTCATCCACTGTGTGTAGGTTGAGATAGGAGTTAGTTAGTTAGGCAGGGAAAGTGTGGTCAACCTAAGCGTGCTTGACAGTGGCGTAGCTGGTAGAACACCAGCCTTGCTAATTGCCGGGTTGTGGCTTAGAATCCCTTGGCCAGTGAGTGATTTAGAAGTGGAATTCTATAGTTAATAAATACATTGCTGGCAGGGAGAGATATTTTTGCTTTTTCCAGTTTGTTGAGATCAGATAGTGCAGTGTATACCACAAAGACATATATATATATATATATATATATATATATATATATAGGCACTTCAGTTTATATCAGTTCATGTCAGTATTGCTGAAAAAAATGGTGTGGGGTCCCCCCCCCAGTCCATACCAGGCCCCTCGGGTCTGGTATGGATTTTAAGGGGAACCAAAATTTAATAAAAAAAACGGCGTGTGGTTCCTCCTAAAATCCATACCAGACCCTTATCCCAGCACACAGCCTGGCTGGCCAGGATGGGGTGGGGGCAAGCGAGCGCCCCCCCTCCTGATCCATACCAGGTCACATGCCCTTAACATGGGAGGGTGGGTGCTTTGGGGCAGGGGGGCTCTGCCCCCCCCACCACGAAGCACCTTGCACCCATGTTGATGGGGACAGGGGTCTCTTCCCGACAACCGTGGGCTGTGGTTGTGGGGGTCTGCGGGGGAGGCTTATCAGAATCTGGAAGCCCCCTTTAACAAGGGGGCCCCCAGATCCCGCCCCCCATGTGAATGGATATTGGGTACATCGTACCCCTACCCATTCACCAAAAAAGTGTATAAAAAATGATGACAAAGGCCAGTTTTGGAAAAATCCTTTATTAAAAAATAAAAAAATTGTGTCCCCCGATGATCAGTCGCCCGTCCGCCCGAAAAATAGAAAAAGAAAAGGAGCTCCTGCTTCTACGGACGCTTTCCATGCTCTGGGCTGTTTTGATTGTGACAGCTCTTTTATAGGGATCTGATGTCACAAGCTGCCCCAGAATGCACTGCTCAGGTGCAGAGAATAAATTACTGACGTCAGCGACAATTTCTATTGATACAAAATATCAATTCATATATACATAACAATACAATGAATGAATGAAAAATCAAAATATATAAAAATAATATTTTGTGTAATATACACTGTGCAAAAAAAGTGCAAGTGCAAATAGATAAAGATAATTAAAACCCCAAAAAATACATAATTTTTTCATATAAATCTTTAAATACGATAAAAATCTGAAAAAAATATATATGTGTTAAAAAACAATATGCATAAAATTCATTTAAGAAAGGTTGAAAAAATAAAAAAATATTGATATACAAAAAAAGTGCCAAAAAGTGCTGAAGACAATATGTGGTTCACTCGATGCTCTATCTACTGTATTCACTTGTGAGAAAACACCCATCTGTGCTCCTTCCACCGTGTTTTTCCTAAATTAACTAACCAGATAGGGAGCTGGTAAAATTATAAACCAGCAATCACGCTTCAAACGATATAATATTTTCCAGCAAGTCGGTTCAAAATCCCAAGATGGATCTTCCAACTTTATCCATAAATATTAGGACTCAGATGTATGAAGTAAGGTATGAAAGAGAAAGATCTCTGAGTCCTAATATTTATAGATAAAGTGGGAAGATCCATCTTGGGATTTTGAACCGACCTGCTGGAAAATATTTTATTGTTTGAAGCGTGATTGCTGGTTTATAATTTTACCAGCTCCCTATCTGGTGAGTTAATTTAGGAAAAACATGGTGGAAGGAGCACAGATGGGTGTTTTCTCACAAGTGAATACAGTAAATAGAGCATTGAGTGAACCACATATTGTCTTCTGCACTTTTGGGACTTTTTTTCTATATATCACTGATTTTTTATTTTTTCAACCTTCCCTAATATACTTTTCATATATAAATTTTATACATATTGTTTTTTAACACGTATACATTTTTTTCCAGATTTTTATCATATTTAAAGACTTATATGAAATAATTATGTATTTTTGGGGTTTTTAATTATCTTTATCTATTTGCACTTGCACTTTTTTGCACAGTGTATATTACACAAAATATTACTTCCTTATTTTTGATTTTTCATTCAACGCATTGTGATTGATTATTAATCTTTATCCATTTGCACTTGCACTTTTTTTGCATAGTGTATCTTACACAAAATATTATTTTTATATTTTTTGTTTTTTCATTCATTGTATTGTTTATGTATATATGAATTGATATTTTGTATCAATAGAAATTGTGATTCTTTTTTATATCATTTGGTCAACTTGAGAGGAACACAAGTGTGCGCTGAATATTAGTGTTCCCTGAATACACAGTGAACTGCATGTGCCCCAGAGATATTATCGACCATACCCGGCATGAAAATCTCCCAAATGGCTAATTTCCAAAGTTTTAAAGGTACTTAAAATGTTTACATTATGCAAACTTTAATATGGGCAATATTTCAAAGCTTGGTTTAATACTGCTTTATTTTTTCATATTATTTGGCATCCTATTAAATATAAAGATTCTTAGATTAGCAGGGCAGCACTGTGAAATGGGAAGCAGAGCCTACATATGTATATGAGCTCCTATAATTATATGGTTACAAACTGTACATTTACACATTGCTGAGCATTTTTACCATACACCAAGCAGATCTCCTGATGTTGCTGTAACAAATAGAACAGTGAACAGATTATACATTTACTTGAAAGGTCATTTTGACTAACCTACTGTATATACATATTGAAATTAATATTCTAAAGATAAGCTCTTAAGTAAGCAAAACCACTGATTTCAGGAAAGTAAATTCCTTTATTTCCAAAGTTCCTTTGCTGAATGTAATGGTGCATGAAGACACATCCACTGCATTAATTTCTCTCGGGAAAGACATCATCGCATGTTCACATTACTCATGAATCAGCTCTTCTATATCTCCAGAGAAGCCAGCTCACATACATCTATTACACTTTTATGAACCCCAGAATCTTTTGGTTAACTGCTAATGGTGTCTGTTGTGGAATATTGGCAGTAGTTTGCTTTCTGTGGATAATTGACCTGGCATAACATTAAGGAAGGTATAAATCTTCCTTCATTGTCCTCATGGGTTACTTCTAAGCAGGAGGCAGGAGATAAGTCACCATCATTGATGGTTTTAATTGTTTTTAGCAGTTGTATTGGTGTAGTGGGTTGGGTACTTTTTATCATATACTGTACATTTTTAAACATCTTGACATATTTGTGTGTCATCATCATCATTTGTCTATTATTAGAAGCAGTTATATATTCTTCTTGTATTTTCTTTTAAAACATTAAGGACATTGCTTACTTTAGGTTTGTGGTTGGTGCATCTACTTTTACATGGACAGTTTGTCTGTATGTACAGTATGTCCAAGAGGGGCGGGGTCAAACTGAATCTCCGTGTCTGAATGGAAACACGGAGCTGCAGTTCGGCTCGGGTGCCCCCATAGCAAGCTGCTTGCTGTGGGGGCACTCCACATGAGGGAGGGGCCAGTAACAGCCAAGACCCGAGAAGAGGAGGATCTGGGCTCTTCTGTGCAAAACCAACTGCACAGAGAAGGTAAGTGCCGGTTCACACTAGGGCGACCTGTGAGGCGACCTGGTCGCCTCACAGGTCGCCGCAGGTCGCCTCCCATAGGGAAGCTGCAGGCCCGTTCTAATAGGAGCGACACAAGTCGCTCCGACCTAGAAAAAGGGTCTGGAGCTTCTTTGGGGCGACCCGGAGGCGACTGCCATAGACATCAATGTTATGAAGTCCGTGGCGGCCGCTCCGAGGTCGCGGTGCGAAGTAGCGTCGCTGCAGTGTGAACCGGCGCTTAGTATAATATGTTTGTTATTTTTATTTGTTTTAAAACTAGACTTTATATCACTTTATATATTATCATATAAAAAAACGAGTCATGGTAACAAGCTTATGTAGAATTGGAAAAAATACACAGGAGCAAATACATAACAGGGGATTTTTTGTTTAATATATCGCTTACCCAGGATAACCAGCAGTCCGCGATAACAGCAATGGCAGAGGCACCCGAGGGTACTCCTCCACGTCGGACACGGAAGCAATCACAAGCGCACGTATGTATAAATCATGCAAGATAACTGGTAATGGTATTCCACATAGTGCCTAAGATTATCTCTCTATAGTATGAAACTAAAGGTTTGGGAGGGAAGATAAAGGGAAAAAAGAAAAGGAAAAAGAAGGAGAAAAGAGAGGAAGAAAAAAGGGGGGTGGGGTAAGAGAGGGGGAATGATGAAAGATAGAGAAGGGAGGAATAAAAGGAAACTAAAGAAAAACCAGGAGAAATAGAGAAAAAGGGAGGAAGAAGGAGATTCAGGAAAGGACTGAGAAATAGGGAAGGGGAAGGGGGGTAGGTAAAAGGGGGAAGTGGGGGGAAAAAGGGCAAGGTATGTAGAGGAAAAGAGAGGGGAGGGGAGAGGAAGGAATAGAAAAAAGAGAAGGGGGAGAGGGGAAAGATTGGGGGGGGGGGGAACGAAAGGGGAGAGAAAAGGGGAAGGGGGAAGAGAGAAGGGAAAAGAGAAAAAAGGTAAGTTACAAAAAGATGTGTAAAACAAGTGTATTGAAAGGAACTAACCTAAATGACTCCCAATCACAAATACAACGACCTGTGGGAGGGTAAGAGGCTTGGATTATAATCACCGAGAGGCCCCACCAATCCCCGTGGGTGTCTGGGATATTTCTTACAGTTGAACAATCAGGATGTCTCAGCTGTGTTGGGGCCCCTAAAATATATATATATATCTGTGAGTGGCACCCTCCTAGGTAAGGGATAGAAGAAAGAATATTGTTTTTGGATCTTTTCTGCTTACCAGAGAGATTGCCAGGTAAATTTATATTGTTTTCTGCCTAATAGAGAGCAGGATCTGTTATTGAGGTCTGCTCATGGTGTTTAGGTGCAGCTCAGTTTGTCTGAAGTGTTTCACATTGGTCCAATAGGGATGCATATGGGAGGAAACCTGACAAATGAGTGCATAGGCATTTAGTACAGCCCTGGTGATTGGCAGAGGAAAGTGCCTCGGTGCATGTTGGGATACTGTATAAATGCCAAGGGCACATGTGCCCGGGGTCTTTCAGCTGGTCCCGAATGACCTGAGGGCCAAAGAGTCAGAGAGGAGCTGAACCCAGATGTTCTGCAGAGCTTACTGGAAGGGAGACACTGGATAGGATCTGATTCTGCTTACAGTGTGTACAGATGTGTGTCCTGGGGCCTGTTCTGATAGGGCCACCCCTTCTGCTAGAAGAGTCAGTGGACAGGTGTCAGTCAAGGGGATGCTAGAGAGTGTCCCTGAAGATAATGTAGTTGCATCAAGTCTACTGCTAGAGAGAGCAAGAGGACTTAATCCTTCCATACAAGTAACAGTATGGTTAAAGCAGTGTGCCTGTTGTCACAAGTAACCTGGTGAGGCCAGGTGAGATTTGTCCTTATCTACTGTGAATAGTTCAAGTTGGAGAATCCCAATCTTCCCTTCTCCCATCCAAGTTCCACAATAAATACCAAAAAAAACAAATCCCTTGGACTGTTTATTGCGTAACGAGCAACTGAGATTAAGGATGGATATGTGAACTGTCCCCTAGTAACTGTCTGCAGGTAATCGGAGGAGACCCAAGAAGTCATCACACAGCAAGCCCTTGCGGGGACAGTGCTACATGTGTATATAGTAAACCATTGAGCCACAAAGTAGCCAGTCCAAGTACAGATTTACATGAATGTGAACGGCATAAACCAACATAAGATACAAATAATATGTGATAAATCTCTATATTTTTATGTCTGTTAAGGCATGTAAATATACAGACTAAGGAGACCCCTTGTAGCAATTAGGATATAATGCAGTAACAATGATAGTGTATGTAACTCACCAAAAGTTGCCTCAGTGTGCAGATTCCCCCAGATAGCAGCCACCACACTTGGAGCCACTCAATGTGGCTATTTATGCCCCCAACCTGACGCCCGACTGCTCACACCAGCCGTCGCCGGTGTGTGCTGTCGTCGGGTCCATTTCCCTGCATTGTTTTTAAATGATCGTAAATAATTCCTCCTGAAGAAGCGCTCCTTACCTCGAAACATGTAGAGGACTATACATCAAGATTAATTACATCCCGTGCCCTCAATACCCATTGGGGACACCACATCACCAGCAAGAACAAATGCATTGCCGTAACTACCATTTTATTTATATACATGGATACGTGTCCTTCTTTTTTAATGAATTTTGTATAAATAAAACCTTATAATTTTTAAAATAATAGTTGTCATTTCCTAGGTACTGAGATAGTCCATTTTCCTGTTTGCCAGGGGCATGATAGGGGCAGCGCCGGGTTTCAATTAAGCATTGCTAGCTAAAGGATGATAGTACCCCCACATAAGTAATACTACAGCTTATTTGAGGCACACAGTTTATCTTTGTGTATAGATTAGTGATCGTCCGATATCGGTTTTTCGTTGCCGATACTGATACCGATATTTTGACCAATATTTTTGTACATTTTGATAACATTTTTTTTTTTTTTTTGATAGGTACTTTTTTGGAGGGATCTAGGGGTCTAAAAGACCCCAAACCCCTCCTCTGCACTTAAAAGTATTCAAAATGCCAAGTTTGGCTGTTTTGAATGCTGTAATTTTTTTAATCTGACTCCAGACAGTACCCGGAAGTGATGTCACTTATGACATATCGGCAATATCGGTAACCTCCGGGGCCGATTACAATTTATCGGGAAAAGTGCATATCAGCCCTCGATATATCGGCTTTGCCGATAATTGGTCGATCACTAGTATAGATATATGTAGCACCCTCCTAGGTGGGTGCAAGGAAAAATATATAGGTGGCCCTGTCTGCTTATCAGGGGGGCCTTGATTGTTCAGCTAGGCTGTCATGTGTTCTCAGGTGTGCCTGTTGAGCTTGGGGAGTCTCCCCACTGTGTCCAATGAGGGCTCTCATTGGACAGTGGAGGAAACCTGACCAATAGCACACCAGGGCTTGTATCTATCCCAGAGGGCAGAATATGCTGCAATGCATCCTGGGATGCGGTATAAGTCTGAGGAGGAGCACATGACAGGGGGTATTTGGCGGGAAGCAGAGACCTAGGAGGAGGGTGATGGCTGTCTCTCCTCCTGTCAGCGTAAGGCAAGGTGTCCTTGGCAGTCGGCCTAGAGGACAGAAGGTAGAGCTGAGCTGCAGAGAGGGAGCCAGAGTTCTGTGGACCGAGTGGAGCTGCTTGGGCAAAAGTTTCCAGGAAAGCAGTGTCGTGAGCACTGTAAACTGCCCAGGGGTCTGCCTAGGATAGGGAACCACTGCAGAAGGTGAGAGGGATCCAGGAGCCAGCTAACCAGGAGGAGGCTTAGAAGGGGGGTGCCAGAATCTAAGCCCTGAAGAGAAGTGTGTGTGTAAAGAGGGCGCTGGTGTTAAGCGTTGCAGCAGATACAAGTAATAGAATCCAAAAAATGTCAGCGCTGCTAAATATGAATGTGCATGTTTCAAAGTGCTAACAACTGAGCTAAAGTGCTACCAGTGCAGTAAATGTGCAGTAAAGTAATCAGTGCATTCCAGTAAACAATACAGTCAATAACAAATCCACTAGCACAAATGCAAACCACAAATAATAAACACAAATATTAGAGTCCATATAAAGTGCTCTTGGTGCTTAAAATACACTCCTTCAGGTGCTGCAATCGTGCTTGGAAAGTGCTCCCCTGTGGTGTCCCCACTCACCAAAAAGACTTTAATCTTAAGCCTGTGTAATATTATTCTGCTCCTAGTCACATCTGGGTAGATGGTTGTAGATGGTATTATGTCCCGGCATTGACTGTTAGATATTCTCCGTGACCCAAATGTAAAAAGGAATCTCCATAGTGAAGTATATAGCAAAAGGTTTTATTGAGAATAAATATCCACTTACATTAAAAATCACACTCTTCCTCCTACTAGTGTGCGGTGTGGGTTCCACCAACCGGAAATGACATGGTACGCTCTGGTATCGCTAGACGCGTTTTGCCCTCCCACTAGGCATTGTCAATAGCTGATACCCATAGCGTACAATGATGTATACATTTACATAACTCCTCCTACTACCCCCTTCATTAATCAGTACACCCACAGCGTCATCCGCCGGAAGTGTATCTCCCTGTTTGTTGATATCCTTATTGTTAATGAAAGATGTATGGTGTGTTTAATAATCATATAATTTGAATTTAAATTTAAACCTGGGTTTTTATCTGTAAACCTTAGCGACCTTGTTCCTATTTTGGGCTGTAATTAAGTTCAATCAATATGTAATTGATAAATTCATAACGTGTAGCAGTACCCATGTGACATATTTACTCGAATGTGAATGTGGACTACAATATGTAGGTAGGACCACGAGAGAATTGCGCACGAGATTAAGAGAACATGTGAATAATATTAAAAACATTTTTCGCAAGCACAATCTATCCAACCATTTTAGAATATACCACAACAGGGATCCAAGCAAGCTTAAATTCTGTGGTATTGACAAAATAGAAAAGCACTGGAGGGGCACCAACATGGAGCAAGCTGTATCACGTAATGAGACCAAGTGGATCCACCAACTTCGCAGTATGGTGTCCATGGGTTTAAACGTGGATATTGATATTAATTGTTTTATTAATAATTTTTAAGGAATTTGGTTTTGGTTTTATATGTACAGAAATTCAGTTTTGGTTTTATATGTCATTTATGTATTTTTATTCCATAGTGATTATTTATTAGGTATTTTATGATCCTACACAAAGTTTTTAATTAACAGTCACCATCATTAAATATAATGGGTATAGAGGATAGAGTAAGATATGTCATATCGCTAGAGATATATATTATAATTATATGGTAAAAATCCCTATGCATGGTATATGTATATAGCATCAGAAGTAAAGGCAGATTAGGTAAATGTCCACTAGATGGCATTACATATTGATTGAACTTAATTACAGCCCAAAATAGTAACAAGGCCGCTAAGGTTTACAGATAAAATCCCAGGTTTAAATTTAAATTAAAATTATATGATTATTAAACACACCATATATCTTTCATTAACAACAAGGATATCAACAAACGGGGAGATACACTTCTGGCGGATGACGCTGTGGGTGTCCCTTAATGAAGGGAGTAGTAGGAGGGGTTATGTAAATATATACATCATTGTACGCTATGGGTATCAGCTATTGACAACGCCTAGTGGGAGGGCGAAACGCGTCTAGCGATACCAGAGCCTACCACGTCATTTCCGGTTGGTGGAACTCACGCCGGAACGACACCGGAACCACCACACCGCACACTATTAGGAGGAAGAGTGTGATTTTTAATGTAAGTGGATATTTATTCTCAATAAAACCTTTTGCTATATACTTCACTGTGGAGATTCCTTTTTTCATTAGGGTCACGGAGAATATCTAACAGTCAATGCCGGGACATAATACCATCTACAACCATCTACCCAGACGTGACTAGGAGCAGAATAATATTACACAGAAACATAGAATGTGTCGGCAGATAAGAACCATTTGGCCCATCTAGTCTGCCCAATATATCTGAATCCTATGAATAGTCCCTGGCCCTATCTTATATGAAGGATAGCCTTATGCCTATCCCATGCATGCTTAAACTCCTTCACTGTATTTGCAGCTACCACTTCTGCAGGAAGGTTATTCCATGCATCCACAACTCTCTCAGTAAAGTAATACTTCCTCATATTACTTTTAAACCTTTGCCCCTCTAATTTAAAACTGTGTCCTCTTGTGGTAGTTTTTCTTCTTTTAAATATGCTCTCCTCCTTTACCGAGTTGATTCCCTTTATGTATTTAAACGTTTCTATCATATCCCCTCTGTCTCTTCTTTCTTCCAAGCTATACATGTTAAGGTCCTTTAACCTTTCCTGGTAAGTTTTTTCCTGAAATCCATGTACTAGTTTAGTAGCTCTTCTCTGAACTCTCTCTAGAGTATCTATATCCTTCTGGAGATATGGCCTCCAGTACTGCGCACAATACTCCAAGTGAGGTCTCACCAGTGTTCTGTACAGCGGCATAAGCACTTCTCTCTTTCTACTGCTTATACCTCTCCCTATACATCCAAGCATTCTGCTGGCATTTTGTGCTGCTCTATTACATTGTCTTCCCACCTTTAAGTCTTCTGAAATAATTACTCCTAAATCCCTTTCCTCAGATACTGAGGTCAGGACTGTGTCAAATATTCTATATTCTGCCCTTGGGTTTTTACGCCCCAGGTGCATTATCTTGCACTTATCCACATTAAATTTCAGTTGCCAGAGTTCTGACCATTCTTCTAGTTTTCCTAAATCCTTTTCCATTTGGCGTTTCCCTCCAGGAACATCAACCCTGTTACATATCTTTGTGTCATCAGCAAAAAGACAAACCTTACCATCGAGGCCTTTTGCAATATCACTTATGAAGATATTAAACAAAATTGGTCCCAGTACAGATCCCTGAGGTACCCCACTGGTAACATGACCTTGTTCTGAATGTTCTCCATTGACTACAACCCTCTGTTGTCTGTCACTCAGCCACTGCCTAATCCACTCAACAATATGGGAGTCCATGCTCAATGACTGCAGTTTATTGATAAGTCTTCTATGTGGGACAGTGTCAAAAGCCTTACTAAAATCTAGATATGCAATGTCTACTGCACCTCCACCGTCTATTATTTTAGTCACCCAGTCAAAAAAATCTATAAGATTTGTTTGACATGATCTCCCTGAAGTAAACCCATGTTGTTTTTCATCTTGCAATCCATGGGATTTAAGATGTTCCACAATCCTATCCTTTAATAGGGTTTCCATTCATTTGCCTACTATTGATGTCAGACTCACTGGTCTATAGTTGCTCGATTCCTCCCTACTACCTTTCTTGTGAATGGGCACGACATTTGCCAATTTCCAATCTTCCGGGACGACTCCTGTTACTAAAGATTGGTTAAATAAATCTGTTAATGGTTTTGCCAGCTCACCACTAAGCTCTTTTAATAATTTTGGGTGTATCTCATCAGGACCCTGTGACTTATTTGTCTTCACTCTAGACAGCAATCTTAGAACGTCTTCCTCTGTAAAGACACATGCATCAAACGATTCATTAGTCATCCTTTCAAGTGGAGGTCCTTCTCCTTCTTTTTCTTCTGTAAAAACTGAACAGAAGTATTCATTAAGGCAGTCGGCTAGCCCTTTATTCTCTTCTACATACCTTCCGTCCTTTGTTTTTAATTTAGTTATTCCTTGTTTTAATTTCCTTTTTTCATTTATATATCTGAAGAATGTCTTATCCCCCTTTTTCATAGACTGAGCTAGTTTTTCTTCTGCCTGCGCTTTAGAAGTTCTTATAACTTGCTTGGCCTCTTTCTGCCTAATCTTGTAGATTTCCTTATCTTCATTGCTCTGAGGTTTTTTATAATTACAAAATGCTAGCTTTTTATTTTTAATGATTTGGGCCACTTCTGCTGAGTACCACAGTGGTCTCTTCCTTTTTTTGCTTTTACTGACAAGTCTAATGCAATTTTCTGTTGCCTTTAATAATGCACCTTTTAAGTAGTCCCATTTCTCCTGTACTCCATGTAATCCGTTCCAGTCTGATAAGGACTCATTTATGACTAATTTCATTTTTGAAAAGTCTGTTTTTCTAAAATCTAAAACCTTTGTTTTTGTGTGGTGTGACTCTTTCACAGTTCTTATATTAAACCACACTGACTGGTGATCATTAGATCCCAAGGTTTTGCCTACAATGACATCATATACCGAATCCCCATTTGTGAATACCAAATCCAAAATGGCCTCCCTCCAGGCTGGCTCCTCAACCACTTGTTGCAGAGACAACCCCAGTAGGGAATTTAGAATATCTGTACTCCTGGTAGAACTTGCTATTTTGGTTTTCCAGTTTATATCTGGAAGATTGAAATCTCCCATAATGATAACTTCTCCTTTCATTGTCAGTTTAGCTATTTCTTCAACTAGTAGATCATCTAGTTCTTTAACTTGACCAGGTGGTCTATATATCACACCTACACGAGTTACTGCATGATTAGCAAACTGCAACGTAACCCAAACTGACTCTATGTTGGCCTCACCAACTTGTATTAGGTTAGATTTAATGCTATCTTTCACATACAGGGCCACTCCTCCTCCTTTCTTGCCTTCTCTGTCTCTTCTGTATAAAGAGTACCCTGGTATGATTATGTCCTAGTCATGCCTTTCAGTAAACCATGTCTCCGTAACAGCCACTAAATCTACTTGCCTGTGGCTCCGTAACAGCCACAGGCTTAAGATTAAGGTCTTTCCGGCGAGTGGGGGCTCCACAGGGGAGCACTTTTCAAGCACGATTGCAGCACCTGAAGGAGTGTATTTTAAGCACCAAGAGTACATTATATGGACTCTAATATTTGTGTTTATAATTTGTGGTTTGCATTTGTGCTAGTGGATTTGTTATTAACGGTATTGTTTACTGGAATGCACTAATTACTTTACTGCACATTTACTGCACTGGTAGCACTTTAGCTCAGTTGTTAGCACTTGCACATTCATATTTAGCAGTGCTGACATTACTGCTACTGTACTTTATTTATTTCATCCATAAGCGCGAGGCTTCTTTGTTGTATCTCTTATAAGATGTACAAGTAGCTACCTCAAATGAAAGTGTTAAGGGAGCTTCTACAAGGACTTTGTGCCACAAGAAAGTGACAGGAGTCAGTTCAGTACTAACAAACCGCAAGTCAGCATTCATTAGCACCAACCAGCATTGACCGGCATTCAGCCAGCGTCAAGTCAGCGTCAGCAGGCATTTTTTCAGTTGTCCCCCTAATATTGTGCATAGTTGAGCCAGAGGAGTATACCACTCATCCCTTCTCCCATCCATAGTTCTCAACAAACCTAAAAACCCAAATATACTGGACTGATCCTTGTCTCAGTGCTCACACTTGGAGAATATGCCTAACTGTGCTGCTGTTGCTAGTGGTAACCCTGGCAGACCCATATCCAGCAAAACGGCTGGGAATTCTGCTACATATATATATACTGTATATATATATATATATATATATATATATATATATATATATATATATAAATATATACAGTGCCTTGCGAAAGTATTCGGTCCCCTTGAACTTTGCGACCTTTTGCCACATTTCAGGCTTCAAACATAAAGATATAAAACTGTAATTTTTTGTGAAGAATCAACAACAAGTGGGACACAATCATGAAGTGGAACGAAATTTATTGGATATTTCAAACTTTGTTAACAAATAAAAAATGGAAAAATTGGGCGTGCAAAATTATTCAGCCCCTTCAGTGCAGCAAACTCTCTCCAGAAGTTCAGTGAGGATCTCTGAATGATCCAATGTTGACCTAAATGACTAATGATGATAAATAGAATCCACCTGTGTGTAATCAATGCACCTGCACTGTGATAGTCTCAGAGGTCCGTTTAAAACGCAGAGAGCATCATGAAGAACAAGGAACACACCAGACAGGTCCGAGATACTGTTGTGGAGAAGTTTAAAGCCGGATTTGGATACAAAAAGATTTCCCAAGCTTTAAACATCCCAAGGAGCACTGTGCAAGCCATAATATTGAAATGGAAGGAGTATCAGACCACTGCAAATCTACGAAGACCTAGCTGTCCCTCTAAAATTTCAGCTCATACAAGGAGAAGACTGATCAGAGATGCAGCCAAGAGGCCCATGATCACTCTGGATGAACTGCAGAGATCTACAGCTGAGGTGGGAGACTCTGTCCATAGGACAACAATCAGTCGTATACTGCACAAATCTGGCCTTTATGAAAGAGTGGCAAGAAGAAAGCCATTTCTTAAAGATATCCATAAAAAGTGTTGTTTAAAGTTTGCCACAAGCCACCTGGGAGACACACCAAACATGTGGAAGAAGGTGCTCTGGTCAGATGAAACCAAAATCAAACTTTTTGGCAACAATGCAAAACGTTATGTTTGGCGTAATAGCAACACAGCTCATCACCCTGAACACACCATCCCCACTGTCAAACATGGTGGTGGCAGCATCATGGTTTGGGCCTGCTTTTCTTCAGCAGGGACAGGGAAGATGGTTAAAATTGATGGGAAGATGGATGGAGCCAAATACAGGACCATTCTGGAAGAAAACCTGATGGAGTCTGCAAAAGACCTGAGACTGGGACGGAGATTTGTCTTCCAACAAGACAATGATCCAAAACATAAAGCAAAATCTACAATGGAATGGTTCACAAATAAACATATCCAGGTGTTAGAATGGCCAAGTCAAAGTCCAGACCTGAATCCAATCGAGAATCTGTGGAAAGAACAGAAAACTGCTGTTCACAAACGCTCTCCATCCAAACCTCACTGAGCTCGAGCTGTTTTGCAAGGAGGAATGGGCAAAAATTTCAGTCTCTCGATGTGCAAAACTGATAGAGACATACCCCAAGCGACTTACAGCTGTAATTGCAGCAAAAGGTGGCGCTACAAACTATTAACTTAAGGGGCTGAATAATTTTGCACGCCCAATTTTTCAGTTTTTTATTTGTTAAATAAGTTTGAAATATCCAATACATTTCGTTCCACTTCATGATTGTGTCCCACTTGTTGTTAATTCTTCACAAAAAATTACAGTTTTATATCTTCATGTTTGAAGCCTGAAATGTGGCAAAAGGTCGAAAAGTTCAAGGGGGCCGAATACTTTCGCAAAGCACTGTATAAAGACCCCTTTGGGGGATGCTGGGTAATAGCACCTCCTCTGCACTCCCGGGACCCTGAGAAACCTCCGACTTGCTGGGCACTACAGGTTCAGACATGTTTAAGCAGTAATACTCTTGACACTTGGATATCAGTGTAACTGTTTACTGAAACAGATTAAATGCAACAGGTACAATAATAACACACCAGAATACAATAATGAAATGGGGTTTGGAAGACTAACACCCTAATGACCCAAATGGGATCTGGAAGACAAACAACAATTTCGATTAAAACACTGAAAAACGGTGACCTCCGTAGCCTCTTACAGGGCTCTCCCTCTCCCTCTAGTGCTGCATCACAGGCAAGAGCTTCAGCACTCTCAGTGTTAGGCCGCTCTCCCGCTCTCTGCACCACTCACCGTCCTTTCAACTTCCACACTTAACCGATCACCTCTCCGTGATCCCCGTCGTCCTCCTCTGTCAGGATGCGCACTCCACGCTCCATGCCTTGATCTCAGGCATCTCCCAGTCAGGCTTCCTCTCCGGCTCTTCTCCTCACACCCGCACTCAACGAGTTCCTCGAAGCAAGAGAGCGCGCATCCGGCTCCGCCGCCAATTTATCTTTCCTCCCATGATCCTCCATAGATCCCTCAATGCTCCCTGGGAGTGTGGTCCAGTCCATCCCTCAATGCATGGTCTCCATCTTCTTTCAGACTACATCCCCCATAATCCAATTTACCGCACCATGAGAGAAACCCATCTTCTTTACTTAGTTCTTAAAGGAACAGCCAAACATGACCTAGATCCGCAATACAGTACTCAAGACGCCATGATTTTAGCATGGCCATATATATATTTTAGCAATCGTAAATAAGCCTTCTATCTGCAACAACTAGCTCAGTTAGTAGCAAACAGTGCATAGGATTCAGGCAAAACACACCATAGCCACATAAATGAGGATGGGTGCTGTAGCCTTCAATGAACGTAGAGAAAGTGATTTTATGGCGAGCTCAAAAAAACTTTTTCCTCTTCCATTCATTCAAGGACTCAGCTGGATCTGACTGATAGGATGTCCCAAAGTAGTGCCAAAATAAAGGGTGGGCACAAACAGAAAAGGCTCACAACAGTATACCAGCAAACCACAACCCCAGCATACAAGCTCATACCACTGCCTGCAAAACCTTGTGACTGTATCTAGCATCATTAGAATAGACAATATCAACCTTTCAGAACTTGGCAAGAGTATGAACCACTAACCAAATACAAATGTTGCAAACTTAAGAAACAGAAGCATGGTTATGCCCTGTTCCAACTTTTTTTGAGACATGTTGCTGCCATCAGTTTCAACATTACCTTATTTTTTTTCTTAAAATGGTACATGCATTTTTTCAGTTTAAACATTTGATGTTTTCTGTTTTTAATTGGGAATAAAATATGGGTTTATGAGATTTGCAAATCATTGCATTATGTTTTTATGTAGATTTCACACAGCGTCCCAAATTTTTAATAATTGGGGTTGTACTGTACATTATGCTATGCCTTTGTCTTTCTTGAACACAAACTATTTAGGCACTAACAAATATTTATATACAAACATATACTTCTCAGCTGAACAGTTATAGACAGGCCCGGACTGGGACAAAAAATAGGCCCGGGCATTTTGGACTGAGCAGCCCGGGAAGGGGGGGGGGGCGTGATGGGGCGGGGCATGGCATTCGTCGGGACGGTTGATGACAGGATTTAATGTTCCAGGATGTGTGGATTCGTTTACGGTACCTTTTTAATCTGCACATGATTGGATGAGGAGGGGAAGGGAGGAGGAGGAGGAGGAGGGAGAGAGGAGGAGGAGGGAGAGAGGAGGAGGAGGAGGGGGGAGGGAGGAGGAGGGAGAGAACAGGAGGAGGAGGAGGGAGAGAGGAGGAGGGGGGAGAGAGGAGGAGGAGGAGGGGGGAGAGAAGAGGAGGAGGAGGGGGGGGAGGGGGGGGAGAGGAGGAAGAGGAGGAGGAGGAAGAGGAGGAGGGGGGAGAGAGGAGGGGGAGAGAGGAGGAGGAGGGGGGGAGAGAGGAGGAGGAGGGGGGGAGAGAGGAGGAGGAGGGGGGGGAGAGAGGAGGAGGAGGGGGGAGAGGAGGAGGGAGAGGAGGAGGGGGGGAGAGGAGGAGGAGGGGGGGAGGAGGAGGGGGGGAGAGGAGGGGGGGAGAGGAGGAGGAGGAGGGGGGAGAGAGGAGGAGGGGGGGAGAGAGGAGGAGGGGGGGGGGGGAGAGAGGAGGAGGGGGGGGAGAGGAGGAGGGGGGGGAGAGGAGGAGGGGGGAGAGAGGAGGAGGAGGGAGAGAGGAGGAGGAGGGGGAGAGAGGAGGAGGAGGGGGGAGAGAGGAGGAGGAGGGAGAGAGGAGGAGGAGGGGAGAGAGGAGGAGGAGGGGGGGGAGAGAGAGGAGGAGGAGGAGGGGGGTGAGAGAGGAGGAGGAGGAGGGGGGTGAGAGAGGAGGAGGAGGGGGGAGAGAGAGAGGAGGAGGAGGTGGGGGAGAGGAGGGGGAGAGAGAGGAGGAGGAGGGGGGAGAGAGAGAGAGGAGGAGGAGGTGGGGGAGAGGAGGGGGGAGAGAGAGAGAGGAGGAGGAGGTGGGGGAGAGGAGGGGGGAGAGAGAGAGGAGGAGGAGGGGAGAGAGAGAGAGGAGGAGGAGGTGGGGGAGAGGAGGGGGGAGAGAGAGAGGAGGAGGAGGGGAGAGAGAGGAGGAGGGGGGAGAGAGAGGAGGAGGGGGGAGAGAAGAGGAGGAGGAGGAGAAGGGGGAGAGAGGAGGAGGAGGAGAAGGGGGGAGAGAGGAGGAGGAGAGGGGAGAGAGGAGGAGGAGGGGGGGGAGAGATGAGGAGGAGGAGGGGGGGAGAGAGGAGGAGGAGGAGGGGGGGAGAGAGGAGGAGGAGGAGGGGGGAGAGAGGAGGAGGAGGAGGGGGGAGAGAGGAGGAGGAGGAGGAGGGGGGAGAGAGGAGGAGGAGGGGGAGAGAGGAGGGAGGAGAGAGGAGGAGGAGGAGGGGGAGAGAGGAGGAAGGAGAGAGGAGGAGGGGGGGAGAGAGGAGGAGGAGGAGGGGGGAGAGAGGAGGAGGAGGAGGGGGGAGAGAGGAGGAGGAGGAGGAGGGGGGAGAGAGGAGGAGGAGGGGGAGAGAGGAGGGGGGAGAGAGGAGGAGGAGGAGGGGGAGAGAGGAGGAAGGAGAGAGGAGGATGAGGGGGGAGAGAGAGAGAAGGAGGGGGGAGAGAGAGAGAAGGAGGGGGGAGAGAGAGAGGAGGAGGGGGGGGGGAGAGAGAGAGGAGGAGGAGGAGGGGGGAGGAGGAGGGGGGGAGAGGAGGAGGGAGAGAGGAGGAGGAGGAGGAGGAGGGAGAGAGGAGGAGGGAGGGGGAGAGTGGAGGAGGAGGGGGGTGGGATAGAGAGGAGGGGGGTGGGAGGAGAGGAGGAGGGGGAGAGGAGGAGGAAGAGAGGATAGGAGTAGGGGGAGGAGAGGAGGAGGAGAGAGGGGGGAGGAGGGGGGAGGAGAGAGGAGAGGGGAGAGAGGGAGGAGAGAGGGGGATGGAGGAGAGAGGGGGATGGAGGAGAGAGGGGGGGAGGAGAGAGGGGGGGAGGAGAAGGGGGGGAGAGGGGGGGAGAGAGGGGGGGAGAAGGGGGAGAGGGGGGGGGGAAGGGGGAGAGGGGGGGGGAAGGGGGAGAGGGGGGGAGAAGGGGGAGAGGGAGGAGAGGGGGGAGGAGAGTGGGGGGAGGGGGGAGGAGAGTGGGGGAGGGGGGAGAGGGGGGAGGGGGGGAGAGGAGGAGGGGGGAGAGGAGAGGGGGGAGAGGAGGGGGGGAGAGGAGAGGGGGGAGAGGAGAGGGGGGGAGAGGAGAGGGGGGAAGGGGGGAGAGGAGGGGGGATAAGGGGGGATAAGGGGGGGAGGGGGGAGGGTAGGAGGGCTGAGAGAAAGGGGAGTGAGGTGGGTGATGAGAGAGACCCCTAGCCCTCTCCCTATCCCCACTGTGTTACATTGTCCCAGTGACCAGTCTCGGTCTGATGATGTGCTGGCCAGGTATCTATGTGTATGGATTGGACGGTACCTTAAGTTACTGCCTTCAGCCATGTCAGTCTGGCTGTGATCGTCCAGTAAGTTCCACTGGCTCCCGCAGCAGCCTGCGCCTCCCGCCTGTCCTCCGTTCCAGGCAGCTCTGTGCCCGGTCGCAATCAGCCTGTCCTCCGGCCGGGTCTGGGCCGGTTAGAGCGAAGAGGAAGTTGGAGGAGCCGTCCATGCTCTCTCTGGGTACGCTGCGCCCGCTGATTCTCGCCTCTTTAGGGGGCGAGGTAAAGGAGGAGGCGGCCGCCGTGGAGCTCTTCTCCCAAGTCCCAGACTCAGACAGGGCCGGCCGATCGTATACAGCCAGGTAGAGAAGACTAGAGGCACACTGAGAAGCTCCAGGCGGCGGGCGCCCTCTCCTCCCAGCGCCGGCCCTGGCCATGTCTCAGACTCCGAGAGAGTGACTGTCAGTCTCAGTAGTTTGTGATGAGAGCCACGGGCGGCCCACCGGGAAAATGCCCGGTCTGCCCTATGGTCAGTCCGGCCCTGGTTATAGAATACTGGAAGTCTGGGATTAGCCTTAACCTAAACTCAGATCATATGAATGATTTACATCATAAATGGCATTTCTGATATCTCTCAGGTTTGATGTAAAAGTCAAAACCGTACATTACCTGTGACCTGAGGTGGACACCTAAATTTATAAGGGTTCCTTCACATACAGTAGATACACTCCCCTTCATTCAGCAGAACATGAACAGACAGGTCCGCTGACGGGGAGGGGGGGGGCACCGGCACCGGTCCTCTTGTAGGGGGCTCGAGCACACAGGAGGGCCCCACACAGGGAGGGGGATTAGTGATAAACAACATTTACAGAAATCTTCCTCCAGCAGCTGAAAGCTGATCTCTACCCCTCTCCCTGCTGCCAGCTTTTATCTGCTGAGAAAGAGACAGTTGTCCCTCACTAGTCCCCCTTCCTGTGTGCCCCCCCCCTCCCAGCCCTGGCTCTAATGTTAGCTATGCTAGGTGAGTTTGTTATCTCTATAACTTTGTTTCTCTCCCTGCAGTCCTTCCTATACTCCTTGTCCCAGCCTGTATATTTTTTTTATCTCTCTCCCCCATTGCTCTGTCTTCCTGACACAGCCACAGCTGATTAGCTGCATTCCCATGGGGTGAAGAATTTACTGATACATCCGTTCCATGGCTGCCTGATATTTTGTCCCAGTGGAGTTTAGTGTGCTTTATGTAGCTGGGCTTCCCACTCCTCTCCCCCAGACTGCTTCCTGACCTATGCAACATTGCATCTTCTCCCCTTCACTGTCAGTTCCCTCTGCATCCATGTATCAACTCCTTTTATTTACCCATTTACTAACTGATCTGGCAGTAGTAAACTCCATTTTTTATCTTGTATCTACAGGTAAGCCTATAATAGGGCTTACCTGTAGGTACAGTGACTATCTCCTAAACGTAGCAGCCTGTTAAGCACTGGCGCATATGCACTGTGCTCTCAATGGATGACATACCACCCATTGAGAGAGCTGTGCTGTGACCATGACACCCGCGCGCATGTGTGTGAGTTACATTATCACAGTTTGGCCAAACGACTGGAGAGAAGACCAGATGAAGATGGAATCCGTCTTAGTAGAGACAGCCCTCCACTGGAGAGATTTAGGTCAGAAAAGTATAATTAGGGGGTCATTCCCACAGGTACTCTGGCTGTGTGAAGGAGGGGTTTGGGCTGGAGCCACCTGTCATTCTATGGGGATGCAGCGCCTGTATGAACACAGCCGCAGGCCCTAAGTAGACATGTGGGCAGGTGAGTGGCCCCCAAATGCAGGGCTTGATAAATTTTCCTGAAATATAGGAGCCAGCTAAAAAAGTTAGGAGCCAGTTTTTTTTTTTTTTAAACAAACAACCAAGCTTTATTTCCAAAAAATAACGTACTAAATTTACACATAAAGACGACTAGAACCCCACTCTCCTCTATAGCGCAATCGGATGGAAACAGACTGTCTGTCTGTTTCCATCCGATGCCATCTGATCCGATCCACGGGATGGATAGAAAATAGAACCACCATCCGTCTGTTTTTGGCAGACAGGATCAGATGGCGGCAGATTACCGTTCCATAGAGGTGACTGAAGGGTCCGATCAGGTCTGCCTGAGAAACTGACAGGCGGACCTGATCAGCCAGCCCGTGTGAAAGGGCCTTCAGCTGGGGCATGGCGATGAGGAAAAAAAATTATATTATTATATAATATATCATTTTTTTGTTTTTTTAATAATAATTATTAAAAAAATTTTTTTTTTTAATAATTTAAAAAAATAAAATAATAATATTTAATAATAATAACCACCACACTCCCTGTCCACTTACCTTTTAAGCAAAGGTAAGTGGACAGGGAGATTAAGCCTGCAAAAACTTCCCTCTCATCTCCTCTTGGGGAAGGAGATGGACAGGCAGGGGAAACAGCCATTAGTTACTGCTTGTCAAACTTCCGGCCACCACAAGAGGGCGCCAGTTCCCCGTTCTCTCACTGAAGAAGGCCGAAAAGCCGCGGCCTCAATTTTCAGACGGCGCGGAAGTCCGTGCACTCGGTGAGTGGTTGGGGGGGGGCGCAAAAGGGACCGGACACGTCTTGGAGTGCACCCCAGGCGCCAAGTCACTAATTCTAGTCGCCAATGCGATCTGGCGCCGGGGGTTTGTCGAGCCCTGCCCAAATGTACACTGTCTGTGTTTGGACTGTACACCTGCATCCTGTTGTGGAAATTTTGATTTTAGTTTAAATAGTCATAATGTCTCCCAGTGTCGAGTTTTACCGATAATCGCTATTTACAGTGATTATCGCTTTAACTGTCATTGCAGGAAAGACTTGCTGGTGAAAATCTTCCATTGGATGAGATGGCACAATGCTTGTAGCAAAGAGAGTCCATCGCATAGGTCTATGTCTGCGGTTCAGGGCCCTGCGCTGCTGAGATATGTCTGTGATATGGAAAACTCATATTTTACCAAGATTAATAGATGGCTCCTTATAGTCACATTTGATCGGTGTGACTGGGGGGGGGGGGCTGCTGCTATTATCTTATGCAGATAAAACCTCATCAACTGGAACAAATAGAATGGTCACTATCAAAAATGGTTTATATATACGATTCATGTTTGATGAAGACCCACCAACAGGTAATGGAGTACATGTTTATGGATTGACATGAATGAACAATGAAAAGCCATGTGCTTTCTGGCAGTTGAGCCTTTTGTTCATTCGTGTCAATCTATGGGCATGTACTCCACAGCTTCTATTGTGCTTTTTGAATGTATACGTATCTGTGATTGGTGGCCTTGAAGCCACTCCCTGTAACTCAGGGAGTAAATAAACCAGCCCTGCCCAGACACAGAACACAGAGGACATACACACACACACACACACACACTCACAAGCACACACAGCAGCTAAGAGACACATAAACTCTCACACACAAACACTTGCTCTTACACAGATGCACACACATACATATCCAATGGAGAGAGACCTGGCAGATGGCATTGAAATGACCCAGTGCGTCTGTTCCTTTCTTTATCGCCGAATGCTTGGTAAATCCTTATGCAAAAGAGCGGTGCACTTGTACTTTTCAGTACAAGCCCTTTTAATTTCCACGACAATCCCCACCTCTGTCAAATTAGGACCTCTCAGCTGTGTTCATACATCTCCAGGTGGCTCAAGCCACATAAATGAACTACTGATTCACACTGTACAGGCCACAGCACCCATGTGAATGACCCCTTAACACCTCCCCCCCCCCCCCCCCACACACACACACACACAGATTTATTTATTAACTCAGTTTCATCTTTAGATTTAGCAGGAATGTGAGTTATGTTGTATTTGTGTCTGCTAATAATCATTTTATTGTATTTTTATGAAAATATAGCTTTAATATTTTCTTGGGGGGAGGGGGGGGGCTTGTCAGCTAGTCTCTATGGGTCCCTACGATTTCTATCAGTAGCCCTGTGAACAGATCACCTGCTGAATCGGAGCAGAACAGGATTGAAGAGATGTTTGTGACATCTGCATTTGTCTGCAGACAGTGGACTGTGGCGGACCCATGTTGGATCTATGAGCAGACGGATATAAATGCCCGTTTGTGTCATGCTACCTCCGATCTGTTACACTTAGGTCCAGAATAACGAAAAAGGACATCCTTTTTCTGTTTTTTTTTTTATTTGGACTCGGAGGTAGTTGGATGTAAACGGACACAAGTTTGTTTTACATCTGCCTGCCCATAAAGCTGCAAAGAATGTTCCATCAAATTTGCCAGAAAAACCAACAGGTGGACCTGATTGGAAAGTTTGTGTGAAGGGGCCTTACAGTTTCATTCGTTATTTTGTAGCTTGTGCTTGTAGCACGATCTGTGAATGAAGGAGGGACTGATCAGTCGCACAATTCTCTTCCACTTTAACAGATCCTGTTACAGGAAAAGTAATCAGTAAAACAACTCATTGGACTATCTGTTCTGCCTGAAGACCCCAAGATGGTAACTATGCAGCGCTGGACATTCACAGGCAGGAGGAGACCGTAAAGATTTCTCCAAGATCCAGCTGCCTGCATTATGTGGGACATATTTCATTACAGGTAAGTGATGTGACTAAAGCTGTAGGAATTTTTTAATTTAAACTATAGCTTTGAAGTAGTTGTGAACATACAATGATTCAGACACTTTCTAATACAGTTACAGTGCATCCAAAAAGTATTCCCATCACTTTACTTTTTCCACATTTTGTTATGTTACAGCCTTATTTTAAAATTAATTAAATTCCTTATTTTACTCAAAATTCTACAAACAATACCCCATAATGACAACGTGAAAGAAGTTTGATTGAAATCTCAAATTTATTAAAATGAAAGAACCAAAAAAAATTCCTATGTACATACAGTATCTCACAAAAGTGAGTACCCCCCTCACATTTTTGTAAATATTTTATTACATCTTTTCATGTGACAACACTGAAGAAATGGCACTTTGCTACAATGTAAAGTAGTGAGTGTACAGCTTTAATAACAGTGTAAATTTGCTGTCCCTTCAAAATACCTCAACATACAGCCATTAATGTCTAAACCGCTGGCAACAAAAGTGAGTACATCCCTAAGTGAAATTGTCCAAATTGGGCCCAAAGTGTAAATATTTTGTGTGGCCACCATTATTTTCCAGCACTGCCTTAACCCTCTTGGGCATGGAGTTCACCAGAGCTTCACAGGTTGCCACTGGAGTCCTCTTCCACGCCTTCATGACGACATCACGGAGCTGGTGGATGTTAGAGACCTTGCCCTCCTCCACCTTCCGTTTGAGGATGCCCCACAGATGCTCAATAGGGTTTAGGTCTGGAGACAGGCTTGGCCAATCCATCACCTTTACCCTCAGCTTCTTTAGCAAGGCAGTGGTCGTCTTGGAGGTGTGTTTGGGGTTTTTATCATGTTGGAATACTGCCCTGGGGTGGCCCAGTCTCCGAAGGGAGGGGATCATATGTCAGTATGTCACAATACATGTTGGTATTCATGGTTCCCTCAATGAACTGTAGCTCCCCAGTGCCGGCAGCACTCATGCAGCCCCAGACCATGACACTCCCACCACCATGCTTAACTGTAGGCAAGACACACTTGTCTTTGTACTCCTCACCTGGAGATACTGTATTTGAGCACACACATTGGGGAAAAAAATATATATTTAGGGTAACAATCATATCCATGTGTGTTGACACTGATTAGCCCCCACCTACACTTATCATGTCATGAGGACAGACATATAAAGGCATGCAAAATTGAAAAAAAATACTATGATTACAGTTCTTTTCCCATTAAGTTACAAGAATACAATTTTTTGCCTTTTAATACAGCGACAACAATATAAAAAATGTAAAAAAAAAAATATATATATAAAAAATGTAAAAACATGAAAGTCATTTGAAAAAGGACTTGAAAAAAGGTTTAGTAGGTCAGATTATACATGGCTTGCAGTCAGGCTGTGTACAGCTGCTCATAGGCACATTCACTGACAATAGAGAAGCAGTGAAAGCATTAATCAATGACAAATAACGAGCTCTGGTGTGATGAAAGGTTCTGAAGCCTTTGCAACCAACATAGAAGAGTTCCTCTTTCCTTCCATAGAATAAAGGGGTCATCGTTTCTTGGGATGATCAATAAATGAATAATGACCTAACTGCAGCAGGGAACTAGAAACTTTCTGTCAGGTGAAGCTCCTATTCAAACTTCTGAACTAATCTTCTTATAGTGAGTGTGTCCTAACTGAAATGATGGTATTTATTTCATATACAGTGACAGGCTTATAGAAGGGAAATAGTGTAACATGCAAAAACCAACCATGGTAACCAACTGGCCAGATCAATGAATGATTGATTTAGTGCTATGGATTACTTTGTTGGGCGCCCACTTGAGCGCCAGCTTCTTTAGTGATTTTTGAAGCATTATTATGCACACTTTTACATGGATATTTCACACATTTTCAAGCAGAAGTGTTTTTTATTAAGACCAATGGAAAGCAGATTACTAAAGCCCCGTACACACGATCAGATTATCTAACGATCTTGCGTCCGATTTTTGTTGCATGCTAGTCTCATATCGAAAGTGAAGAGGTTACTCTCATACGAAAATTCCCATACGACAGAATTCAACTTCAGAAGTGATGTCATGTGTTGAATTGTTTTGTATGTGTTCTTTCGTTTCTGAGCATGCCTAGTCTTGCTCTTCCGATTTTTTTCGGACGAAAACTGTACTAATTAAGCAAAAATCAGACGTTATTTCTTTAAGATTTACCTTCAACCATGTAGTGCAAGGGCCTGCCTGACTGCATACAAATTGAAAGTGTTTAGGTTTGACCTCATATTATCTGGTTTTGGTAAATCTAAAGGAAAAAAATCTAAAGAGAATTGTATGGTGTGTATCCAGCTTAAGTCGAGGAGACTGGCTGTTCAGCACAAAAACCTATAAAAAATGCATGATATGTGCATCTTTAACCACTTTAAGACCAGAAGGATTTGCCCCCTTAATGACCAGGCCCTATATTGCGATTCGGCACTACGTTATTTTAACAGACAATTGCGCAGTCGTGCGACGCTGCACCTAAATTAAATTGACATCCTTTTTTCCCCACAAATAGAGCTTTCTTTTTGTGAGATTTGATAACCTGTGCGATTTTTATTTTTAGTGCTATAAACAAAAAAAGAGCGACAATTCTGAAAAAAAAAAAAAAACATATTTTTTACATTCTGCTATATGACATTCTCAAAAAAAAATAAAAAAATAAAATTATTTTAACATTTTAGACCAATTTGTTTTCTGCTACATATTTTTGGTTAAAAAAATGCAACAAGCGTATTTTGATTGGCTTGCACAAAAGTTATCGTATCTACTAACTACGGGAAAGATCTATGTCATTTTTATTTATTTTTTTTACTAGTATAGGCGGCGATCTGTGATTTTTTGCGGAACTGCGACATTGCAGCGGACAGATCGGACCCCTGACTGACATTTTTGACACTTTTGGGGGTACCAGTAATATTACTACAGTAATCAGTGCTAAAAAATATACACTGTTACTGTAATAATGACACTGGCAGGGAAGGGGTTAACAGTATAGGTGATCAAGGGGTTAAATGTGACCCTAGGGGAGTGATTCTAACTGTGGGGGGCATGGCTTCTGAAATGACCATAGAGATATGTGATCCTATATAGAAGAATCACATGGGCTCTATGATCATTGCAGGGAGAAGAACGTATGGCTGTGTTTACAACAGACGACCGTCCTTCTCTCTCAGCGGGGAGCGATCGGGGGTGTCAGGCGGCAATCAAAGCTGCCTGACTCATGCATCGGCTTCCCCGCTGCCGAGTGGGGATGGGAGTGCGGCCCGGACGTAGACCTACAGAGCCACCCTGCCGCAGTAAAAAGGTGGCGGGTGGTCGGGAAGTGGTTAACCACTTCAGCTCAGGAAGGTTTACCCCCCTTCATGACCAGGCTATTTGCGATACAGCACTGAGTTACTTTAAGTGACAATTGCGCGGTTGTGCGATACTGTACCCAAATAAAATGTAAGTCCTTTTTTTCCCACAAATAGATCTTTCTTTTGGTGGTATTTGATCACATCTGTAGTTTTTAGTAAACCAGGAAAAAATCCCTGAAGGGGATTTCCCCAGAAAGGATGGGGAATGAGGATGTTTTAGATGCCTATGGAGTAGCTAAACCCATGGTAAGTATGTAAAGCAATAGAAATATAAAAGAAAATAACCTTTATTTCAAAAATGTCATAAAATCTAATATAAAGAATTAGAAAACAGTCACAGGGGTATAACATACATTGTATAAAAACAACAGTGCATCGTCAAAGGGAGCATATACCACACGTAACATTATGCAAGGAAAGGAGTGTAGCTCTGTGTGGAATCCCGAACCCCTACGCGTTTCAACCTCAGGGGGTATGTTGGTCCACAACTCCTTGTAAAGCAAATCTACATGCATAATACAAAAGCTGGTAAGTGATATGCATATATTTTACATAGTATGAACACATTTGAAACATATATAGATATGTGTGGAACACTTACATAAACATGTGATCCACTCCACACTGTATTACAAATTTTGACTGATATGTGCGACATAGGCTGTATAGTCTTGGCGACCCAGGGTTGCACCAGGACGGCGGTCCTAACCCAGAAACCACAAGGGGCAGGGCAAGATTCTGCAGAACCAGACCTGGTGGAGAGGGGGGTAGAAAAAGAGAAGAAAATGCAGCAGAGAGAAAGCAGAAAGCAATCAAAATTGCCCAAAAGAAAGGGAAATAGGGTGAAGTGATGAATAGCATACCTATTTTTCCAGAAGCCACACCCAATATTGGGGATCAGTACACCCCCAAAAACATTCTGTACATAAGGAGAGACCAAAAGGACTCAGGAAGAGTCAAAAAAAGCCAAAAAACACCCAAAACTGAAAACCATAGGTTATTGACAAGACAAAGAGAAAAGAAAGAAGGGGAAAAGAAGAGAAGACACATAATTCAATTGTAGGAACAAAATAATGAAGTCTGTTCTTTTTAAAGTAAATAGGAAAGGACCCATAGTAAGGGTGAAACATGGACAAAGTGCTTACCTCTACGTCAGCCTGCAACATGCACACATTCCCTCTGCCAGAGGGGAATGAGAGTGCAGGTTGGCTATAGGGGCATATAAAGTGAGAATAAGACCGCCCCCAAGTGAGGGAACACCAATCCCTGATATTTTCTCCACCAGAAACTGATTCCACACAATTGCCAATGAGATGGAGGAGGTTCCTCCATCTGCCCCCCCCCCCGCAATGTGATCCCCACACCGGCGAACAAGGGGCCAGCCCTGAGGGTTCATGCTGAGCGGCAGTCCAAACGCTAGGAAGGGCGGAAGAGATAAAAAAATCTGTCCAATGCGCGGGGCACCACTCGTATGACACAGCAACCCACATCCGGTAAAACCGGAAGTGGAGAGTCGGCCATGTTGGAAGAGGGCGCCATTGTGGGAAAACACAGTGCGCCGACGCAGAGCTTCAGCAAACCAAGGAGGATGCCGAAGAAGGGGAGAACGACCAGACGAAAATCCCTCTAGGAAAGGTTTAAACCAGGAGGGACTGATGCCCTCAAAGTGTGGATCCAGCGTGCCTCTTTTTGTAGAAGCACCTTACTCCACTCTCCCCCTCTCTCTCTCTGAGCTGGAGAAATGGTTTCCAATGCCCAGAAAGTCAAAATTGGATTATGATAATTATGTATGTCTACCTATTGTGGTATAGATGTCCCCAATCTCCACAGAGGAGACATGTTCCTTCACTCTTCTCCAAAATTCCCTTTTTGTTTTACCTATATAAAATGCTCCGCAGGAGCAGTTCAATAGGTAAATTACACCTATAGTCTGGCAGTTGGCATGGTAATAAGGTTTGTGTTTGTATTTATTGGGTAGAATATGATATCTTGAATCTTTTAAAAGAGGGCACCACTGGTAGTCTCCACATGGATGCGTTCCCCTTGGGGGACGGGCTTCATCAGGAGAACCACGGGACATGAAGGTACTGGAAACTAATTTGTCCCTCAAAGAGGGTGGTCTCCTGAAAGTAATAAGGGGTTTGAAAGGAATGAGTTGAGCAATTTTTTTATCAGCTTGAATGCCAGAAATTTGAAAGATATTTACGTACAGTATTATGTTGTGAGTTATAAGTTGTGATAAATCTTAGGGGTGGTTTAGCAGTAGGGGCATCTCTGGATTTGTTTATAAGTAGCATAGATCTATCTTTTTTCGCGGCCTTGTTGAAGGCCTTATGTAGGCAATTTTTTAATAGCCTCTGTGCAGAAGCCGATCCCTAAGTTGGAAAGCTGCATGTTTGAATTTGAAATCATCACTGCAGTTGCGGCGTAACCTAAGGAACTGCGAATAAGGAATAGAGTTAATCAGTGGTTTAGGGTGAAAACTATCAGCCCGTAAAATTGTGTTAGCTGCAGAGGATTTGCGGAAGAGATCACTAGTCAGCAGACCCTCGGGGGTGACTTCCACCAATATATCCAGAAAGGTGATTGCCTCGTGACTATAGATTATTGTAAAGGACAAATTATGCTGGTTAATGTTCATGGCAGCAAGACATTGTTGCAAAAGGGATGGGGAGCCATCCCATAGGACAAATACGTTGTCTATGCAGCGCAGCCATAAAAGAAAATGTTTGGAAAACTGGGAAAACTCATCCGAATGGAGGAGCGACCGTTCCCACTCCCCCAGGTACAAATTGGCATAGGATGGGGCACAACATGTCCCCATCGCTACGCCTTGTACCTGGAGGAAGTGGGAAAGGTCAAAAGAAAAAACGTTATGATACAAAATGTATTCCAGGATATCAAACGCAAATTGAAACTCTTCCTTCGAGTGTGCCACACTCTGTGAAAAGAAGCCTCGGATCACATTAAGACCCTTAGAGTGGGGAATTGATGAGTACAGTGCCTCTATGTCGAAGGTCACCAATAGGGTATCCTTGGAGATGTGGATGCCGTCTATGGAAGACAGAAAATGACCTGTGTCCTTGACATAGGACGGTAGCCCTGTGACATAGGGGCGAAGAAAGGAGTCAACAAACACGCTTGCGTTTTCAAAGATGCCTGAGTTTCCAGAGATCATAGGTCTACCTGTAGGATCTGAGAGGGACTTGTGTATCTTGGGGAGTGCATAAAACACTGGTAGTCTGGGATGCCGATTATATATGAAATCATATGTGTTCCTAGAGATTGTGCCTAGAGAAAGGCCCATATCCATAATGCTATAGAATTTCTTGTAGAAATGAGTAATGAGATCTGTACATATGGGACAGTACCATTCCTGATTATTCAAGATCTTTAAACACATAGTTCTATATTGATCGGCATCCATGGCTACAGTGTTTCCCCCCTTATCTGCTGACTTTATAACTATTGACCTATCTCTGGCCAGGGAGTCTAATAATGCTTTACGATGTTCCGGCAATAGATTGGTGTCATGTGAAGGGGAAGTTTGAACAGACTCTATGGCATTTGTGGTGCATTGGAGGAATGCAGTCAGGTTAGGATTGGAATATACTGATGGAAATTTTTTAAAATTTTTCTTAAATGTCTCGACATTCACAGGTTTGGAAGGGGAGGGGGAAGGAGGGAGATCCAAGAGATCCTCCAGATCAATGCGATCTGTAGTTTTTATTTTTTTGCACTATAAACAAAAGAAAAAAGGCCAACCATTTAGAAAAAAAAAATATTTTTTTTACTTTCTGCTATAAAACACATCCAATAAAAAAAATTAAAAAATGTCTTCATCAATTTAGGGCAATATGTATTCTGCTACATATTTTTGGTAAAACAAAACACAATAAGCGTATATTGATTGGTTTGCGTAAGAGTTATAGTATCCACAAACTATGAGATAGATTTCTGGAATTTTTATTTATTTATTTTTACTAGTAATGGCGGTTGTGACAGAACCATCTGACTTTGTATTATATTGTTGCTGCCTCCTTTCGTCTGTTTGTTCGGCTGTTCCACGGCCCGTAAAGCCTGTAACGACACCCCGGACACAAAAGGGTTAAAACCGTTTAGGAGATCTTCCCCTTCCAGAGCTACAGGCACAGCTACTTGCAGGACACCAAACTCCCGAACTGGAAACCAAGGAATGATGCAAACAGTGTAGCTGGAACCTTATGAATGCTGCATACAGCTGAATAGGAAAAACCATATGAAGGGTTTACACTCCTAGCAGTCAAACTGGAACAGCATACAATAAATCCCCCCAATAACGAGACAAGGCTCCGCGTTGAGGTTAAAACAGGAACAACATTTATTGGAAGAACACAGCACACTTTTATACAGAATTTGGAACATCCTTCCCCCAACAACCGCTTTCCCATTGGTCAATTGCACAGTACCTGCAGTTCCCCATAAGGTCCTCTCCAGCCATGCAAATGAGGGCTTGAAAATTAGTCAGCAGTGATTGGTCAGATAGCTTGACCAGAAGGACTGCCATGTGCAAGGAGACAGAAGCCCCCAGGGAGCAATCAATGTACACAATAGCCAGACACAGAAAAATGGTTCCCTAACAAGCCCTCAATACACATTACTCTGAGTGTCAATACATCTCTTAGCAGACAGCAGGCGAGTTCATCAGCACACCCGACAATAGGCGAATGGAGAGCCACCTCAGACAGTCCGTCTCCTCATTGAACTTCCTGGAATGACCAGTGTCTGCAATATTACAGCGGACAAATCAGAAACCTAACTGATACGTTTTTGGGAGCCAGTGACACCACTACAGTGATCAGTGCTAAAATATGCACTGTAATAATGACACTGGCAGGGAAGGGGTTAACATCGGGGGATTAAAAGGGTTAAATGTGTTCCTAGGGAGTGCTTACTAACTGTGGGGGATGTGCTTGTACTGTGAGAAGACAGAGATCCTGGTTAGCAGAAACAAAGGATCACTACCTTCCCTTCTCACAGAATGGCAATCTGCCTTGTTTACATTGGCAGACCGCCATTCTGCTTCTCTCGGGAGCGATCGGCATGTAACGGTGGACCCGCTGATTGACTCCTACTGTGTTCAATCACAGTGGGAGTGGTTCGCCAGCGGCGTGCGTGCCCCAAACTCAGAAGTGCAGAATCATGTACAGGTATGTAATTCTGCACAGAAGAGCCGCCTTGCAGCTGTATATATATACACAGTATACGCTCGACAAGTGGTTAAAGGGCTCCCATTGGGGCCAAAATTGCCCATTCCTGCTACAAAGAAGTGCACAACAAGCTAGACCACCGATAACAAGTTAACAGGCCCATAATATAAAATGGAAATTGTTGAACATTGTTGGGCTTCTGGAAACACATGACAAAGTGTGAATGGGTGCATTAAGATTATTTAATGCCCAACAATTTATGGAGAGGAATAGCTGTAACCATGACAGCAAGGTACAGATAGCAATAAAAAGCTGACATCTTTGAAGTGTCCTAGAAGGCTTCAGGCAAAGGGGGGTGCACATTTCTGCTTGGATTGCCTTGAAGTGGGAGCAGGTATTTATAAAAACTAGGTACCTGCTCCTCCAAAAAAATGTCAATCTCACGTGATAGGGGAGCAGGACATAAAGCGGAACGTCCCCTTTAGTTACACTTTAACTCTTTCAATCCCTATACTGCTAGCAGTAGTAAATAAAAAGCAATGTATATAATGGAGGCATGGATGGATAGGTGAGTTTACTTTGAATATTAAAAATTAATTAAATAGCCTTTTCAATTTGTGATGGTTGGATGCAGCTTACTTCCACTTGAATGTGGCTTATCTCAACAATGACCTATAGAGGTGTGATAACCATCATAAAAATGTGAGTTATTGACCAAAAACAATGTTGTAAACTCTTTCCTTTTTATAGCCAATAACATGTGTGTCACATATATCTGTGAGATAAATCAGGAAGATGGGTCACAGTGTTATTTGGCAATGCAGGAGTTATTAGAAAATGGATAGATATCTCACTGTTTGTTCCAAAGTATAAGGTGATCTGGCCTGCCTTTACACATTGTGGCCATTCAACACCTATGGAATCCCTCAGAGGAGAACATGTTTATTAACAATTGTATTTCTCATCCCTGACTGAGAAGAAGTGAATGGTGTACATGGTCAGGGGCTGTGATATGAAGTGGAAGTGAGGAGAATTAAGATTTGTACCTGTGATCTTGCTAGATAATAGGCTGAAATACCCCCAAATAATAATTTAAATACAAAGGTGGGGGAAAAAGTGGTTATAAAAGTTAATGAGAGACCTGTTGACTATACAAATACACTCAGTGGCAAGTGTCACAGAAAATTCTGGATATAAAAAACACAATTATTCGTACCTGGTCCCTCTCCAATAGGTCTATCATGAGTCTATGGTTTATAATTTTTATCATAGGTGTATTTTAAATGATAGAGACAGAATATTAACCATAAATCCAGAAAAAACATGATACAAATGTTATAAATTGAGTTGCAGTTTAGTGAGTAAAATAAGTATTTAATCCCTAAGGAAAACATGACTTAGTATTTGGTGCAGAAACCCTTGTTGGTAAGAACAGATGCAAGACGTTTCTTGTAGTTGGTTACCAGGTTTGCACACATCTCAGGAGGGATTTTGGTCCACTCTTCTTTATGGATCTTCTTTTAAGACCTTAGGGTTTCTTGGCTGTTGCTTGGTAAGTTTCAGCTTTCTCTATAAATTTTCTATAGGATTACAGTCTGGAGACCTTACTCCATGACCTTAATGTGCTTCTTCTTGAGCCACTCCTTTGTTGCCTTGGCAGTATGTTTTGGGTCATTGTCATGCTGGAAGACCCATCCATGACCTATCTTCAGTGTTCTGGCTGAGGGAAGACGGTTCTCATCCAAGATTTTGCAATACATGGCCCCGTCTATTGGCCCCTCAATGCGGCGAAGTTGTTCTGTACCTTTAGCAGAGAAACTGCTCAAAAGCACAATGTTTCCACCTCCGTGCTTTACTGTAGGGATGGTGTTCTTAGGGTCACCGTCAGCATTTTTCTTTCTCCAAACATGGCAAGTCGAGTTAATGCCAAAGAGCTAACTTTTGGTCTCATCTGACCTCTGAATCATTTAGATGTTTATTGGCAAACTTCAGATGGGGCTGTATATGTGCCTTCTTGAGAAGGGGGACCTTGTAGTCGCTGCAGGATTTGAATCCAGGATGACGTATTGGGTTACAAATAGTTTGTTTGGTGACTGTGGTCCCAACTGCCTTGAGATCATTCACAAGCTCCTCCCATGTAGTTCTGGGCTGATCCCTCACTTTTCTCATGATCATCCTTACCATATGAGGAGTAATCTTGCATGGAGCTCCAGACCGAGGGCAATTGATGGATATTTTGTATTTCTTCCATTTGTGAATAATCGCTCCAACGGTTGTCTTCTTCTCACCAAGCTTCTTGCTGATGGTCTTGCAGTCCATTCCAGCCTTGTGCAGGTCTACAATATTGTCCCTGACATCCTTTGACAGCTCTTTGGTTTTGCCCATGATGGTGAGGTTTGAATGGAAGAAAGAGATTCTGTGGACAGGTGTCTTTTATACACATAAGGAATTGTAGTTAGGAGCATCTTCTTAAATTGACAGGACTAATCTGTGTACCACAGGAGCACATACCGTAGTCAGTTTGTGGGAGCCAGAATTCTTGTTGGTTGGTAGGGGATCAAATACTTATTTTACTCACTGAACTGAAATTCAACTTATAACATTTGTATTGTGATTTTTCTGGATATTTGGTTGATATTCTTTATTCTATCTCGATTATTTAAAATACACCCATAATTAACAAGTAGAGACCCTTCATTATTTTGTAAGTGGGCAAACTTACAAAATTTTGTAGGGGGTCAAATAATTATTTTCCCCACTGTGAATGCAACTCTTATTATTGTGTACCAGCGCCTGGAGGCAAAGTGAAAATGAACTCCAAAAACTGTTACACAAATAAATATATATGAAAAACACACCAGCTGCTGTGCTCAAAGTGTTACCAACTACTCTCTACTATTTGCAATAATCCACTTACAGCTCTATGTGCATTACCACATTTTACAAATGTACATAAAATAATTTATATATATATTTATATATATAGATAACTTGTTGGTGACACAAGTTGTCCAGCTCATCACTCATTTGGGAATCACTGTGTGTCCTTTTTCATCATTTGATTTATATATATATATATATATATATATATATATATATATATATATATATATCTATTTAGTGATCTACTGATCTTGTGTTACTATTTATCCACAACTTCTGACTCTAAAGTCACTCAATAAAGTGTCCTGTGCAATTGTTAATAATGCAAGTGTCTTCACATATTTTGCTCCAGACACAAACATTGCAAGTGTGGTATTGTGCTTTACCTATCCTCCCCCACCAACACAGGGAACTCACCAAAAATATAGGACCATCCACTACAGGTAAGTCATAATGCGCTTGTGTATACAGGGTTTTATTTGCACCATCCACTTCCAAGGTAAACCACTTTACTTATACACTGCTCAAAAAAAAATTAAAGGAATGCTTTTTAATCAGGGTATAGCATCAAGTCAATTAAACTACTGGGATATTAATCTGGTCAGTTAAGTAGCAGAGGGGGTTGTTAATCAGTTTCAGCTGCTTTGGTGTTAATGAAATTAGCAACAGGTGCACTAGATGGGCAATAATGAGACAACCTCCAAAACAGGAATGGTTTTACAGGTGGAGGCCACTGGCATTTTTTTCCCTACTCATCTTTTCTGACTGTTTTTTTCTAGTTTTGCATTTGGCTAGGGTCAGTGTCACTACTGATAGCATGAGGCGATACCTGGACCCTTTAGAGGTTGTAAAGGCAGTCCAACTCCTCCAGGATGGTACATCAATACGTTCCATTGCCAAAAGTGTTGCTGGGTCTCGCAGCACAGTCTCAAGAGCATGGAGGAGATTCCAAGAGACAGGCAGTTACTCCAGGAGAGCTAAACAGGGCCTTAGAAGGTCCTTAACCCATAAGCAGGACCGGTATCTGCTTCTTTTTGCCAGGAGGAACAGGATGAGCACTGCCAGAGCCCTACAAAATGACCTCCAGCAGGCCACTGATGTGAATGTCTCTAACCAAACAATCAGAAACAGACTTCCACGAGGGTGGCCTGAGGGCCCAAGTCCTCTAGTGGACCCTGTGCTCCCTGCCCGGCACCGTGGAGCTCGATTGGCATTTGCCATTGAACACAAAAATTGGCAGCTCCGCCACTGGCACACTGTGCCTTTCACAGATGAGAGCAGGTTCACCATAAGCACATCTGACAGATGTGAAAGGGTCTGGAGAAGCCATGGAGAACATTATGCTGCCTGTAACATTGTTCATGATGACTGGTTTGGTGGTGGGTCAGTGATGGTCTAGGGAGGCATATCCATGGAGGGACGCACAGACCTCTACATGCTAGACAATGGCATCCTGACTGCCATTAGGCATCGGGATGAAATCCTTGGACCCATTGTCAGACCCTACGCTGGTGCAGTGGGTCCTAGGTTCCTCTTGGTGCATGACAATGCCCGACCATGTAGCAAGAGTATGCAGCCAGTTCCTGGAGGATGAAGGAATTAAAACCATTGAATGGCCCCCCCCACTCGCCTGACCTAAATCCAATAGAACACCTCTGGGACATTGTTTTGGTCCACCTGACACCGCCAGGTTGCAGCTCAGTCTGTTCAGTCAGGAGCTCAGTGATGCCCTGGTCCAGATCTGGGAGGAAATACCCCAGGACACCATCTGTCTTCTCATTATGGGCATGTCCCCGACATTTACGTTTTCAGGCATGCATTCAAGCACATGGGGGGGCATACAAACTACTGAGTACCATTTTGAGATGCTGTAATGAAATTTGAAACTGGACTAGCTTGCTGCGTATTTTTTTCACTTTGGTTTTCAGGGTGTCTTTGAATGCAGCCCTCTGTAGGTTGATAATTTTCATTTCCATCAAACGATGTTTCATCCTTTCATTCCTAACACATTACCCAGTCCATATCATTATAGATGATATTTTTCCCCATTGAGATCTGATGTGTTTTCAAAGTGTTCCTTTAATTTTTTTGAGCAGTGTACTTGTATTCCATCCACATAAACTCATACCATGCAGAGGAGGGAATCAAAGGAAATCATCATAGCATAAAATCTTTAAACCATTTTATTCATTAAAAAAAATCACAAAAACCGACCCCCAATAAAAAGTTCTTCTCCTAGCACTAAGGTTTAGGTGTGTGGGTGTTCATAATAGACTTTTTCAGTTTTATTTATACATGAGAATATATGGTATGCTACCCACACTAGACCCCAGGGAATATAAAAGAAAATGATACTCTAGAGAAGTGGTTCTTTACCACTGGGCCATGGCATCCATGGGAAATTGGGCCCTGCTTCTGAAACAGCTGCTCATCTATGGCAACCCTTACCTTTGATCACTGAAAATCAGAACACTTTTTATACACAGGCCATTTGTATTCCAGATGGCTTTCTGAAACCATCTCAGAATGTTTTGTAGAGTAAAATGCATTAATCTTCCATGTATGTCTGGCTGAGATAAATCAGCACGGAGACTCATCATCATTTGAGGTATAATTGTGATCATTATAAAATGACAGCAGGGGGTACATTTTCAGGCCTACCTCCCGAGCATTTTAAGTTTTTCTTGTATTTGGCAGGCTCTATTGGAAATGAGCAGTGATTTGGGAACAAACAATCCATAGTGACCAGATTTATAACTACCGGGGTAATTCAATCTGGAGGATATTACAAACCACATAGAAAGCAGTTATTGCTTACTCCAGAAGGCTTTATATTAGACATTTTACAGACATCTTAGAAGATGTTTTTATGTTACTTATAGCAGAACTTCAAAATAATAGCTACAGTAAATGCAGATTTTGAATTTATACAGCATATAGGAACAGTTTTATAAGCCAAAATTTGTAGTTCTTCTCTGTCAGCCTTGTGGACCAGGAACCCCTGTTACACTCCATAGCTACTGTAGGTTGGTGACTTCACTTTCTCCGTTGTAGATAAAGCTGAATTCCAGGGATGATATATTATGCATACTTACTGTATATATATATATATATATATATATATATATATATATATATATAAATATGCATAAATGACTCCTGACTGGTCTTGGCAGAAGCTGTAAATCACTGTAGCAGCCCAAGCTACTACAATGATGGCTGTGATCTTCCAGGTGCCAAGTTGTGCGACTGCCCTTCTGTATAGCAACCACAGAGGGTCGCTCATTCCGCACGGCCACCATTCAGAGAACACCCCACACTTTTCTCACTGAATGCAAAGGTTCTCTGACTGGACAAGAAGAAGGAGAGGGGTGTAATGATCCCCACCTCATCTAATCAGAGAATGCTTTACATTCATGTCATCAGACCACCCTGGTCTCTCAGAAGGAAACAGCAGAAAGCTGTGCCACGTCATTACATGGTGCCGGTCTCTGCTGCATTAAGGACTGCCCACCACTGGAGGCAGAGCACCCCTAATATCATGCGGCCCACACTAAAGCAAATCTTCACTGCATCTGAACACCACAAACCAAAAATGCTATATAATAAATTTGTAACATTCAAAGCAAACTTCCCCATCCATCCATGTCTCCATGCTTTATTTTAGTAATAAAGCTCTTTAAAAAACAACCCCTAGGATTTCTGGCTGTGGCCATCTTAAGTAAGGGCAAATGATTCATGTAGCATTTACTTCCTGTGCTTAGCTAAAGTATGCATGCGGGAAAGTGTGCTTAGCTGAGAAAACCCCTCCTCCTCTCCGCCCCTTCTGAAGACTCCTAGGATGTATGACGTAATTTGCCTAGGCATGGACACAAGGAAGTAACTGAAGAAATGTAAAAAAAAGTTTAAAACAAGTAAATATAATATACTTTCCTATCTATTTACTAATGCTAGCAGCATGAGGATTAAAAATAATCAATGTTGATTTGAAGAGTGAAGTTTCACTTTAAAGCCACCTGATATATACAAAAATAAATAAGGGTGCAGGGGTGCTCCGGTGAAGGGGGGGGGGGAGTTGTAGCTGGGCTTTAATAAATAAGGGAAGGGTGGAAGTTGGAGCTGAGTTTTAATGCTTTGTAGTGAATACACTTTAACATCACTAAATTAAAGTGGCTCTAAATGCTAAACAATTTTTACCTTAATGCATTAAGGTAAGAAAAAGTCCCACTAGTTTTATCACCTTCTCACCCTCCTATATACCTACATATGCCCTATAGTATCTCAATCCAGTGCCTGTCTGCAGTGACGCTGGTCTCTCTATATCTGCTCACAGGAGTGAGAGCAGCAGGAGGCACTGGCTCCTGCTGTCAATCAAATAATCAAATCCTGCAAGGAGGGAATGGGGACGAGCCTTGCTGTGTGTGTCATTAGGCTCACACTGCCTGGCTTGGAGCAGGCTGGGAAAACACAGTGATTATTGCTAGTGGCTATAGCCGCTGGCAATAATTTAATAAAAAATCCGACATGCTGTTTGTTCCCAAGTTGATTGATCGATCAATAAACTTGGTACAATCAGCCTGCCCATACATTGCTCAAATCTCGGTTGTTCCCCGCTGAACCGGCCTAAGATTGGAACCGTTTATGGCCAGCTTCAGATGGAAAAGAAATAGGTAGAGTGTCATTTTACATGTACTAATATGGTCACAGTAAAGATTTCCTCTGCTCACTGCTGCTGTCTTACCTGAGTATCTGAAGGTTCCCCACTACAGTTAATGTGAAGGGAGGTAGCCTTGAGTCACAAGGCTGAAGGCTGTCAAATGGAATTTCATTGTGCGATGTAATGGTAGCTAGGGCTGCTGTTAGAAATCATCGGGCCAAGTACTGCCTTCCTGATGGCTCCCTCTCCCCCCCCCCCCAACCCCAACTCCAACTCCAACCCCATCTCAACCTCCCCCCATCCCCACCCCATATATAAAAAATAGTGATTCACTATGTTGAATCCTCCACCCTGGTGTCTGTGCCTCCACTAAACGTAAAGAGTGCAAACTCACCAGACCACGTTGCTGTCTAGTAACAGTAAATCGCATACATTACTGATTGATCATCCTTCTAATGGACAAGATCTGCCAAAGATATTCTCCAAAAGTGGTCCACTTGGACATCAAAGGAACAGATCGCTCTCATTCGCCAAAAAACTAGTCACCGATATCACAGGATCTCGAAGGAAAGGAGTATTTATTGGTATAATGGTAAAAGACATTCTAAAATCAACCCAATCCACATACATAACGGGCATACACATGTGACGTATGAATCCATCTGAGGCCGCCAAACCACCTAGGAATGGCGGCTGGACCTCAGGCGTATCAATATAATTTGTACAGTCCACACGTACAATTTCACAGAATATGATGGTAAAGTAAAACCTGCATCTGGTGCCACCAAACTAAGGTCGATTGACGGCTGGCCCCTGACAATGTGCATGATGCGAAACAGCCGTTGAACTACACCTTACATGCCTGAGGTCCAACCGCCAATCTAACTTAGTTTGGCGGCACCAGATGTAAGTTTTACTTTACCATTATACCAATAAATACTGCACTATATGTTTCCTTTCTCATTTTACTCGTTTTTTACTGGATGAGACCGATCTGTTCCTTTGATGTCCAAGTGGAGCACTTTTGGAGAATATCTTTGACTGATCTTGTCCAATAAGGGGATGATCAATCAGTAATGTACGCTGTTCTATATTTTACACTGCAACGTGGTCTGGTGAGTTTGCACTCTTTACGTTTTGAGGAGGCACAGACACCACGGTGGAGGATTCAACACAGCGAATCACTATTATTTGTATATGAACTTTATTGTATTGGACATTACAGCACATGTGGATTAATAATTTTATTAGCGCTGAATTTTTATTTATATGTTAAACCTTTTTTTTTCGTTTTGGACAGAGTGGAGAGGGATTAGAACACCTGTTAGTTTTTATGGCTGTCTGTGTCTCTGTTAGGCCCCGTTCACACTTGGGCGACCTGTCAGGCGACCTGGTCGCCTGACAGGTCGCCTGCCATAGAGAAGCTGCGGACCCGTTCTAATAGGAGCGACACAAGTCGCTCCGACTTAGAAAAAGGGTCCGGAGCTTCTTTGGGGCGACCCGGAGCGACCTGCATAGACTTCAATGTTATGAAGTCCGTGCCGGCCGCTCCGAGGTCGCGGTGCGAGCAGCGTGCCGCGACCTATGAGGTCGCCCCGGCAAGTAGCGTCGCCCCAGTGTGAACGGGGCCTTAGGGCGATTCACCCTCTCTACTGTTTACTATTATCATTGAAAGTGAAAATAAAATTAAATCTCACATTTTGGGCTGTCCCCAGAAAAGTAGTGGAGAGGAAATCTTCCAGTGGAGACCTTATTTATGTGACCTGTTGGGCCCCAAGGGATTTCCTTAATTTGCAAGGATTTCCTCTAACTTCTAGTTTTGGCTACAAGACAGGAAGTGAGGGTGAATCTCCCAAATGGGACACGGATGGCATAAAAAAAGCTGACAGGGGTTATAACCCTCCCCTACTCCAAAATGAAATAAATAAATAAATACAATGTTTAGCCATAGTTCTACTTTTAGTATACAAACAGTAGATAAAATGTAAGTGAGAGAACAGCCAAGTTGAGGAATAGCCCATACTACAGGGGGATTGCCCTGAGTCAAGCTGCCACGTACCTTCCGGTGGAGCCTGATGAGAAGAAGGAGACCCCTCGTACAGACCCAGCTCAAGGACCACTGGAATTGCAACAGTGGCAGCGAGAGCGCAGCAAGGTGAGAGTGCCTGCAACATTCGCCTTTGGCAGCAGAGATGAGTTTCAGGACCAGACTAGATCGCTGAGCAACAGATGGTAGCAGGAACAGCGGATGCAGGTACACTGCAGATGCAGGACAACGTCACTGGAGCTACACAGAGCTGGATGGCAGAACACTGGTGCAGGGTCAGAAGACAAGCCAGGTCATACACCGAGGATCAGATATATTGTAATGGCAGGCAGAGAATGGTCAAAGTTCAGGCAGTGGTTGGCAACAGGAAATCAGGCAGATAACAGATATAACAAGGTCAAGGCAAGCCGAGGTCAGGGCTGGAGATAAGCAGCGTGGTCAGGAAGCTGGCTCAAAACTTGATCAAGTACAGGCACAGGAACAGAACACAGGGTAAAGCTGCAGATCAGAATTAGACAGCACCCTACTAATGCAGCTGCTGTCCTTATATAGGCCCATTGGCACCAATGTAATGGCTAATGCGCACGCTTCTGGTGAACATTCCTGCACATGCTATGCCCAGTTCGGTGGATACCTACAGGACCGCACATACACACGCACATCTGCTTCATTACAGTGCATTCCTGACACCAGCACCACATGCTTATTTCTCTGCCCCTAGACCAACCAAGCATTTAACCCTTGCAGTTTGGGGTTGATTTTTAAATTTTCCTAGAGTTTTGTTTCAAACTAGCCTGTGCCAATCTGTAACAAAAGTTGCCTTCAACCTTAATTATTATCAAATAACGTGAAAATGGCCTCATATTCTAGGTGTGGTGGAGTGAGGCAAGGCTCAGTGTTCTATTGAGTGTTCCAGCACCCTCTAGTGTATGTTTAATAGGAACACATAAAGGGCACAAGCAGGTGACAAAAAGCTCAGTTAAGGCACTTAGAGGGCATAGCAGTCTGCAACCAGGTAAAATCTCCCCTTTAAGACCCCTAAAAAGCAGGAAAGACCGGCCAGCAATTTAAGCCCTTCTTCATACCATCTAAAAGAGAAGAATCCATTCTGAGTGCAGTTGTTTAATATGTCCTGTTTAAGATAACATTTTACCCTATTTCATATTGTACATTTATCATAGAATCCTTGCTCCATTACATCCCAAGCACATCCTGCTTCTGGTAAGGTATGAGTTAAGCAAAGCCGTCTAGTACCTGTTTAGCATTTAATCTAAGAAGACCACACAGAGTAGAGAATACCTTGGAGCACAGATTTTTATCTTTTGTCAGAGTCTATGGCTGCAGAGAAGTCTCATAGATTTCCTTTACACATTTATTAGGGATTCAACACATTTTTGCAGTAAAACTGTGAGATTGATTCGGTCTCAGCAAAAATTGTCATTAACCTTCTAAAATTGAGGCAGCGTTGTAATTCCTCTATATGTGCAATTTAAGATACATGTTTAGCTGGATAAACAGCAGCTCGGAGGCTTTGATGTGCGATATGCTGAACGAAAGGCGGAAACGAATGTTTTACTTGCCGTTTTAATATCCACTATTCCCAGTGGTGTTAAGTCCTTCAAAGTAATCATATTAACACTGCTTTGCTGTGTACACAGTGTATAAATATTTCAGGTGATCTGTTCAAAGCTTTTATTACATTTTATTTTATACACACTGTATAACTGTGCAGATTATAAGATTTACATAATCATCTCACTTTGCTTTTAGTGATAGACAAGTAGAATTCACCTTCCACTTCCAAAGACTGGAGGTTGGAGGTTATCATTTTTATTCCTATAACTTATAGGAAATCATTGCTGAGAGAGTTGACTGTTACAGTGGGCATACCCCTGAAGACATCTTCAGGGTCGGAGATCCATAGGAATGGACCATGGCCCTGGACCTGTATAGCACCCTGCGGATAATTACACCCATTGCAAAAAGTGCCAAGGTGAATGCCTGTGCATGATCCAGTGACAGAAGCAACACTATAGGCCAGTGATGGCGAACCTTGGCACCCCAGAGGTTTTAGAACCCCATTTCCCATGATGCTCAACTACACTGCACAGTACATGAGCATCATGGGATATGTAGTTCCAAAACATCTGCGGTGCCAAGGTTCGCCATCACTGCTATAGGCTGTCCCCACAGTGTGGGGTCCAGGTATCGCTACTGAGCTTGAACTGATCTGAATGAACTGCCTCTATTGTGGTATTAGAAGACAGTGAATAGTTGAATGAACAGCTTAATAAAGAATCTGAAGATAAAATAATGAACTAGTTAAGCTAAGAGAAGGAGAAGAGGTCACAGTTGTTGGACGGGTCGGCGGATGGGATATTCACAGAGTCTGTCCTCTGCCTCCCTTCACACCACAACCCCCTTATACAGCACAGCCCCCTCTTTATATCAGTGTCCTCGGTTCCCCTTTACATTACAGTGCCCCTTTACATTCATGTAACGGGGACTGCTCTGTAAAGAGGGCACTGTAATAAAAAGGAGGGCTGTGATTTGAAAGGGGCACTAATGTAAAGCGGACTGCTCTGTAAATGTGCACTGTGATTTAAAGGGGACTGCTCTGTAAATGGGGGACTGCACTGTAATGTAAAGGGAGGCTGTGATGTAAAAGGGGCACTGTAATAAAAAAGGTGCACTGTGATGTAAAAGGGGGGGAGGGGGGGGCTGTGATGTAAAGAGGACAGCTCTGTAAATGGGTGCTGTGATGTAAAAGAGACTGCACTGTAAAGGGGGCACTGTAATGATTACTGAGCCCCTTTACAGTGCAGTCCTCTTCATATTACAATGTCCCATATACATCACAGTGCCCACTTTACAGTGCCCCTAGCATTCACACCCTCCTTTATCACAGTGCCCCTGCTGTCTCCCCCCCCCCCCTCATTCTAATCTCTGCCTCCCCTGCACAGGACTCCTACCTTTGGCAGGGCAGAGGCTTTGCTCAGTCCATGTGCCCTCTCTCGGCTGCGACACTGTGATGGAGGAGTCTGTAAATGCTATGGGCACTATAAAGAGGGCGCTGTGATGTAAAGGGGGCATAGCAGCATAACAGGTGGTGAGCAGTGACCACAGTCTCTGGTGGGCCTGTGTGGGCCACGATCGCTGCTCACTCCCCAATGTGCAGGCCAGGTCTTCAACAGGCCACAGACCAAGGGTGGGGGACCCCTGCTGTGCTGTACTCCAAGAAAAAGATTTTATGGGCAAGTCAAAAGTACCACTTTCTTGATCATACAGTAGGGACCACAGGATCTTAGTCTTAACTATGTAACATCCAAAAGTAGTCCAACTGAAGGTTGGGTAACACTGTAAATGCTACAACATAAGAAGAAGAACTGAAGAAAAGCCCAGATGGAAGCTTTACAAAACTGAGAAACATGCAAGATGCTGAAAAGCTCATGATTCACAAACAGATCTGGTACAATCTCCCTATGCTATGACGTCAAGACATTAGGGAGAAATTTCCGTTGGATGTTTTAGAGCAGGGCATAAGGAAGGAAGAAAATACAAATACAATATCCTGGCCATCTTCAGAAGGAAGGATACTTTAGGCCCCCTGACTCTGAAAACCTCCCCACAGAGGTGATAGCAACAATTCTAGGGTCACCCAAATAAATTCAAAAGGCGGTTTCTGAAGAGGCAAGAGAACAAGATAAAGGTCCCAATGAGACACAGAAGAGCATAAAGGGGGAGATATTTGAGCGACACGTTGATCAACCACCTTAACTAGGGAGTGAGAAACCAAGGGTCTCTAAAACAGAAAAGCCAAAGCCAAGATTTTTCCTGCAATAGTACTCAAAGCCAGATACTAATCCAGACCAGATTAGAGGAAGGACAGAATGTAGCTAGTTTACTAAAACTGGAGAGTGAAAAATCTGATGCAGCTGAACATGGTACCCAATCATTATCTAACTTTAGCTTGTTCAAATTAACTTTGACAATAAAACCTGGAAGCTGATTGGTTTCTATGCAGATTTGCACAAGATTTTGCACTCTCCAGTTTTAGTAAATCAACCTTAATATGTCCCACGCAGTACTTAGGATGAAAGTTCCTCAACTTACACTAAGCATACTAAGCTTTCCAGGTGCGATGGTGGAGTTTGCATCAGGTCAACTTCCTAGCTTTCCAGAGCATAGCCATGACTAGGCCTATAAATAGATTAAAAGGGATTGAGCGGCTGACGGTCGGCGGATTGCTGCTTCCCTCTGCCCCACAAGCGAACCATTGGAATTTTGACATTGTCAGATGTGCCTGCTGATTTGTTGTTTTATGTGTTATCAATAAAACAGTTTGAATGATAATGCTCTATTGGATTTTTTTGTGGCTTCTATATCCATCTGGGCAATCAGTGGAGCAACGGTAGAGCAAAGGTGGAGAGAGCACCTCTGCAGCAGTTTTGGCAACAGCAGCCTAATTGCTTGATATTGGCTCTGCTTGCCTAATCTGTTACAGAATAGGCATATATGTCTGATAAGTGCATTCTCTAAATGTGGTGGAGTGAGATTTTTGGTGAAATTTTGGAGTAGTTCTTGAAGAAACACATAGTGGAGGACTTAAAGGATTAAATGTTGGACCATACACCACTGGACTCTTGCACGGTTTGTTATTGATTTATATGGGACTGTATATGTACTTATATTTTTTTTTTACTTTTTTTTGCACTTTTGAGTGATTTTTTTAGATTTTGTTTTTTTAAATTTGAAGATAGTTTAGACATATGTATTTGATATAATTCTTCAGCAAGAGAATTTTAAAAAATGTCTTCACGTTTGAAGGGTTGTTATGTAGCAGTTGATAAAACTCTTTATTTTTTTGGATTTTGGGATTGTGCGCAGGAGGGTATATTGAGATGACTAGGTCCTAGTCTTTTAGGGCTGTGGTTTAAACAGCCATGCTGTTAAAGCCAGCAACTTAGAACCAGGGTGGAAAACTGGCCCTTGGGACAAAAGATCCAGACAATCGGGAAGGGCCTTATGGAGAGTCTGCCATAAGTCTGAATATGTCTGAGTACCATGTCCTTCTGGGCCAATTCAGTGCAATGAAGGTCACTGGAATGTCCTCCAACTCAATCCTGAGGAACAAGTGAGGGAGAATCTGGAGTAGTGGAAAGGTGTAAATCATATTATACTAATCCCATCTGTACATCCATGTGATAGTTTGTGTGGGTTGTTGACAGATCTGGCCAGTTTGTTGCTGAACCTGGATGTTAGAAAAACCCCCTGTGGCAAAGGGCTCTGGATATAGGGTCTATTCCCCTAGATACAATGCTGACAACTGAGAAAAGGCAAAGGGCTCTGGATATAGGGTCTATTCCCCTAGATACAATGCTGACAACTGAGAAAGTTGACCTGACAATTTTCAACAACTGGTATGTGAAATCTGCTTCTGAGTGGTGTCCTTTCTGGTGTCTGGTAATGATTGATGCAGGCCACAACTGTGGCATTGTATAATTGGTTTCTCATCAGATGCCCTCACAATAGGGGTGTCCAGCATTGAAGGGGCAAACAAATCACTCTAAGCTCCAGAATGTTAATGGAAATGTTGACAACCAAGTCCCTTGAACCAGGAAGGCATCCAGCACTGCACCCCACACTGACAGGCTGGCAATTATTATGAGAACCTGGGCATGAGAGTGGAGAGACAGAGAGAGAGAAAGAGAGAGATGCTTCTGGACAGGGCCATGTCTATCTTTTTGCCCAGATTTCCCAGTTCTGTGAGATAGGTCCAGCGATTACTTTCTCAGTCTGATCATCCGACTGAAGCTCTGCAGAATCTGCAATGTCTGCTGGATATTGGCTAACAAGGTACCCCATAAAATGAATTCCCAAAGCATGGAGCAGATAAAAGACCATGGCAAGCTCTTTGGTGAAAACCTGGACCTGAAGAAAGTCCAAAGGGGAGGGAGACAAATTGGTAATGCTGATTGCCCACTGCAAAATTCAAAAAGCACTGATAAAATGGAAAGGCAAGAATGTGCAAGTAAGAATCCTGGATGTCTATCAAGGACAGAAAAATCCTAGGAGGGAGGCAATGACCAACCTGGCGGTATACATGCAGAACTTTTGCACTCGTAGAAACAAATTGAGTCTTCAGATCCTGAATGGGCCAGACTTCTTTCAATTCGTTTGGGAACCACAAAAATGTTGAGGAGAACCCTTGGAAGCTTTCTTCTGTTGGTACAGGAGTAATGGCCCCTTAAGACAAGAGCAGATATGCCCACTGTAACAGGAGGTAATTATAAAACTCCAGTTTGTAGTCCCTGAAAATGACATTCTGGACCAGGGCATCTGAGATTTTCTGGGATCAGAAATGTCCCACCACACTGTCTTGGCTTGTTTGAAGGGCCATTTCTTCTCTGGAAGACTGAAAGTGATAAAAGGAGCCTTTCTTAACCTCAGAAGTAAAGTCCTACCGCAGGAGGTGCAAACCTTATTTTCCTGAAGAAGATTACTCTTACCCCATTCTTGATGTATTTATCCAAGGCAGTATTAAACAGGTGTTTACCTTTAAAGGCTAAGGACTAAAAGCACTTCTTGAACGGGAGCTCATCTGACCAACTTTTAAGCCAAAGGATCCTCTGCATATGGATGGAGAGAAAACGAATCCAGGAAATCTGATGAAGTGTGTCCACCAAGCCAAGAGCTGTTGCCGGTTGGAAAGCATGTTCAGAAAAAGAAAGAGGCAAGGTGTGTAGATGCAGTAACCCAAGTCAGAGTGGGGAGGAAAGCATCTAGGTCATGCAGGTGCACTAGGCAACACTCCCTCAGGGGAAATCAAGGATGGAGAATGATCAAAGAAGGGCAACAAATTTATTAACCTTCTTAGCGGTATTCCAGAGCGTGGCTCAGGGTTAAATTTCAGAGCCAAAAGCGGTAACCCCGAGCCACACTCAGGGTACCGCCAGAAGCATCGCTGGATCCTGTAAGCAGGGTTACTTACCTTGTCACCGGGATCCAGCAATGTGTCCTGGCGGTGTTTCACGGCGGATCTTCCTCCCGATCGTCTCCATGCCCCGACTTCCGTCTCCTGCGACGTGACGTTCGCAGGGGGGGTGGAACCGGCGGCAAATTCAAATGTAAAAACACACCAAACACACTGATACCATTCAAAATAAAAAAAAATCACATTAGTTTGCCCTCCAGTGCCCTTTCCTGCAGTTTTAATGTACTTTTTATGTGTATATATATATATATATATATATATATATATATATATATATAATATATGTATATATATATACTATATATATATATACTATATATATATATATATATATATATATATATATATATATATATATACACATATATATATATATATATATATATATATATATATATATACACACACACATATATATATATATATATATATATATATATATATATATATATACGTAATTCTTCTGAATGAGCAGCCCAAACCAACTGTATACATTTATATATATATATAAAATAAATGTATGCAGTTGGTTTGGGCTGCTCATTCACAAGAATTACATGCAAAATAATGGTACCGCTTCCAGCACCTAAAATGCAAAAGAATCATACCGCCAGGGAGGTTAAGGGAATTGGAGGAACTTAATTACAAGGAACGACTACAGGCACTAAATTTATTCTCGCTGGAGAAGAGACACTTGAGAGAGGACATAATGGCAATTTACAAATACCTCAATGGTGATCCCAGCGTAGGAAAAAAAAAAAGGGATTTAGTTTTAGGAAGTGTAAGAGGACACCCGGCCACACAATGAAATTGAAGGAGAAGCGTTTTAACCTTAAGCTGCGCAGGAGGTTTTTCACTGTCAGGGCGATAAGGATGTTGAACTGTCTTCCACAATTGGTGGTGTCAGCGAGGAGTATTGATAATTTTAAAAGACACTTGGACGTGCATATTAAAGAACACAACATACAGAGATATGAGAAATAATTATTGACACTGACACTAGATTGCCTATTGTCTTTATTCAACCTTACTCACTACGTAATTATGATATTCACTACTATGTCCTGTACTGTACCACTAAGAAAACAAAATTTAAAGTCAAACTCCACCTTTAAGACCATATTACACCCATATGTATATGGGAAGTAACATGTAACCCTCCCATGCCCCTCTGACAGGGGTGATCAGATTTAAAGCTGTGCAAGGCTCTATCTGTAGAGTCGCGCCATTCCTTCACAGAGATCTGTGAATGAATAAACTACAAGTCTTATCTTAAAACACAGCAGACAGACTTGTAATTCTCAATGGAACACAAGTGTGGTTGTGATCACAGAATTCGTAGTCCATTGACACATAGTCCAGCTCTCTAACTGAAAGCCTGTACCTCAGTATGGATAAGGAATTGGAGGAAAAGCCTGCAAGAGCCTGGCATTGCACTCATGATTCACTGCTTGCTGTTGCAATGCTTTACAGACACATTTGCAAAAACTGATAAATGAAACTTTTTTATTTCTGCAAATATGTGCATTTATTTTAATTTTTTATTTTTTTTACAAATGTGGATTTAGCCTTTAAAAGAAGTAAGCTTCTCTCAGTAGACAGCAGATGTTTATCATCTAAGGAAATTAACAAATAACAGAGACAGGCTGGAAGTGGGAGGGGTTATATGAGAAGGTCACATCAGTTTTTTTTTGCCAATATCCAATCACCTTATAGTAGCTGTATATAACCCCTTGTTAAGATTAAGCTTCCATGTCCTATACTGTATGATTAAAAAAATGTAATTTTCCCATAATTTACTTTAGCGTACAGCGTAGAATAAACCAATTGATGCATTTTAATCTCATCAAGGCCTATTAAATCCCCCACACGGTGTCATACTTGTACCCTTTCATTTCTGATTTCCTTCCTCTTGAATGCAGCCATTGTTCAGATTGGAATGGTTCTTCTGACACCTAATGGGACACATTCAGACTCAGCTGGAGTACTTCTCAGATATCCACTGCCAATTTGGAGTTAAATATTACTGGAGTTCTAAATTACCCCTTAATTACAAAGCAGGTTTATTTTTGAGCAAAAAGGAACATTCTGTTGCAAGATAAGTATAGAGCGAGGCTTGGCACAAGCTGCACGGCACTGCAGGTAACTGTGAACGTTAGAATAGAACACATATCAATTATAAGACGCTAAAGACATGTATAGAGAACAAGTCAGCATGGAGTAGGTCATTTTATGGCACGTCAACAGGAACTGTATGGCCCCGAAACATTTCCATTTATAAATATTCTCTTATGAACCAGATGTTACAAAAGTGAGAGTATTTTCCAAAGGAATGTTTTTTCTTTTAATATTGTTGCTGGGAAAAGATTTTACCTACCTTGGCATTATTATTCATATGCACACTTGTATTCTATGAGCATATATGGCCGATGGCAATAAACTTACATTTGAACTTTAAAAGATAGGCAGCAGACAAAACCCTTTTTTCCTACAATGGCTGATTGCATTATCTACTGCACCTGATAATACACAGCCTGATGTGCCAAGATGTTCAAAATTGCAGGTACTGAATATTTGGTGTCTATAGATTTACTATCAAATAAGTAATTTGTTAAAAAAAAAAAAAAAAAGCTTTTTTGGGTGTTACTAAAATATTCACTTTTCATCTAAAGCATACCAAAAACAGCATTTTATGTAACAAATTCTATCCTTAGCTACCGAGAAAGGTGAACCCACAAAACAGTTAAAGCTAAGAGAATGTCACCAGCACACCACGGATCTCCAGGACAGGTCCAAAGCTTTATTCAGAGATCACATATTTACAGCAGATTGCCGCATTTCGGAGCGTTGCAATCTGCTGTAACAATGTGATCGCCAAATAAAGCTTTGGACCCGTTCTGGAGATCCTTGGTGCGCTGGTGACATTCACTTTGTAAAAATAATTAATGGGAATGGCGCTGCTGAATACCATTTAAAGAAATAAATATATAGTTGATGGCTGATTGCGTATATGTTGGGCGGTCTAATGTTCTAATAATATATTAATCCACATCTCACTGGTGATAAAATTGTGTTAAAAACCAAATATAAAAGAATGTATGTCAATTTTTTTTTGCATATATACAGTATATATATATATATATATATATATATATATATATATATATATATATATACTGTAATAAAAAGTGACTCTATAAATATAAATGGTGCATTTACAGTGCATTGTAAAAATAAACAGTTGTGTTAAAAAACTTGTGAGTCAAAACTTGAGGGCAGGAAGGTGCCTCTCGGGTTGTCCGGGGGATGCGGAGGTCCCCGGCGTGCATCTTTGGATTGACTGGAGATTTAGATGAAAGTTGTATATTAGTGGATGGATGTCGAGTATGAGTGTATGTTTCTACTTTTTTCAGTTATTGAGGACAAGGTCAAGGTCAAATATTTTGTCAATCTATGGAATCTTTAAGACCAAATGTATTGAGAAGGCATCAACATCCATGGCAACCACGTGGGGCCCAATGATCAATTCTGGTGGCAGACAAAGGAGCACCAGGACAGCATTCACCAAGGAGAACAACAGGCAGAATGATATGATGGACAATGAACATTGGGCTGTAAAAAGGTTCTCAACATATATGAGGATGATTAGATGATCAATAAGGTAGGCCAAACCCAAGCGGTCGATAGGTAAAATAGCAAATCCATATGGTAATACCAGGTGTGCAAAAAATATATTAGCGGTCATATAGCCCAAGTAGACCTTTAGGTGGTCATCAGACTCTTGCTTTAGATGTGATGCCCTCCATGTTTCAATCTGTTGTCCTCCTTGGTGAAACCTTGACCTTGATGACCGGGAAGGGTAGAAATATACACTCATGTTCTATGTCGACCTGTTATTGTATGGCTTTCATCTACATTTCCAGTCGATTTGGAGGTGTATGGTTGGGGCCGCTGCATCCCTTGGATGGTTTGGGGGCCATTTTTTTGTTTTTGGGTTTTGACTCATGTTGGGATATTTTATTTTGAAATAAAGATTTCATTTTTATATATTTGTGTCTCTTATGCTGAGCCGATAAAGTCCGACTCTTTGCGGTTGGGGTGGGTTTTTCCCACCTCTTACTTTGTTCTAAAACTTGCAATAACAGTTTCGTATTCAGAGCTTGCTATTATGTATGCATCTGATTCTGATCCTCTGGCCATGCTGCGAAACGCAGCAGAACTCAGTGGTGAAACAGCATCTTTAGTTAAGTATTCTTGTTATGATTTCTATTATCTGTATCTGTCATTACTAAATAAAATGCTATACTTACAAAAAAAAAAAACTTGTGCCAATGTACATTATTTGCACGGATTACTGTATTAATGTCACTGGTCCCCTCAAAAGTGTCAGTTAGATGTCCGATCTGTGCACCACAGTCCCGCTACAAATCGCTTATTGCCGCTATTACTAGTAAAAAAAAAAAAATGACATAAATCTTTCCCCTAGTTTGTAGATGTGATAACTTTTATGCAAACCAATCAATATACACTTATTGGGAATTTTTTTTACCAAAAATGTGGCAGAATTTTTCAATTTTTTTTATTCGCTGTGTTTTTAAGAAAAAAATAAAAGATGCAGACGTGATCAAATATCATGAAAAGAAAGCTCTATTTGTGGGGAAAAAGGACATTGATTTTATTTGGATACAATTAAAAATGCTGGGGGGGGGGGGGGGGGTTCAAAGTGGTTTGCCAACAAATTTACTTTGAATATTAAAAATTAATTAAATAGCCTTTTCAATTTGTGATGGTTGAAAAAATAGCATAAGGATATAAGGGACTTGCACCAAATTGTAATGGCTAGATGACTGGGTCAGAGCATCTCCAAAATTGCAGCTTTTGTGTGATGTTCCTGGTCTGCAGTGGTCAGGACCTACCCAAAATGGTCCAAGGAAGGAAAACTGTCATGGGTATCCAAGGCTTATTGATGCACGTGGGGAGCAAAGGCTGGACTTTGTAGTATGATCAAATAGAAATTAAAATTGCTGGAAAAGGTAAAATGTTACCAAAAGCAATTATTTTTTTTTAAATTAAAATAATAAACATGTTATACTAACCTGCTCTGTGCAACGTATTACTCTTCTGGGGTCTGCCAATGGTGCTGACCACTCCTCCTCCTTAGTGTCTGCCCCGATAGCAACCGCTTGCTATGGGGGCAGACATGCGAGCTTGCTCCTGAGCCAGACTGGGTGTGTCTACAGACACACATAGCATGGCTTAGTCCCTCTCCCTCCTCACTGGTTTTGATTGGATAGCAGAAGGAGCCAATGACTCCCACTGCTGCCTCTGAGCCAGTGAGGGGAAAGAGCAGCAATGCTGCTCTTGGGCACAGCGCTGGATCAAGATCAGTTTTAGGTAAGTATTTAGTAGGGTTCTGGGGTGGGGGGCAACTAATCTTGGGAGGTTTTTTTTCCTTGACGCAGATGATGCATTAAAAAAAAAAAAACATTAACCTTTATCACCACTTTAATGCGGGTTTTGATAGAAAGGTGTCAGAACAAACAGTGCATCGCAGTTTGTTGTGTATGGAGCTGTGTAGCTGAAGACCGGTCAGGTTGCCCATGCTGACCCATGTCCACAGCCAAAAGCGCCTACAATGAGCATGCAAGCATCAGAACTGAGCAATGGAAGAAGGTGGCCTGGTCTGATGAATTTAGGAATGGTTTGACAAACACAACAAATTTGACATAGTGACTTGCCCCCCAAATTCTCCAGATCTTAACCGAATTGAGCAGTTGTAGGATGTGCTAGAAAAACGAGACCTTTTCATGGAGGCCCCAACTCACAATTTAAAGGACTTAAAGGATGGACTGATGGCAGTGGACCTATAGTTCCACTGTTGGAACTGCTGTGGTAAATGTATTGCAGATTTTTACTAGCCTGTTAAAATATAAGCCAGTAGTAACTATTTTCAAAGTATAATTTTCATCACTAGGTATGTACAATTATAGTGTCCTTAGTGCCACTATTACTAAAAAAAAAAAAAAAAAGAAAATCTGAATGATGGATGATATCAATTAGGGATCGACCGATTATCGGCAAAGCCGGTATTTCGAGGGTCGATATGCCCTTTCCCCGATAAATCAGAATCGGCCTTTTGATTTACCGATATTGCCGATATTTCAGGAAAATGCATGTACGGGGTGATGCCTGCAGCTAGAGGCATCACCCCGGTACCGGTGTCCATAGCCGACGGTCAGCTGCCTTATAATGACAACCGATGCAGCTGAGAAGCCGCTCGGCTGTCATTCCAAGGAGCGGGAGGGGACGTCCCCCCCCTCCCGCTGCCTTCCGCGGCTTGCCCGGATCTCCTGTCCCACCGAGAGACTCGGGCATCCTACCTTCACCGCCGCCGTCTGACCAGGTCTCCATCTGCACCGCCGCCATCTGACGGAGTCTTCATTTCTTTTAATTCAGCACCGCAGAGTACCCGGAAGTGATGTCATGTGATGACATCACTTCCGGGTACTGGCGGCACCGAATTCAAAATCTTACAGCATTCAAAACAGCCAAATTTGGCGTTTTGAATGCTTTAAGTGCTGAGGAGGGGTTTGGGGTCTTTTAGACCCCCAGATCCCTCCACCACAGTACCTGTAGACAATAAAAAAATAAATAAATTTATGTTCGAAAATATTGGCAGATATCGGCAGATATCGGCCGATACCGATATCCGATGACCAAAATATCGGTATCGGCGAAAAAAACCCGATATCAGTCGATCACTAACATCAAGCACAAAGATAATCAACACAATTTACCTATAATGTTACTAAACCCAGGACTCTGCATTCACTATATTTGGTCTCCCACATTACACAGAAATACAATTATTTTAGTAAATATAAACTGCTAAATACCTTTTCTCATCAGCAGTATATAGCAGTCTTGTGACGTCTATCAGTGTTCAGCAGAACACTGGTTAAAACTTGTAGGAGGAGTTTTCATTCTCCCCTGATTGTTCTATGAGGCTGCAGGACCTCTGACTAGACAGTGCTGATTGACACTGTACTTATGACATGCATCCCCCCGAAAAAAAAAAAAAAAACCTCTAGCAATACACACCAAACTGAACATGCGCAACTTATCCCCAAGGCTCTGTTCTATCGGGAGATGGATTGGGGACTGTGGAAGAAAGGGGGGATCAGAGAAGACCAGATCAAAAAGCCTTTTTACACAATGCAGATTAACCCCTTAGGTTCCACAGTGAGTATAACCAGCACACTTTACTGCATATACAGACTGATTTTACTGTTGTGGGTTAGTAACACTTAGGTGAACTTAGTCGGCAATTCCCCATTTCTGATTGGTTGGTAACTTCCTATACTAAAGACCACAAAGATACTACATACTGTTCTGCCTTACCAAATAACCTCTATTACACGGTGTAAACATTTCTGTTTTGTAGAGTATTTTTTCTTCATTTCTTGCAGTGTGTCAGCTTGACACTCTACTACTCTCTGTGCACCCAATACATATTCATGAGTATGTGACTCACAAAAGCTTCCTTACTGTGATTCTGACAACCTTCTAGAACATTATCAGTTTCCCGTTTTCAGCACAAATTTGTGATTAGATCTAAATAATCCAATAAAATGAGGATCACAGAAGCTTTGGATGACCACAGACATGAGATGGTGGTCAGATGTTATAAGGATTAGTAACATGTCTACATTGCGTTATTGTGGCTTGCATTAAAGCATTAGTTCACTTTTACCAAAAAAACTGCCTATACTTGTGTCTGTAGAGGAAAAAGAAACTGTGCGGCTTTCACCACAGTTAAATAATGCCCATGCTATAGGTCAGGGGTCTCCAGACTTTCTAAACAAAGGGCCAATTTACTGTCCTTCAAAGGTTAGGGGGGCCAAACTATGGGCCAGTGGGAGAAGAAAATGTCCTGGCATCGGGATTAAACTGCCACATGATTGGTATTAGGGGGGAGTAATACTGCCCCATCGTTGGAAGGAATAGTGTCCCATTGTTCGTGTCAGTGGTTAGAATAGTGCCCTATTGTCGGTGTCAATGGGAGGAATAGTGCCCCATTATTGAGGTCAGTGGAAGGAATATGGCCCCATCATTAGTGTCAGTGGAATGAATGGTGCTCCATCATTGGTGTTAGTGGGAGAAATGGTGCCCTATCATTTGTATTAGTAGGAGGAATAGTGCCCCATTACTGGTGTCAGTGGAAGGAATAATTCCCCATCATTGGTGTCAGTGGTAGGAGTAGTGCCCCATTGTCGGTATCAGTGGTAGTAACAGTGCCCCATTATTGAGGTCAGTGGAAGAAATATGGCACCATCATTAGTGTCAGTGGAATGAATGGTGCTCCATCATTGGTGTTAGTGGGAGAAATGGTGCCCTATCATTTGTATTAGTGGGAGGAATAGTGCCCCATTACTGGTGTCAGTGGAAGGAATAATTCCCCATCATTGGTGTCAGTGGTAGGAATAGTGCCCCATTGTCGGTGTCAGTGGGAGGAACTATGCCGCACTGTTGCAGAAAGTAGGGGGAATAATGCCTTAGGGTCCGGATAAAAGCAAGCAAAGGGCTGCAGTTTGGAGACCACTGCTATAGGTGGAAGCCATTTTCATACCTCCCGAAACCCCCAGAGATGGCATCTTCCTGTCCTATGTTACTGCTAGGACATTGCAAAGACACTCTTAGCCACTTCCAACCCCCTCTCATATACTCTATTGCCCTTGTGACAATAGGTCTGAGGTCAGCGATGCTGAGATTGAGGAGATAGTGGACCACATCCATGTTGGGGGTGTGAGAGCTCGCTTCAGTTATGATGAAGGTCAGCAGCAGGATGGAAGTGTCTTAGTATCCTTCCATGAGGCACACAGGATTATGTCATCCGTGGGAGTTCTTCAGTCAGGCTTCTAGAGCTACGTAAATGGCCTACACCTATAGCAAGGGTATTGTCCAACTTCTCTCAAAACTTTCAATCGGATTCAGTTCTGGGCTCTGGCTTGGCCATTCCAAAACTTTAATCTTCTTCTGGTGAAGCTATACCTTTGCTGATTTGGAAGTATGCTTTGGGTCGTTGTCATGCTGAAAGATGAAGTTCCTCTTCATGTTCAGCTTTCTAGAAGAAGCCTAAAGGTTTTGTGTCAATATTGACTGGTATTTGAAACTGTTCATACTTCCCTCTACCTCGACTAAGGCCCCTGTTCCAGCTGAAGAAAAACAGCTCCAAAGCATGATGCTGCCACCACCATGCTTCACTGTGGGTATGGAGTTCTTTTAGTGATGTGCAGTTGTTTTTGCGCCAAACATTTCTTTTGATATTATGGCCAAAAAGTTCAACCTTGGTTTCATCAGACCATAGCACATTTTCCCACATGCTTTTGGAAGACCTCAGATGTTTTTGCAAAATTTAGCCAGGCTTGGATGTTTTTCTATGTAAGAAAACTGGATTTTTGTACTTACTGTAAAATCCTTTTCTCTGAAGTTCATTAACAGACGCAGCTCCATATCTTCTTTAGACCATTGGGTTATGCTCCTCCCATTAGGAATAAGACACTAGGCAGGAAAAAGCTTTACCACGGCTATGGGGGCTGTCCCTGCAGGCATAACTCCACACACTCTGCTACAGCATCTAGTTTGTTTCTGTCTAGTTTAGGAATAGGACCTAGTTCCCTGCTGGGACTTCAGTCTTCGCTATTAATAGGGAAATTTGTTATTTTGTGATTTTATTTTTCACTAGTTAGAGTTCCTGGAGAACTACAAGCAACAGCCGGCTGGGTTTCGGACTGTATAATCTAAATCCTTATGGTCTCCCAGCCTGGCCAGCGAGCACGAGCAGGTTATAGTCCAGAACTAGTCCTTGGCCTTTACCACGCCTATGGGAGCTGTCCCTGCAGGCATAACCCCACACACTCTGCTACAGCATCTACTTTCGTTGCAAGCAGTGTTTAGAAGACAAAAACCCCATTTCACTCATAAGTAGAGGGACGGGTGCTGCGTCTGTCAATGAACTTCAGAGAAAAGGATTTTATGGTAAGTACAAAAATCCAGTTTTCTTGAACGTTCATCGACAGACGCAGATCCATATCTTCTTTAGATCATTGGGATGTCCCAAAGCAGTATTTTGGGGTGGAAAGACAACGCAAAGAAAAAAGTAAATCCCCAAAGGCTAAACTTAGCCAACCATGTAATATGGAGCTCAACCAGGAACAACTGGAGCTCACCTAGCAAAAATATACACCCTCAAAGAGAACAAAAAAGATTCTCTTTAAACAGCAGCCTGCAAAACCTTGCAGCCAAAGGAGGCATCCAAAGATGCCAACACATCAACTTTGTAAAATTTTGTGAACGTATGCACAGACGACCAAGTTGCCGCCTTGCAAACTTGCAGCACTGACGCCTGATGGTGAAAAGCCCAAGAGGCACTGAGCGCTGTAGTAGAATGCGCCTTCACAGGGAACGGAGGAACCTGATCCTTCAGTGAATAAGCCTAAACAACTGTCTGCCTGATCCATCTGGATATGGTCGCAGCCAATCCCTTAGGAGGTCCCTCGGTAAGGACAAATAGAGCATCTGATTTTCTGAAAAACTCAGTGGCCGCCAAGTAAACTCTGTTTGCCCGAACCACATCCAAAGAATGCAAGGCAATTTCCTTGGGGTGCTTAGGTTTGGGACAGAGTGAAGGCAGCACAATGTCTTCATTCAAATTAAAATCCGAAACCACCTTAGGAAGAAAAGACTGATTTGGTCGGAGTACTACTTATCTCTGTGGACCACCAAATAAGGTGAGTGGCATGACAACGCCGCCAATTCAGATGCTCTGCAGGCAGAAGTGATAGCAACCGAAAAGGCAACCTTCTGAGACAATGAAAGAAGAGAAATCTCCCGAATGTTCTCAAAAGGAGGTTTTTGAAGAACAGATAATACCAGATTCAGATCCCACGGAGTTAGAGGGGACCGTCTCGGAGGAGCCATATAGCGCATTTCCTGAATGAAAGTACGAATCAAGGCATGCGTAGCTAATGGCTGTTGAAAACATATAGCTGTCACAGATTTAGGAGGCTTTTGGGAGAGGACTGCAGGCTAGACTCCTGGCCACTGTCTGTGTGGAGCAATCCTCATTGGTAATCTCATCAACTCAGCCACCTGTCTTTCACACAACATATTATCTATTGTGGCGATGTGTTTACACTTTAATAATGTCTATTGTTCTTTGGGAGGTCGATGTCGGTGTGTCTAACCTAGAATGAGATCTCTGATTGTTCAGGTGGTTAATTGTGTCATCTATTGTTTGCCTGCTAGCATTCTGTGCATTCCGCCTAGGCTGATTTAAGTGCTCAGTTAATTGGCATGTTAATGATATCATGGTCAGCCCTACCTCGTTATCTATTCATTGTGGGATGTTTTGGGTAAATATTTGACTGGTCACTGAAACATTTCTCAAGTGTATAAAAGTCTGTAAGTTGGTTCAATAAACAGTTCATTCTGGTTTCACTCCAAAACTTGTACTGTCAAGTTCTTGGGGTAACTATAGCCAGATTCACGGATCCCGTGTTCCAGATTGCTTAGCAAGCAGCTTCTTGGCGGAGATACCCAGTCTGGGTGCCCTGTACCGTCACAATAGCCAAAGCCGACACTTGGCTTTGGATAGTGCCCAAAGCCAACCGCTGTTCAACCCCTTTTTGCAGAAAGGCCTAAAACCCTAGCTGCTGAAAACAAGCGAGAGTGCACCTTCAGCAATTCACACCATGAAATGTACGATTTCCACGTACGATGATATATTTTCCTGGAAGTCGACTTCCTAGACTTCAGTAGGGTAGGAATCACAGAGTCAGAAAGACCTCTATCCCTCAACACCTGTCTTTCAGCAGCCATGCTGTTAAGGCCAGCGACTGTAAAGCAGGATGGAAGATCGGACCTTGAGACAACAGATCTTGCCAGAGAGGAAGTTTTCAAGGAGCATCGGCAACCAACCTTACTAGGTCTGGGTACCAAGGCTGGCAAGGCCAGGCTTGAGCCACCAAAATGACCGGAATCCCTTCCACCTCTTTCCTGCGTAGAAGCCTTGGCAGGAGTTTCAGTGGCGGAAAGGCATAAATCAGCTGATACTGACCCCAAGGAGCCACCAACACATATGTGGCGTCGGCCTGGCTACAAACCTCAGTACCTACTTGTTGAGACAAGAAGCAAAGAGATCGACCTCGGGTTTCCCCCACCGAACACCCAGGAGATGAAACATCTCTGGGTGTAGGGACCACTCCCCTTGATCCAACACCTGATGACTCAGGTAATCCACTAGCCAGTTTTCCACACCTGGGATGTGCACAGCAGAGAGGGCTGGAACAAACGTTTCCGCCCAGGCCAGAATCTAGGCCACCTCCCTGGCTGCCAAGACACACTTGGTGCCCCCTCTGGTGATTGATGTAAGCTACAGTCATGGCATTTTCCGATTGAATCCGAACCAGCCAATCTTGCAGACGATTCGTCCAGTGGCTCAGACAAAGCTTTATTGCTCTGAGCTCCAAAACATTTATCAGCAGTTTGGAACAAAAATAACCCCTGAGGATTGGGACTTTCAACGGCAAGAATCAGGACTTGAGTATGAAAATATATAAATTTTATTACACATCTGATAAAGATAAATTATACATAATCACATATAAAGTATATGATAAAAACAAGGTCATAGATACGTCTTGGAACCAGGAGGGTCTGAGGTGTCTGGATCGGACTAGACGCGTTTCGGTCCAAATGCCTTTCTCAATGGTCCACAAAACACCAGAGCTCAGACAGATATGTAAGACCTCTGTGGAATCCAGGATGTGAGACCAAAAGGATGGGCCTAGGTGAATGAGAAAAAGGCCTTCAATTGACTATGGCCGCAAAGAGTATGTGCTAATCAAGTTGGGTCTATACAAGATAGACTTAAAGCAATATGTTGATATTTATATGGGTTTCCAAGGGAGATTTCAATACTTGTAAGCCAAATACACAGCGCCGCCATTACTCATACGCACAGACCTATACAGGCTTGACATATTCCATGTCAATAGGGATGCATGGCTGGACACGTCCCAGCATCATAAATCCATCGGGGGACATACCTATTCTACTACTATTTTACAGATGACCTGTGCGTTTCTGACCTCACTCTGGAGATCCTCGTGGGATTTTCTGTCCGTGGAGCTCCTTTCTCACTGTCATTTGCCATACCACTGTGTATTTGGCTTACAAGTATTGAAATCTCCCTTGGAAACCCATATATATATCAACATATTGCTTTAAGTCTATCTTGTATAGACCCAACTTGATTAGCACATACTCTTTGCGGCCATAGTCAATTGAAGGCCTTTTTCTCATTCACCTAGGCCCATCCTTTTGGTCTCACGTCCTGGATTCCACAGAGGTCTTACATATCTGTCTGAGCTCTGGTGTTTTGTGGACCATTGAGAAAGGCATTTGGACCGAAACGCGTCTAGTCCGATCCAGACACCTCAGACCCTCCTGGTTCCAAGACGTATCTATGACCTTGTTTTTATCATATACTTTATATGTGATTATGTATAATTTATCTTTATCAGATGTGTAATAAAATTTATATATTTTCATACTCAAGTCCTGATTCTTGCCGTTGAAAGTCCCAATCCTCAGGGGTTATTTTTGTTCCATATTCATTAGGGATGTTGGCAAGATCCCAGGTTTAAAACACAGAATTCGAATTTATCTTTTCTTTTTATCAGCAGTTTGGACTCTTCTACTGTCCAGGTTCCCTGGGCACAGAGCTTCCCCAAAACCCTGCCCCAGCCCGACAGGCTGGTGTTCGTGGTTACCACCGTCCAAAACACCGGGAGGAAGGACTTGCCCTGGCATACTGCTGGAGAATGAAGCCACCACAACAGAGCAGATTTTGTGTTGCGGCTCAACCGAATCAAATTGTCCAAGGACTTTGGCTCCTTGTTACATTTGACAAGAATCTCCCTTTGCAAAGGTCTGGTATGGATCTGAGCAAATGGAACCGCCTCGAAGGTCGATACCATCAGACCCAAGGCCCACATGCAAGTTTGCAGAGAGGAAAGATTGTTTGCCAACAACAACCGGATCGCCCCTGCAACTTCTGCAGCTTGTCCGGGGGGAGAAAGACCCTCGCCAAAACTGAATCCAGAGTCAGGCACAGATAATCCATTCTCAAGGAAGGTACCCTTTAAGAACTTCACCCATTCAGTCAGTCGTCTGTGATACCATAACATTCACAAATATTGGTTTCAATATGGAACCCACTAGCACGTGTAGATGGTGGGATAGAGACTTCACCCGTCTATCCACAGGATCCGCGAAGGCCAGGATTCTTCCACTGGAACAACAGTAGACATATTCAGCCCGGAAACCGGTTGATCCACCTTGGTGGCACGGTCCACCTAGTGGAAACTGCATCTGCCAAAGGATAACGGCATTTAAAGTGCTTAGGCACCACCAGCATGTGCTTGATGCACCACCATTGTTAATTGACAATATCATCAAAAAGTTCCAGGCAAGAAAACACCTTGCCCAATTTTCAGGATTTTCAGGAACCAAAAGACATCTGCGATCCCGACGCTGTAGATTCATCTGCCAATTTAAAGTTTCCCGCACTGAAACTATAAGTGCTTCCACCAATGCGCGTTCCTGCGTGGCAGCGGACGAGGACAGGTCCTCTACACCATCAGAATGCGAAGACACACCGACCCCTCAGGGTGGGGTGCGCCTGCGACGGCCATATCTGCCTCAGAATCTGAGGAAACTACCGAGGGAGGCGAAGGCAGAGTGCATTTGCGGCTAGCAACACTTTTACATACAAAATCTATCTTTGACACCAGGCTTTCCAAGACTGCTGTAATCGCAGAGACGGGCTGCAACCCAGAAGGTTCCGCAGACATTCCTAGGGGGGTCTGTAGGTGAAATAGTACCCTGGGACTCCATTTTACATGAAAAGATTTTAGATGAAAATAGTGCAGTGTCCCTTTAAAAGTCGCTAAATCGCAATCCCACCGCTAAATTAGCGGCATACCTAGTCCCAATCCAAAACAATCTGATAGAGTGGATGAGAAAAACCTACAGGGGACCCCAGAAACTTTACCAAACCATCCAGGAGACTGCCAGTACGTTCTTGTGAAACAGAAAGTAAAATGATCTGCCACAGGAAATGACAAGCACAGCCTGTCATAGCTAGATTTTTGTGTTACATGCCGTTTGCCTGTCCAGCATTGTGGACTACAAGTAAATGGCTGCCCCATGCATTCCTATGGGGAACTAACAAAAAATGGCTGCCCATGCATTTCAATGGGAGAAAAGAAAGCATGAATCTACAGCAAAATGGCGGTCCCCACGGCGTGCCATGCAGTCTCCCAGACCCCCAGAGGGGGTCCCAGACAAGAGGCATCAGAGGGTCCCAAGGAAGGGACCCCACCAGGACAAGACCACCCCCGCAGAAAAACGCTGCTGCGGCCACAATCTTTCCACCCCCCCGGAGGTAGGAACTGCTAAGGGTAGGGAAAAATACTTGGAGGGGGTAGGTCTAACATCCCAGAGGCCAGGGGAGCCCCGAGGGTCTGACTATTCCAGGGAGGGGGCCCATGTCCACCCTGAGACCGCCAGAGGTTGGGGGGGACAGTATTACTCACCATACCATCACGGTACCAGGTGGGTGCCACACTGAACAGTCCACCTCCCACCCGGGGTGGGGTGCTGCCAGCCAGGGGGTACGCTGCGACTCAGGGCATTCCATGTCGATCGCGTCCCAGTGAGATTTGTCCACTCGCAGGCTCGTCCCCATCCATCGGGGCTCTGTCGTGGCGAGGCCTAGTTCTGGACTATAACCTGTTCGTGCTCGCTGGCCAGGCTGGGAGACCATAAGGATCTAGAATATACAGTCTGAAACCCAGCCGGCTGTTGCTTGTAGTACTCCAGGAACTCTAACTAGTGAAAAATAAAATCACAAAATAACATTTCCCTATTAATAGAGAAGACCGAAGTCCCAGCAGGGACTTCTCTTCTCGTCTTTTCATCTATTTTGGAGGGACATCCAGTTCTTGGTAATGTCACTGTTGTGCCAGATTTTCTCCACGTGATGATGACTGTCTTCACTGTGTTCCATGGTATATCCAATGTCCTGGAAATTCTTTTGTAACCTTTTCCTGACTGATACCTTTTAACGAGATCCCTCTGATACTTTGGGAGCTCTCTGCGGACCATGGCTTTTGCGGTAGCATGTCTGTACTCCTATTTAACATGAGTTTGAGTTGCTTAATTCTAATCACATCTACATCCCCAGTTATAAGAGGGTGTGAATACTTATGCACCCACATTATTTTAGTTATTTAAATTTTAATCCCCCCCCCTAAAGGATTTCAGTTTGTTTTCAACTGAGTTGTACAGTTTATAGGTCACATTAACGGGGGAAAAAGTTCTGAAATTATTTATCTTTGTCTCATTTTTTTACATCACAGAAACTTTACATTTTAACAGGGGTGTTTAGACTTTTTATATTAACTGTGTGTGTTTATCTATCTATATATATATATATATATATATATATATATATATATATATATATATATACACACACACACACAGTGCCTTGCAAAAGTATTCACCCCTCTTGGCATTTTTCGTGTTTTGTTGCCTCACCACCTGGATTGTTTGAGGATTTGCATCATTTAATTTACAGAACATGCCCACAACTTGGAAGATGTTTTTCTTTTTTCAGAAAAAGTCAAAGTCAAGTCTCTATGAGCTTGAGCACTGGGATTTTTGCCCATTCCTCCTTGCAAAACTGCTCCAGCTCCTTCAGGTTGGATAGTTTGCGCTTGTGAACAGCAATCGTCAAGTCTGACCACAGATTTTCTATTGGATTGAGGTCTGGACTTTGACTTGGCCATTCCAACACGTTTACATGTTTGCCCTTAAACCACTCAAGTGTTGCTTTAGCAGTGTGTTTGGGGTCATTGTCCTGCTGGAAGGTTGAACTTTCGTCCTAGCCTCTGTTTAAGAATATCACCGTATTTAGCACCATCCATCTTTCCCTCAATGCTGATCAGTTTCCCAGTCCCGGGTGCTGAAAAACATCCCCACAGGATGATGCTGGCACCACCATGTTTCACTGTGGGGATGGGGTTCTTTGGGTGAGGTGATGTGTTGGGTTTGCGCCAGACATAGCATTTACTTTGATGCCCGAAAAGTTCAATTTTAGTCTCCGCAGACCACAGCACCTTGCTCTATACATTTTGGGATTCTCTCACATACCTTTTCACAAATTTAAAATGTGCCATTTTGATTTTTGCTGAAAGCAATGGCTTTCTTCTGGCCACTCTGCCATAAAGCCCAACTCTATGGCGCGTACAGCTTATTGTCGTCCTATGTACAGATACTCCAGTCTCTGCTGTGGAACTCTGCAGCTCCTCCAGGGTTACCTTAGGTCTTCTGTGCTGCCTCTCTGATTAATGCCCTCCTTGTCTGGTCTGTGAGATTTGGTGGGCGGCCATCTCTTGGCAGGTTTGCTGTTGTGCCATGTTCTTTCCATTTGGTTATGATAGATTTGATGGTGCTCCTGGCTATCATCAAAGATTTGGATATTTTTTTTATAACCTATAACCTAACCCTGACTTGTTCCTTGGTCTTCATGGCAGTGTTTGGTTAGTGGTGCCTCTTGCTGAGGTGTTGCAGCCTCTGGGGCCTTTCAAAAAAGGTGTGTATATGTAATGACAGATCATGTAACACTTAGATAGCACACAGGTGGACGTCATTTCACTAATTATGTGACTTCTGAAGGTAACTGGTTGCACCAGAGCTTTTTATGGGATTCATAACAATGGGAGTGAATACATACGCACATGCCAATTTTCTGGTTTCTATTTCTAAAAAATAGTTTTATGTATTTATTTTTCTCATGTCACTTCACCAACTTAGACTATTGTGTTCTGATCCATCACATAAAATTCAGATTAACAAAGCATTGATCTTAAGGCTGTAATGTAACAAAATAGGTAAAAATTCAAGGGGGTGAATACTTTTGCAAGGCACTGTGTGTATATATATATATATATATATATATATGTATGTATATATAAAAATGAATGGGTAGCTCTACCTGTGACGTATGCGTGCAAACATGCCTCCCAAGAAACAGTAGCAGTTGTCCAAGAAAACCAATTTCAATAGAATTCCTAGATTAGACAGTATGGGGGGGTCCGCAGAGTGCACAGCGTCTAAATATAACACACCATCATCTTATACAGAGAAGCAGTCTTATCCACCCACACATCTATGGAATAATGCACATAGCAACAGTATAGGGAGGTGACACACCGATTGCATGCGATGCTTCCTGAACATATCATTAAGCTTTCTCTTAGTAGTAGTATTAATAGTGGCATTTTCAGTATTTCATGACAGGTAATACCTATTAGGTGCGCTAAATATTTTACAGTTGTCCCAGTTAGCCTGATCATTTCAGTGGATTTACATGACAAAGGCTGACAGCAGGTTTAAAGGCTTTTATTAGCATTACAGATTTTTTTTTGCAATACTATAGACTCCTCTGGACTGCGTAAGCAACCAGTGACATTTATTGTTAGGAGCCATATTTGGCAATCCAGGCATTTCACCCACAGTTCTTTTTTTTCATTAAAAGTTCACATATTGAATATAAGTTATTAAATCAAAAGAGAAATATATTTAAATAAAACAAGCCTTGTGTGTGCGGACTTTTCAGTTTTACCGATAAATCTTTCAATGTAAATGACCTGCTTTTTGTGTCTCAATGTTCAGCTCTGCCCCGATAGTCTCCTAGGCAGATGAAATCTGACGATGGTAATTAGAGCTCAAAAGGGGAAGCCGTGCCTATTTGCCTCCTCTCCCCCTCTACTGCCACATTTGGCACCTTTCGAAGGGGGGGGGGGGGAGCGGGTACCTGTTTTTGACAGGTACCTGCTTCCACTTCCAGCCGGTCTTGCTGCAGCAAAGTCACCAGGACGTTCGGTTCCCCACCTCCTTCCCCCGTCGGGCCATTCACAAAGCGCAGCGCAATTTGTTCCCTTACAAGAACTGCGGAAGCACCTGAGAGCTGATTGAAAAATTGGCTGGGGTGCCGACATTGCGGGTTCCCTGGACAGGTAGGAGTCCTAATAATAAAAGTCAGCTGTATTTGTAGCTGCAGACTTTATTTTTTTTCTGCAGGAGCCTGGAGCTCCTCTTTTAGTTAATGGGGACGATCCTTGCTGCTTCATTCAGCAGTACATTAATACGAGTTTAACTTAAAGTGGTTGTAAAGGCTGAAGGATTTTTACCTTCATACATTCTATGCATAAAGGTAAAAAACCTTCTGTGTGCTGCTCCCCCCACAGCCCCCCTAATACCTGAACCCCAATAACAGTCAGTGAGCCAATGGGGAGAGAGCAGGGGCGGGGCCAAGCCAGGGCTCTATGTGTCTTATGGACGCATAGACCGGGGCTCAGGAGTGAGCATGCACCAGTGCCCCCAGAGCAATGGCTTGCTATTGGGGGCACTGGTCAAGGGGAAGGAGCCAGGAGCACCAGTGGGGGACCTGAGAAGAGGAGGATCGGGGCTGCTCTGTGCAAAAACCAGTACACATAGCAAGTAACTATAACATGTTTGTTATTTAAAAAAACTAGGAACAAAAAAAAAAAAAAAAAACTTCATTATCATTTGAAGTCTAAATTTATATATTGTATAATTCAAAGCTGAGAAAAACCTTCGTCAACAGACACAGAGAAAAAAAAAAAGCGAAGACAAGTATCCCTATAACTCATAAAACCTTAGAAGGTGGATAACGCCCCCGCAAAAAAAAGATGTTTTAGGGTTTGGTTACGGTGGTGTGTTTTGATCCGCTTTTAATAATGGGTCGAAAAGTGTAAAACTGGACACACACTAGTAGATTTTGAAAAGAATGGTTGTACCGAAATCCCCAGTACATTTGATGACTTGACAAACATTGTTAGAAGAAAATTACATTTTGAAAAAAGATTTAACATTCCATTCCATTTTGGAAAAAAAAAAGAAACCCACATACAGTTACAACTTGCTTTAGAAAAGGTTTCCATTCTGCTCCTTCAAGATTTCTCATCACTGCGGTCAAAAACGATTGTCAATCTTCGCTAGAGGGGGAGCCAATCAGCGGGTCCGGCGGACACGATGCCTGCGGGGCACCCGCGATCGCTTCCCATGGAGACAGAACGGCGGTCTGCCGATGTAAACAAGGCAGACTGCTGTTCTGTCAGTGATGAACACAGGAAACACCTTCTATCCTATTTAGGAACACCGGTGTCTCTGTTCGTCCAGTGAGTAAACCCCCCCCCCCCACACATTTAGAAAGCACCCCCTAGGCACACATATACCCCTTTGATCGCCCCTGGTGTTAACCCCTTCCCTGCCAGTGTCATTAGTACAGTAACAGTGCATATTTTTAGCACTGATTACTGTAGTAATGTCATTAGTCCCCTTCACAGTGTCAGTTAGGTGCCCAATCTGTCCCCACAATGTCGCAGTCACATTAAAAAAATCGCTGATCGCCGCCATTACTAGTAAAACATAAATAAAAATGACATACATCTTTCTCCCAGTTTGTAGAAGCTATAATTTTTGCGCAAACCAATCAATATACACTTATTGGGATTTTTTTACCAAAAATAAATTAGATTTTTTTAAATGTATTTATTTTTTTAATTGGGGAGGTTTTACAGCAGAAAGTTAAAAATAATTATTTTTTTTTTATAGCGCAAAAAATAAAAACCGCAGAGGTGATCAAATACCACCAAAAGAAAGCTCTATTTATGGGAAAAAAGGACATCAATTTTATTTGGGTACATCATCGCACGACCACGCAATTGTCAGTTAAAATAACGCAGTGCCGTGTCGCAAAAAATGGCCTGGTCATTAGGGGGAAAATCTTCTAGTCCTTAAGTGGTTATAAAAATATGCAAATAAATTATACTAGCGAATGGACAGCTTGAAATGTAATACAGTTGCTCAAGTCATTGAATGTTATTAATTACCTTTCCTTTTCAGTCTACAGCACTGTAATTTCCTGTAAAACCCAATGCAATATGGCCACCTGGATGTGTTCCAATATGGCCACCTGGATGTGTTCCAATATGGCCACCTGGAGGTGTTCCAATATGGCCACCTGGAGGTGCTCTGTATACAGATGGTGTACAGAACGCCCCCTAGAAACATAATTTCCTGCTTGTGTGATTGGCTCACTGATTTTCCCAGAAGTCTGCACTAAGATACAAGTCAGATTTTTGGCATCCCCTGCAACAAGAATATAACTTTTGGTGAGATACTCCCAATAGGAAATCGTGCCTTAAGTGGGGTACACACTATAAGAAAATCTGGCAAACAATCCTCCGATTTTATTTGTTGTTTCACGGCAGGTCGAAACTGAGGAAGGAAATACAAAAATTCTCGTAGGACTTTTTTTTGTTTTTATTATTTCTGATCATGCAGTTTTTCGTTTCAGATTTTTTTGTTTGAAAATGGTACACAATAAAACAAAAATTGTTTGTTCTGTTCCCGTACGAGAAAAATATGTCCCTTCAGAATTTTCATTTGGAAAGTCTGAACCGGCTGTCAAAAGTTGTGTACACAATATCAGAAAATTGTATGATTATTCCACGGACAAAAATGTTTGCCCGATTTTATAGTGTGTATGAGCCTTAAAAGGGATGCAGACCCTTCCAATTTCCTCATCTAAAGGTGCAGCAGCTGATTGATAGTTAAAAACACTCCCATACAGATCCACTTAGCACATAGACACATGTAGGAATCTGCAACAAAGTTTCGTAAAATTCCATCAATTTACATAGATCACCCAGAGGGGAATGTTTTTTTTTTCTCAACAAAAGTGAAGTTACTCTTTAAGGATATTTGGATTCATCTGGCTGAACACCTGCAGGGATCAGATCATTTCAATGTAAAACAAAGGTACAAATTTCCAACTCTACGATATTTCTCAATTATCTGGTAGAATTAAATGTCCAGGACTCCAGGTTGTGTGGACAGCACTGATTCAGTGACATACACATTTATCATCTATAACTGTCCAACTTGGAGAATGGTGGATGGTGGAGGGTCTTTGCACCCACTGGTTGGGCAGGATCAGGCTGAAGGAGATACAGTGGCTGCTTTATTCTATAGGGCCATGTTATTTATCTGTGTATGCAGTATGAATTCAGCACCGTCTGTATATCATGGGTGTTGTTTAGACCTGAGCAGCTTTTTTACTTTTATTGTATCCCGCAAATCTGGCTCTATAGTTCTGAGACTGTTTACCCCTTTGGTAATATTGTATATGTATATTAGGTGAAATAGGTCTCATTCATAGTAGATAAATGCAGTAGTAGTTACCTGGGAAGTATACACAACTTAGTGGTTTCGCAGATCACTGCTTCCTGCGTTTAGATACTACTGCGTTAAAAGCTAAATATAAAAATTTGAGAACAAGTCTCTTCTGCAATAAAGAACACTTGCATGCTTTCTCACAATCCTCAGCAGAATGTACACTGAGATGTGCATGTGCAGCTCAGTTTACATTCCGGCACACTGCCAGTGTGCTGGGGTGACTGCACTCATGCACGGGAGTGAGGTCATCCTGCGCCGGCCAATTTCAATGGCAAACGACTGGAACACGGAAGAATTCAGGGAGAAGATGCCAGTGCTGGTAAGGGATCTTGTGGCCACCTAAATATTGGAACTAAGGTAAGGAATCGTGCCTTCAGTTCCGCTTTAAATGAAGTTTAGTCCGTTACATACAATTATCTGTGTTTAGAGAGTCTAATTGGATTCTGGATGATCAGAATTCTTTTTTTTTTCTCCAAAATGCAGCTAAACTGACCACACCGAAACACAGGTGTGCCTGGCACTATTGAAAAATGACTACATGTATTTAAAAAACGTCCTCTAAATAAGAACAGGTTTGACAGTGCCAGTGTGAATAAGCCCTAAAAGGATATACGAAGTTCACTTTTCATAACATGTTACATCCGTATTCAAGGTGTAACATAAGTTCCAAATCAGCAGCCCCACCTCCCCAAGCCCACGTTGTGACAGCGGGCGAGGGATCTTCTGCTTGCACTCGCTGTCACAACCACTTAAGCCCCGGAAGATTTTACCCCCTTCCTGACCAGGGCCTATTTTGCAATTCGGCACTGCGTGACTTTAACGGACAATTGCGCGGTCGTGCGACGCTGTACCTTAACGAATTTGGCGTCCTTTTTTTCCCACAAACAGAGCTTTCTTTTGGTGGTATTTGATCACCTGTGCGATTTTTTGATCATGCGCTATAAACAAAAAAAGAGCGTAAATTTTGCAAAAATAATATTTTTCACATTTTTTTATATGAAATTCCCCCCCAAAAAAATTTAAAAATCAAAATTTTTTAACATTTTAGGCCAATTTTTTTTTTTACCATATGTTTAAAAAAAAAAAAAATCGCAAAAAGCGTATTTTGATTGGTTTGCGCAAAAGTTATTGCGTTTACTAACAAAGGGAAAGATTGTCATTTTTGTTGTTTTTTTTTTAACGCGTAATGGCGGCGATCTGCGATTTTTTTTGCGGGACTGCGACATTGGGGCGGACAGATCGGACCCTTGACTGACATTTTTGACACTTTTGGGGTTACCAGTGACATTTCTACAGTAATCAGTGCTATATATATGCACTGTTACTGTAAAAATTACACTGGCAGTGAAGGAGTTAACTGTATTGGAGAGGGAGGGGTTAAGTGTGTCCTAGGGGCATGCTTCTAACTGTGATTGGCTGTAGCTGTGTGTGTAAGAACAGTGATCAACGGTCCTACATAGTAGAACCGTTTGATCATCATTCTTACACAGGGAGAACTGACAGGCGGCTCTGTTTACATTAGCCGCCTGCCTTTCTCCCGCTGTCACGGACGATCGCGGACCCGATGGCGGACATCGGGTCCGCCAGGCACACGCGCGGGGGGGGGTCTGTGACCAAGCGGGAGCGCGCCTCCGGCGGCGCGCACTCGCTCCCCACACCCTTACAGGCTAGCAACATGGATCTACGTCGCTCTGCCTGTAAGGGGCTGACTGCCGACGTAAATAGTCGTGCTGCATTTGGCAAGTGGTTAAAAGAGTGCAGCTAAGCATAGCTGTGTCATTCATTGACAGAGTTCTGTGGATGAGAGAACTACAGCTGTCAACCATTGCAGCCAATGAATTACAGAGAGCGCTGGTGAGCACTCTAATAGTTAATTGATCTTCCCGCCATTCATTAACTGCCTGCCCATACGAAGTATGAGAAGACAGCTGAACTGACAGTCTGCAGGAGCCTGACACTGCACCATGTTTTTTTAAGGTGAATTTCGTCTTTAAATGATCCCAATACAATAACAATGCTACAGACAAAGTTTCTGACCTTAGGCAGAATCTGTATAATTTAAAATACTAAAAAGTTTATGTAAATACATTCTGAATATGAAAGTCCGAAGTTAAGGATTGGCCTGAGAGGGATAACTGACAGTTGTCCAACTTAAACAATTCATTGCATTATGTGCAAATCAGGAATTCCTGTCTTAAATACAGAGTGAGCGTATAAATATATAGCAGTGTGCAGTGTGTTAACTGTGACACTGACTGAATTAAGAGATTCCAAAAAAGCTCGAACATCTACAGATCCCAACCAGAAAGCAGCGCAAGTGCAAAAACATGTGGGATGTGGGCAAATATAAAACTGCAGGCTTCGGTCATTAGTCTAGTTAAAAATAAAGCAAGTCTATACTGGGCTGAATTACGTAAAATACAGAGGTCATGTTATATATGATAGACACAAAGACTATATGCCATATAGCCATGTTGAGGGCCTTTGTTCACATGGGTGCCATCCTTTTCTGCCCTGAATCCGTAGCTGATCGCTTTTCAGAGAGCACTTGACAGGTGGCTGAAAACGACGGACCATGGCATCGCAATGGTGTACATCGCACATGGCTGTGCCGTGGCCCCATTCACTTGAATAGATCACATTTAGCAGTGGTAGTGCCCGCCCAACGCAACAGGGGGGTTTAATTTTTGCCACATCATATATACAGCCTTGAGCGGCTACATGTTCTTCTTTAGGTAGAAGGGTGGTAAAAGCACCTGTTTTTACTGCCACTTGGCCGTACTGCTGTGCATTTAAGTAATTAAATATATTTTTTAAAAAAACAAAACGATAAGCAGTGGGTTTGATTCTGCTTAGAGTGCCCATAGACATCAAATGGTGGTCAGAAAATAGGAAACTATCAAAAAGACAAATTATCAATTCTTGTCCCCAACAATACTTCAGGTATATGAACTAAAAGTTCCCTGTAGCACTCTTATGTCAGAAATAACAGGGACATGGTCTTGTCTGCCCCAGGCTATGGTGGTTCATAGACCAGTTGGTATCTGGTACTGCCAGAATTGCTGGTGTCAAAAAAAGGCATCTAATGGAACTTTTACATGCTGATAAACTAAAAATCTGCACAACTGCAAGCTTGTAATGTTTGGCATCCATCCAGTTCCAGTAATGCTAGGCTTGCTTGAATGTTATAGACATAGCGATAACCAATCAACTAGCTATTTTGCTCCAGTGCTTTGAGACGTAGTGTTAGATTAAAATACACTGTTCATTATTTATGAATATTAAGCATCCCAGTCACCACTCATATATTCACTTCTCTCCTCATCATCGGAGTCAGCTGATGCTTTCTTCATCCTTTGCATGGCTTCTTTAATATTTCGCTCTAGTTCATTTTCTGGATCTTTGATCGCAGGTTGTTGGTGTACTTTCCGGAGCTTTACTCCTTGTCGGATGGCTGTTAGTATACTGTCTCTTACATCGATCGAGGTTTGTGGTTGCTCCACTCTTCGTAGATGACTTTCACCTCTTTTTAATGATGCCAATACTTCTTCCATGGAACCTACAAAAACAATCAAACATGTTCAGAGACATCTCATGTTTCATCTGCTGCTCATTCTGTCTTTAAAACTGTAAAATTACCTTACTGACTGGCTATCAAGTGTCCTTCTACAGACTACTGAAGGGGTCACTCATTTATTGGTGGAGATCTGAGCTTACACCCTTCTGTAAATTACTTTTAATCAAAGGTCACGATCGAACAACAAACATTACCTTACCGGAAAAGTCCAAAGCTACCTTACATGACCATACCTATATGTCTTTACAGCTTTGCCTATGTTTAAAGGGAATCTGTCAAGATAGAAGTATAGGAACTGCCATTGCTACCTGTTTTTTAAAACATATTCTTCAGAGCTGACCTTTTTTCTTAGGGCTCTTTCACACGGGCGATCCGATCAGATCCGCCTGTCAGTTTTTTAGGCGGATTTGATCAGATCCTCCATGCAGCTCTATGGGGCAGCGGATGTCAGCGGAGACACTCCGCTGACACCCACTGCCATCCGCATCCGATCCTGTCCGTGAAATCTGGACGGATGGAAACCCTATTTTTCCATCCGTTCAGGGATTGCATTGGATCGGAGTGGACAGGCGGTCTGCTCTCATCCGATCCCCCATAGAGAGCAGCGGGAGCTGCGACACCTCCCTCTCCACACTGCAAGCAGAGACGGAGCTGTCATCCGCCGGCTCAGCGGGGATCGGCGGATCAATCCCCGCTGAGCAGCACGGATCCGCCTACGGAGGCGGATCTATGTGAAAGAGCCCTTACATCAATAGCAAGCCATCGGCCTGGAACAAACATACGCATAGAAGATGCCCTACCATCTGGCCTGAACATGCTTGTGACACACCAAGTAGTAAAGAAAGGATCAGGAAAACAGCCATAGACATCTCTCTCCTATAAACAAGGTAGCAATTACAGCTCCCATACATCTGGCCTAAAACAATATCATAAAAAAAGCAATTTCCTTTTTTGGTTGATAGAAATTTAAAAGAAAAGTACAGACTTAAAAAAAGCCAAAACATTTATACTCACCTAGGTGGATTAAGCATCGAACCAATGCTGCATTTTTCCCCCTGCCAGTTCTGCAGTAAGAACTGAGTGATCAAACACCACTGATCATTCAGTTCTCCCCTCCACTCTGAGCAGAGAGCCATGACTGTCAGTCTCCGGTGATCTGCTCTGTGTCTCCAGCGCTCACTGGAGCAATGGGCTGTGGAGGGGGGTTGGGGGGTTGGCTCAGGTTCTTGGCGGATTGCTGAGAGGCTGAGCCAGCTGCCGGTCCAGGCTTCTGGGTGGATACTAACCATATGGTCAGGATCTTTCCTGAGCCTTTAGCCCGCTGTCAGCTGAAAACAGTTCATGGGAGTACAGAACAAACTGCACTCCTGTGACCTACAAGAGAAGTATAATCAAGATAGCTTTGGAAATACTTCTTTAAAACAATGGACCACACTCAGGGATTCATGAGATATCTGTATTTGGGTTTATTTCCCCTGGTCTTCACAGCAGATTTCACCTTTAGAAGGAGTTCCCACTCACTTTTGTGCAGGAACACTGAAAAACGCCCAAGTGGTCAAGGACAGAGTTTTAACCGCTTGCCGACCGCCGCACGACTATTTACTGCGGAGGTCAGCCCCTCACAGGCAGAGCGACGTAGTACTACGTCGCTAGCCTGTGAGGGTCTAGGGAGCGAGCGCGCGCTCCCGTGCGGTCACGGACCCCCCCGCGCGATCGTCGGTGCAGAGGGAGAAAGGCAGGCGGCTGATGTAAACAAGCCGCCTGTCATTCTCCCCTGTGTAGGAATAGTGATTATACGGTTCGACTATGTAGGACCGTTGATCACTGTTCCTACACCTCAAGCCACGGCCAATCACAGTTATAATCACGCCCCTAGGGACACACATAACCCCTCCCTCTAAAAAAAAGTTAACCCCTTCACTGCCAGTGTAATTTTACAGTAACAGTGCATATGTATAACACTGATTACTGTAGAAATGTCACTGGTAACCCCAAAAGTGTCAAAAATGTCAGTCAAGGGTCCAATCTGTCTGCCGCAATGTCGCAGTACCGCGAAAGAAAAAAAAAAAAAAAAAAAAAAAAATCGCAGATCGCCGCCATTACGCGTTAAGAAAAAAAAACAACAAAAATGACAAAAATCTTTCCCTTTGTTAGTAAACGCGATAACTTTTGTGCAAACCAATCAAAATACGCTTTTTGCGATTTTTTTTAACCAAACATATGTAGCATAAAACAAATTGGCCGAAAATGTTAAAAAAATTTTGATTTTTAAATTTTTTTTTGGGGGGAATTTCATATAAAAAAAATTTGAAAAATATTGTTATTTTTGCATGATCAAAAAATCGCACAGGTGATCAAATACCACCAAAAGAAAGCTGTTTGTGGGAAAAAAAGGACGTCAAATTCGTTTAGGTACAGCGTCGCACGACCACGCAATTGTCCGTTAAATTCATGCAGTGCCGAATTGCAAAATAGGGCCTGGTCAGGAAAGGGGTAAAATCTTCCGGGGCTTAAGTGGTTAAATATCACAGGGAGATGCCAGACTTCACCTACAACTAAATATCTTTCTTTGGGTGGACTGATCCTTCACATGATTAATCCACCCAAAACTTATATTTCAGAATTGTGCAGACATTGGCAGGTTACATACTGTTCACCTTTTTTAGGGGCTCTGACAACAAGATTTTCACCCATTAAATTTGGGAGCCGTCTCCTGAGCCAATTTCTAATTCATTATTGAGACTGACAGGAAAGTGAAGCTCCATGTGAGGGGAAACAGTAATTACATGGCAAGATTGACTTAAGCTAAAAAAAAAAAAAGACTGACTTAAGCTGGCCGCTCACTGATCGAGATTCTGGAGACTGACTGAATTTTGATCAGTGTGTGGGCTCCCCCGCTTGTCAGAAGTTGGCTGTTTAAATGACTTCTGTCAAACGGGACGTATAGAAAATTTTACAACGACCAACTAATCAACTGCACCTCCCTATCAGTGTATTCTGACATTAGTGGAGGCTGCTGGCAGAATACAATATCCTATCGGTGGGATTCCTCTGTCCCCCTCATTTGTGCGAATGGAGGAATCTATTTTTCACTAACAGTGTATGTCCAACTTAACCACTTCAGCTCTGAAAGATTTACCCCCCTTCATGACAGGCCATTTTTTGCGATATGGCACTGCAATACTTTAACTGACAACTGCACGGTCATGCGACACTGTGCCACTTTGTGGTATTTGATCACCTCTGTGTCTGGCCCGACAACGGCCGACAATTTTGAAAAAATTTTTTACTTTCTGCTATAAAACATATCCAATTAAAAAACATGTAAAAAATCAAATTTCTTTATCAATTTAGGCAAATATGTAATATTTATTCTGCTACATATTTTTGGTAAAAAAAAAAAATCCCAATAAGCGTATATTGATTGGTTTGCATAAAAGATTTAGCGTCTACAAACTATGGGAAATATTTCAAATGTGAAATCTGAAGAAAGCATATTCTTCTATAGTGTGGTTTTGTCTCAATTAAAAGTACTTACAAGTGTAATTTCTGTCTGCTGCTTCCTTAACCACTTAAGCCCCAGCCCTATTTCGGACACTTTTTGTTTACAAGTTAAAATCAGTATTTTTTCCTAGAAAACTACTTAGAACCCCCAAACATTATATATATTTTTTAGCAAAGACTCTGGAGAATAAAATGTCGGTCATTGCAATATTTTTTGTCACGCGGTATTTGCGCAGCAGTCTTTAAAACGCCATTTTTTTGGAAAATGTACAAAAAAATCACATTTCACTGCATTTAAAAAATACTAAACAGTAAAGTTAGCCCATTCTTTTTGTATATTGTGAAAGATGATGTCACGCCGAGTAAATAGATACCCAACATGTTACGGTTTAAAATTGTGCACACCCGTGGAATGGCGACAAACTACGGTCAATAGAAATCTCAATAGGCGACGCTTTATAATTTTTTAACGGTTACCACGGTTTTAACGGTTAAATTATTGCTCACGTTCTGGCGATCGCGGCAATACCTCACATGTGTGGTTTGAACAGTGATTTAATTTGCGGCTTGACTTCCGTATACGATTTCTTTCGTGCGCGAGCTAACGGTGACGGGGGCGGCTAAAATTTTTTTTTCCCATTTATTTTATTTTTTAACTTTATCACAGGTTTTTTAAAAAAAATAAAAAATCTGATCACTTTTATTGCTGTCACAAGCAATGTAAACATCCCTTGTGACACCAATATGCAGTGACAGGTACTCTTTCTGGAGGGATCGAGGGTCTAAAAGACCCTCGACCCCTCCACTACACTTCCATGTATGCAAAATGCCAAAAACGGCATTTTTGCATACAGTCGTTTTTTAAATCTGCCGCCTTTTGCAGCAGAGTAACCGGAAGTGACGTCATGGACGCCACCTCTGGGTTACGTCATCAGAGACCCGATCGAAGCCGCTTGGTGGGACGGGAGGCCCGGGCAAAGTCTGGGAAGGCGGCGAAAGGGGGGGGGGGGCGTCCCCTCCTGCTCGCCGACCGTCGGCTCTAAACCACAGTACCGGGATGGTGCCTCTAGCTAGAGGCATCATCCTGGTATAACCCCGCAAAGTCTGCCGACGTAGCCCTACGTCACTTTGCGGTAAGTGGTTAAGACACAACCCCCCCGCCCCACATTGTCTCATAATGAAACATGCACAGCTGAGGCTGTCAATCACCTGCAGCATGCTGGGTGGGGGGGGGGGGGGTTCAGCTGTGGGGCAGTCTCCGGGGATTGCTTGGTGTCAGCATTGACTGTCAGAAGTGATTCATGGACATAGCAGAGGGAGGAGAGAGCAGACAGAAATCTCACGAGATTCTTTGGATTGAGACAAACACACACTATAGAAGGATATACTTTCTTCATTTTTCATTTCAAGGCTTTTCAACCACTTTAAGTCTCAGTTTTGTGTGGCTGACTCTTCAGTGTACTTTTTACTAAAGCCCCGTACACACCTAGCGATTGTCGGCCGCAAATATTCGGCGGCCGACCGATCGGCCGATTGTAGGCTTGTTAGTATGAAGCTTCCGACAGCCGACAGCGCATTTTCGGCCGAACAGAATCTGTCGTGTAGGCATTAAAATTTTTGTAGGCCAACACCAGAACGGCCGATTGTTCGCCAGTCAGTACAGATTTCGGCCGACAGACAGCAGATTTGCAAGACTGGGCATGCTCAGAAAAGAAAAAAGACAAGGAAAGTTAACCATCACATGACATCACTTCTGCAGTCAGCTGTTGTTGGCCGACAAAATTCGTGTGCAGTCTTTTGCACTTTTCAGCGGACAGGACAGCCCTGGACAAAAGACGGCCGATCGTTCGGCCGACGATCAGTACGTGTGTACGGGGCTTTACTTATAATCCTGTAGCCAAGTTTCAGTCTAGTCTTTACCAAATGTCACATAAAAATGTGATTGATACAAAAGACTGCTTCCTTAATATTAGGTTTATATGCACACAAACATTTTTGAGGCTTTGGAAATGTTTATTTTCCAGAAAAAGCTGCGCCCTGTTTACTGCAGCTGTAAATGCTTTTGAATTATAATGTATGTACATTAAAAATGTAAATTTTCTCTTACCTATACATTGATTCGGATTTGCTTTTAGGGAACCGGGTGTGTATTTATTTTCAGATTTTTCAACCTCCATCAGTTCAGGCCCGCTACGATTTAAAGTCTCTTCTGAACGAGGTAGTGGAGCTTGCACCGATAAAAGAGCACTCATTGGTGGAAGAGGAGGAGGAGGTGGTGGTGGTGGTGGAAGCAGATGAGGAGGCCCTGGAGGAAGAGGAAGTGGCGGTGGTGGAGGAGGATTATGCGGGGGTAGGAAATGATTGCCTGGATTTATGGGGTCAGTACTTGGGGTTCCTTGTCCAACATTTCCTTTCTGCACAAAGATCTGAACAGGAATATCTGCTGGACCTCTTCTGGCTACCCGGGAGGGATTTAAGCTCTCTGGAGGTTTACTGGGGAGCCGAGGTTGTACTCGCAAGGTTTTCAGTATCCCAGGAGATTCTTTCTTCTACAGCAAAAGACACAAAGAAAAATGTTCCATTAACAAATACAACCCTTGCATCATTTCACATTTATTTCCCTCTGCTGCAAGAGAACATGACTGTGCACAACTTGAACACAGCAATTTAACACTCACATCTTTAAAGGATTTTAATCGCTGTAGCGTTTTTTGACGTTCCTGATCGACCCACTCCTTTTTCTTCCTCGCCTCTTCTTTTTTCTTGTCTCTTTTCTGTCGTAACACAAAGAGAGCTGTTAAAGTGTCTCCCACACACAGTTTTAAATGGAGCAGAAGCCTATGAGTTGGCGTGAAAACAAACTATATTCATAGACAGGGTACTCACCATCTGCACAGTATGATGCTGCTGGAGCCGTTTCTGGTTTTCCTGGTACTGCCTCAGTTTAACTTCCTGGGTCTCCATGCACTGATCCTAAAATCAGGAGTAAAGGACACACAAGGGTTAACTTGCTTATGGTCCTGGGGCACAATTTTACTGAAATCTATAACATGGCAACCATATACCCCTTTTCTGGGCCCAAAAAAAAAAAAAAAAAAAAAAAAAGGATATGCTTTAAAAAAGAAACACACATGAAAACACTATTTCTTCTGGTGGGTGGTGTGGTGCCACGGTTTATTTCCCTGAATTAAACTAGTGCCTAATATTTAAAGCGGAGTTCCACCCAAAAGTGAAACTTCCGCTTTAGGGAGTCCTGACCCCCTGACATGCCACATCTGGCATGTCATTTTTTTTGGGGGGGGGGGAGCAGGTACCTAGTTTTGACAGGTACCCGCTCCCACTTCCGCTCGGAGCGCCGCGGCGCCCTGAACGGAAGTTCTCCTCTCCCCCTCCCTCCCTGCAATCTTCTGGGACACGTCAGAGGTCCCAGAAGATTGCCGGCCAATCAAGACGCGCAGCGCGACTCGCGCATGCGCAGTGGGTACCCGGCTGTGAAGCCGCAAACTGTCACAGCCGGGTTCCCACAGCAGTGATGCCGGCGCCGAGGGAGAGGATCGATGCTTCGGGCGTCCGCATCGCTGGACCGTTGGACAGGTGAGTGAATGGCTGGAACTCCGCTTTAAGACTAAAAACTTCAAATTCTTAAAGTGTACTTCAACTTTTGTATGAAAAAAGGATTGAGTGTGAATACCCAATCACCCAGCGCTTACAAAATTATGCGGCAATATTTCATGTGCATATAAATACCATAAAAATTGGGAGCAGCTGCCTAAAATATAAAAGCATATAAAACAAGGTGTGTACCACAAATGATAAACACAGGCTGCGCTCAATAAAATGCTCTATATACATATAAAGCTCTCTTTAAATATAGTTCATGCGTGAGATAGTGGGGTATAGTCCACTATGAAGAAAGTCCATCACCCTGATACAGATCCAATGGGGTTGTGAAGAAAATGTGTGCTCCTTACAGCAAATGAGCCTCCACCACACCTCGTGTTCCACCCAAAGGGTAATGCTCTTACCAGATTCCAAAATGTCACAAGCCCATCAGAGTGATGATATCTCTCTTAACACCACCGGACTCAGCCTACACAACCTCATTCACGATTGCAATGTCCGCCGATCGTCATAGGTGCAAGGGAAAAAAGGCGCATATAGGGCAATATCGTTCAAACAAATGACAACCTTTATTCTCAAATCCTCTCCCCTTACACTCACATGCAAACAGCAAACAAACAGCGTATCATATGTAGACAATCAGAGGTCCGCCGGCCGCTTACCGGACTCCCGCGAAGAGTTCAGCGTCCCGGAAGTTGCCGATCAGTGTGGCTGGACGGCGTCTCGTTGTCTGGGTGACCGCGCAAGTCACCGCCCTAACGCGTTTCGTCAGAGACTTCTACGGAGGGCGTGCTTGCGCGGTCACGTCACTCCCATTTATCGGATGCGGCCGCCCTACGTTAACCACCTCAGCGCCAGCGCGGCTGATGCGGTCATGGTTGACGGCGGCAGAGCCGACTTAAAACACATCATTAGATTGCTGCGGAAGCTCTCAATCTTAATTACGATATCAATAGGGCGTTAGTTACCGGTAATGGATGAGTGATGCCACCCTAATCCTCCCGGCACTTCGTACTCTCATTATTCGTTGACATCGTACAAGGATTGTTATAATATCGTTACGTCTATGTGTGCAAAGATGGCCGATATCAGCTTATTGGTAGACATTACTATATGCCCACATTCTAACTTCCTCTCACAATGCTGCCCTATACTGCATGTGTGAGGTGGCGGACATACATGTATGTCACATCAGCTGAATGATTCGGTTTGTCCATCTAGATCACAAATAGATCTAATTACTAGCCCTTACATTACATACAATTAAAATTCATATGAACATAAACATGTATTAAGATCTGCTATTAATTACACATGCTTATACAGTATGCACATATTGGACCCAATATCTTATAAAATATCTATAGTTTTGAAACAAACTAATATGTTAGGCACCATATAAAATGCAAAGCAAAAGGCCTGAGATCCTCAAACCTGGGGTGAAGAACGTCAAATTCTGGCCTGATGCATAAACTGAATATTAAAATCAAACTAAAAAATATTCAAAAAATTGATTAAAATTATACGCACTTATTAATGCTATTTTTTAAAATGCTATTTTTTAAAATCATTGGACCAAAGCTTACTTTAAAATTGGTATGAAGTACCATTGATTATCGGAGAATATACCTAAACAACTAGATTTGACATTGGAAAACTAGACATATTTGATCTTATCTATAGATGTTTTTAGTAATCACTTATAAAGCAATTTACGTCTAGTTCCACGTTCAAACCTTTAGGCTGCAAAACATCTGTCAGGTAGATCCAATAGGTCTCCCTCCGTGACAGCTCCCTGACCATGTTGGATCCTCTCCAATTGGGGTGTATCCTGTCTACTCCCCAGAATTTCAGGCCTGATGGATCTTTATTATGCTTCTGCCTGAAGTGAAGAGGTACGCTGTGATCTTTGTCACCTTTAATAATCTTGGCTATATGCTCGGACACTCTTTTAGTAAGGGTTCTTTTCGTGCGTCCGATATACATAAGGCCACATGGACATTCTAAGCAGTATACAACGTGAGTTGTTAAACACGTAATACAATCCTTAATGTCAAACTGCTGCCCATTTGCACTAGATGTAAAGTTTCTTATTCCGCGTACAGTCTCTTTCACCTGCTTACAGGAGGTGCATCTGCGGCATGCATAGAATCCCTCGCGGTCAAAAAACATTTTCGGCCTTGTGGGAGGATCTATGATTTTTTGTACTATTTTATCGCCAAAAGATGCACATTTCCTGTATATAAAGATGGGGTTCTGGGGAATCACTTTTCCAAGTAGTTTGTCCATACATAGGACACCCCAATGTTTTTGGAAGATACCCTCAACTTCTTTATATTGTTCACTATAACTGGATATAAAACCCCACTCATGGCTGTTGCTCTCAACGGGGACCTTGTCACGCAGACAATGTTCTTGCGAGTAACCACCCACTTCCTGTCTGGTGGTTTCCAGGATGGATGGAGAATATCCCTTTTCCATGAAGCGATCTTTAAGAAGTTGAGATTGTGTAGCGTAATCTTCATCCCTGGTGCAGTTCCTCCTAATGCGGAGGAACTGGCCCTTCGGGATGTTACGCAACCATTTAGTATGGTGTCCACTGTACATGGGAAGGAAACTATTCCTGTCGGTGGGTTTGAAGTACGCTTTCGTACCCACCTCACCGTTTTGCAGAAATATCTCTACATCCAGATAGTGAATACTCATCTGGCTCCAGCAGAAATCTAATTTGATGTTATTTGTGTTGCTATTTAGATACTGCATGTATTCGCCTAATGACTGTTCAGTACCCCTCCAGATCAAGAACAAGTCATCAATGTATCTTTTGTATAACACCAATTCAGATTTCTGATTACAGTAAACAAAGCGATCCTCCCACTCACTCATAAAGAGATTGGCGAGGCTGGGGGCATACTTAGCCCCCATCGCCACGCCTTTCTTTTGAGTGTAGAAGTCGCCCCCAAACCAGAAGTAGTTATTAGACAAACAAAAAGATAACAGATGACTTATGAATCTTTTTTGCTGATCTGGTAGGTCTTCCCTCTGACTGAATGCCCAATTAAGGGCCAGGAGAGCGTCCTCGTGTTGGATCACTGTATAGAATGAGGCAACATCTGCCGTCACTAAGAATACATCTCCTGTATCCAGTCCCTCTATAGTCCTCAATGTTTTTAAGAAATCTTTCGTGTCTTTAAGGTAAGATTTAGTACAAACTACAGAGTCTTGAAGGAAATGATCAAGGTATTCTCCAGCTCTAGCCGTCACGGAGTTAATGCTATTCACTATTGGTCGAGGTGGTGGGTCGTTGACATTCTTGTGAATTTTGGGGCGCGTGTATATGGTTGGCACCCTGCTGAAGCTTGGTGTCAAATATCGCTTCTCCTTTTTAGTCAACACCCTACTATCATAACCATATGTGATAAGCTCCGTCAGTTCATTTCGTGATGACTTAGTGGGATCCCCTGCTAATTTTTGATAGGTGTCGGTGTCTGACAGCATCTCGATTACTTGATTGTGATAGTGATCCTTTTGCATGATCACCACACCCCCACCCTTGTCTGCAGGGCGTATGATTACATTTTTTCGTTTTTCCAACTACTCAAGTCCCTCCTGTATATGTCTAGGATTGACATTATTTCTTGGTTCAATACTAGCTAGATCTTTCAGGACGAGTCGTTTAAAAACATCGACACAATGGTTGGACGGTTGCGCCGGGTTAAATAAAGATTTATTCTTTAACCCTCTGTCCAAACCAATTGTGTATGTGGGTTTATTAGTAAGCTTTGGTCTACTGTCATTCAAATAGTATCTTTTAAGATTCACTTTTCAGCCGTTCCTTCCAGACCCCGAAATGAGGAATCCCAATGTCCAATGGAGGGAACATCAGGACTCAAGAGGACCTCAAATAGGGGAAAATTCAGAGGATGTAGAGCAGGGAGGAGGACCCACCAAAAGGAAAAGGGTAAAGGATTAGGTGGTATATATAATCTTGCTGGCATCACCCTTAGTAATAAAGAAAAAAACATCCTAAACGCAGGCCTTAAGTGTGCGGCAAAAAGATCACTTGGAAAATTTGGTGTATATATGGATATACACAAGTTTATCCGAAAAGTGAATCTTAAAAGATACTATTTGAATGACAGTAGACCAAAGCTTACTAATAAACCCACATACACAATTGGTTTGGACAGCGGGTTAAAGAATAAATCTTTATTTAACCCGGCGCAACCGTCCAACCATTGTGTCGATGTTTTTAAACGACTCATCCTGAAAGATCTAGCTAGTATTGAACCAAGAAATAATGTCAATCCTAGACATATACAGGAGGGACTTGAGTCGTTGGAAAAACGAAAAAATGTAATCATACGCCCTGCAGACAAGGGTGGGGGTGTGGTGATCATGCAAAAGGATCACTATCACAATCAAGTAATCGAGATGCTGTCAGACACCGACACCTATCAAAAATTAGCAGGGGATCCCACGAAGTCATCACGAAATGAACTGACGGAGCTTATCACATATGGTTATGATAGTAGGGTGTTGACTAAAAAGGAGAAGCGATATTTGACACCAAGCTTCAGCAGGGTGCCAACCATATACACGCTCCCCAAAATTCACAAGAATGTCAACGACCCACCACCTCGACCAATAGTGAATAGCATTAACTCCGTGACGGCTAGAGCTGGAGAATACCTTGATCATTTCCTTCAAGACTCTGTAGTTTGTACTAAATCTTACCTTAAAGACACGAAAGATTTCTTAAAAACATTGAGGACTATAGAGGGACTGGATACAGGAGATGTATTCTTAGTGACGGCAGATGTTGCCTCACTCTATACAGTGATCCAACACGAGGACGCTCTCCTGGCCCTTAATTGGGCATTCAGTCAGAGGGAAGACCTACCAGATCAGCAAAAAAGATTCATAAGTCATCTGTTATCTTTTTGTTTGTCTAATAACTACTTCTGGTTTGGGGGCGACTTCTACACTCAAAAGAAAGGCGTGGCGATGGGGGCTAAGTATGCCCCCAGCCTCGCCAATCTCTTTATGAGGGAGTGGGAGGATCGCTTTGTTTACTGTAATCGGAAATCTGAATTGGTGTTATACAAAAGATACATTGATGACTTGTTCTTGATCTGGAGGGGTACTGAACAGTCATTAGGCGAATACATGCAGTATCTAAATAGCAACACAAATAACATCAAATTAGATTTCTGCTGGAGCCAGACGAGTATTCACTATCTGGATGTAGAGATATTTCTGCAAAACGGTGAGGTGGGTACGAAAGCGTACTTCAAACCCACCGACAGGAATAGTTTCCTTCCCATGTACAGTGGACACCATACTAAATGGTTGCGTAACATCCCGAAGGGCCAGTTCCTCCGCATTAGGAGGAACTGCACCAGGGATGAAGATTACGCTACACAATCTCAACTTCTTAAAGATCGCTTCATGGAAAAGGGATATTCTCCATCCATCCTGGAAACCACCAGACAGGAAGTGGGTGGTTACTCGCAAGAACATTGTCTGCGTGACAAGGTCCCCGTTGAGAGCAACAGCCATGAGTGGGGTTTTATATCCAGTTATAGTGAACAATATAAAGAAGTTGAGGGTATCTTCCAAAAACATTGGGGTGTCCTATGTATGGACAAACTACTTGGAAAAGTGATTCCCCAGAACCCCATCTTTATATACAGGAAATGTGCATCTTTTGGCGATAAAATAGTACAAAAAATCATAGATCCTCCCACAAGGCCGAAAATGTTTTTTGACCGCGAGGGATTCTATGCATGCCGCAGATGCACCTCCTGTAAGCAGGTGAAAGAGACTGTACGCGGAATAAGAAACTTTACATCTAGTGCAAATGGGCAGCAGTTTGACATTAAGGATTGTATTACGTGTTTAACAACTCACGTTGTATACTGCTTAGAATGTCCATGTGGCCTTATGTATATCGGACGCACGAAAAGAACCCTTACTAAAAGAGTGTCCGAGCATATAGCCAAGATTATTAAAGGTGACAAAGATCACAGCATACCTCTTCACTTCAGGCAGAAGCATAATAAAGATCCATCAGGCCTGAAATTCTGGGGAGTAGACAGGATACACCCCAATTGGAGAGGATCCAACATGGTCAGGGAGCTGTCACGGAGGGAGACCTATTGGATCTACCTGACAGATGTTTTGCAGCCTAAAGGTTTGAACGTGGAACTAGACGTAAATTGCTTTATAAGTGATTACTAAAAACATCTATAGATAAGATCAAATATGTCTAGTTTTCCAATGTCAAATCTAGTTGTTTAGGTATATTCTCCGATAATCAATGGTACTTCATACCAATTTTAAAGTAAGCTTTGGTCCAATGATTTTAAAAAATAGCATTTTAAAAAATAGCATTAATAAGTGCGTATAATTTTAATCAATTTTTTGAATATTTTTTAGTTTGATTTTAATATTCAGTTTATGCATCAGGCCAGAATTTGACGTTCTTCACCCCAGGTTTGAGGATCTCAGGCCTTTTGCTTTGCATTTTATATGGTGCCTAACATATTAGTTTGTTTCAAAACTATAGATATTTTATAAGATATTGGGTCCATTATGTGCATACTGTATAAGCATGTGTAATTAATAGCAGATCTTAATACATGTTTATGTTCATATGAATTTTAATTGTATGTAATGTAAGGGCTAGTAATTAGATCTATTTGTGATCTAGATGGACAAACCGAATCATTCAGCTGATGTGACATACATGTATGTCCGCCACCTCACACATGCAGTATAGGGCAGCATTGTGAGAGGAAGTTAGAATGTGGGCATATAGTAATGTCTACCAATAAGCTGATATCGGCCATCTTTGCACACATAGACGTAACGATATTGTAACAATCCTTGTACGATGTCAACGAATAATGAGAGTACGAAGTGCCGGGAGGATTAGGGTGGCATCACTCATCCATTACCGGTAACTAACGCCCTATTGATATCGTAATTAAGATTGAGAGCTTCCGCAGCAATCTAATGATGTGTTTTAAGTCGGCTCTGCCGCCGTCAACCATGACCGCATCAGCCGCGCTGGCGCTGAGGTGGTTAACGTAGGGCGGCCGCATCCGATAAATGGGAGTGACGTGACAGCGCATGCACGCCCTCCGTAGAAGTCTCTGACGAAACGCGTTAGGGCGGTGACTTGCGCGGTCACCCAGACAACGAGACGCCGTCCAGCCACACTGATCGGCAACTTCCGGGACGCTGAACTCTTCGCGGGAGTCCGGTAAGCGGCCGGCGGACCTCTGATTGTCTACATATGATACGCTGTTTGTTTGCTGTTTGCATGTGAGTGTAAGGGGAGAGGATTTGAGAATAAAGGTTGTCATTTGTTTGAACGATATTGCCCTATATGCGCCTTTTTTCCCTTGCACCTATGACGATCGGCGGACATTGCAATCGTGAATGAGGTTGTGTAGGCTGAGTCCGGTGGTGCTAAGAGAGATATCATCACTCTGATGGGCTTGTGACATTTTGGAATCTGGTAAGAGCATTACCCTTTGGGTGGAACACGAGGTGTGGTGGAGGCTCATTTGCTGTAAGGAGCACACATTTTCTTCACAACCCCATTGGATCTGTATCAGGGTGATGGACTTTCTTCATAGTGGACTATACCCCACTATCTCACGCATGAACTATATTTAAAGAGAGCTTTATATGTATATAGAGCATTTTATTGAGCGCAGCCTGTGTTTATCATTTGTGGTACACACCTTGTTTTATATGCTTTTATATTTTAGGCAGCTGCTCCCAATTTTTATGGTATTTATATGCACATGAAATATTGCCGCATAATTTTGTAAGCGCTGGGTGATTGGGTATTCACACTCAATCCTTTTTTCATACACTGCACACTATTACCTAGCTGCTATGGAGGCTATAGCCTTTTTAAAAAACAGACCTCTAATTTTAGATGATGTTTTTTTGACTGTCAAGGATGTCCCACAGGGGTCATCTGAAATTAGTGGACTCCTATCCACTTTAAACCACCTGCTGGATAAACAACTCCGTGCATGGTGGGATGTATGCACCTTTGAGCGTTACATCAAGGAGAAAATCATCATGAGGAGTCTACGTTGAGACGTGGCTCCTCAGGATGGACTCGATGATGAGGGCTCAATGGTGGAATGGCTAGAGTTTTTCAACTCTGTAGGTTTGAAACTACAAGAGCTAGTACTAAAGAGAAAGAAGAAAAAGATGGCCATTCTAGAAACCAAAATAGCGGAAATCAAAACAACCTTAGAAGAATGTAAAGATAACCCGCTAGTGGAAAAATTTAACGTAGATGTTAAGAAAAAAATGGAGAAACTAGACAGAGACACTCAGAAAAAGAAAGTAAAAAAGTTTCACAGGGATATGAAAGATTTTCAAACTGGCCAAATATATGATTGGCAATTCCCTGAAGCTTCGTCGGGTGTCTCTGTACCTGGACAGGGAACGACAGAGGGACAGGTTCCTAATACCCCTATAAATGGAGTCCTTAGAAATAACACACAGACAAGGGTTTACACTAATGGCACACCGAATAGGGGTGGTTCTAAAGGTCAGAAGCCATTTAACAAAAAAGGACCCCCACAAGTAGTGAACAAAGGACCAAAACCCGAGGCCCAACAGGTGTATCAACACCCTAATAAAGGCAACAATAAAAAACCTGCCCATCCTCCGTATGTGGATCCGCATATCTATAATAATGGATATGAGGTGCCAACCCAAAATAGGTATGGCCCCCTGGCTTACCAGAATGAAACATGGACCCCAAATTCCCCACGCCCTTTTTTATGGAGGGGAGGCAGGGGCCGGGGCCGTCGGAGGGGAGGCAGAGGAGGGAGGGGCAACAATGCCTACCCGCGTCAGCCGTTCCTTCCAGACCCCGAAATGAGGAATCCCAATGTCCAATGGAGGGAACATCAGGACTCAAGAGGACCTCAAATAGGGGAAAATTCAGAGGATGTAGAGCAGGGAGGAGGACCCACCAAAAGGAAAAGGGTAAAGGATTAGGTGGTATATATAATCTTGCTGGCATCACCCTTAGTAATAAAGAAAAAAACATCCTAAACGCAGGCCTTAAGTGTGCGGCAAAAAGATCACTTGGAAAATTTGGTGTATATATGGATATACACAAGTTTATCCGAAAAGTGAATCTTAAAAGATACTATTTGAATGACAGTAGACCAAAGCTTACTAATAAACCCACATACACAATTGGTTTGGACAGCGGGTTAAAGAATAAATCTTTATTTAACCCGGCGCAACCGTCCAACCATTGTGTCGATGTTTTTAAACGACTCATCCTGAAAGATCTAGCTAGTATTGAACCAAGAAATAATGTCAATCCTAGACATATACAGGAGGGACTTGAGTAGTTGGAAAAACGAAAAAATGTAATCATACGCCCTGCAGACAAGGGTGGGGGTGTGGTGATCATGCAAAAGGATCACTATCACAATCAAGTAATCGAGATGCTGTCAGACACCGACACCTATCAAAAATTAGCAGGGGATCCCACTAAGTCATCACGAAATGAACTGACGGAGCTTATCACATATGGTTATGATAGTAGGGTGTTGACTAAAAAGGAGAAGCGATATTTGACACCAAGCTTCAGCAGGGTGCCAACCATATACACGCTCCCCAAAATTCACAAGAATGTCAACGACCCACCACCTCGACCAATAGTGAATAGCATTAACTCCGTGACGGCTAGAGCTGGAGAATACCTTGATCATTTCCTTCAAGACTCTGTAGTTTGTACTAAATCTTACCTTAAAGACACGAAAGATTTCTTAAAAACATTGAGGACTATAGAGGGACTGGATACAGGAGATGTATTCTTAGTGACGGCAGATGTTGCCTCACTCTATACAGTGATCCAACACGAGGACGCTCTCCTGGCCCTTAATTGGGCATTCAGTCAGAGGGAAGACCTACCAGATCAGCAAAAAAGATTCATAAGTCATCTGTTATCTTTTTGTTTGTCTAATAACTACTTCTGGTTTGGGGGCGACTTCTACACTCAAAAGAAAGGCGTGGCGATGGGGGCTAAGTATGCCCCCAGCCTCGCCAATCTCTTTATGAGTGAGTGGGAGGATCGCTTTGTTTACTGTAATCGGAAATCTGAATTGGTGTTATACAAAAGATACATTGATGACTTGTTCTTGATCTGGAGGGGTACTGAACAGTCATTAGGCGAATACATGCAGTATCTAAATAGCAACACAAATAACATCAAATTAGATTTCTGCTGGAGCCAGACGAGTATTCACTATCTGGATGTAGAGATATTTCTGCAAAACGGTGAGGTGGGTACGAAAGCGTACTTCAAACCCACCGACAGGAATAGTTTCCTTCCCATGTACAGTGGACACCATACTAAATGGTTGCGTAACATCCCGAAGGGCCAGTTCCTCCGCATTAGGAGGAACTGCACCAGGGATGAAGATTACGCTACACAATCTCAACTTCTTAAAGATCGCTTCATGGAAAAGGGATATTCTCCATCCATCCTGGAAACCACCAGACAGGAAGTGGGTGGTTACTCGCAAGAACATTGTCTGCGTGACAAGGTCCCCGTTGAGAGCAACAGCCATGAGTGGGGTTTTATATCCAGTTATAGTGAACAATATAAAGAAGTTGAGGGTATCTTCCAAAAACATTGGGGTGTCCTATGTATGGACAAACTACTTGGAAAAGTGATTCCCCAGAACCCCATCTTTATATACAGGAAATGTGCATCTTTTGGCGATAAAATAGTACAAAAAATCATAGATCCTCCCACAAGGCCGAAAATGTTTTTTGACCGCGAGGGATTCTATGCATGCCGCAGATGCACCTCCTGTAAGCAGGTGAAAGAGACTGTACGCGGAATAAGAAACTTTACATCTAGTGCAAATGGGCAGCAGTTTGACATTAAGGATTGTATTACGTGTTTAACAACTCACGTTGTATACTGCTTAGAATGTCCATGTGGCCTTATGTATATCGGACGCACGAAAAGAACCCTTACTAAAAGAGTGTCCGAGCATATAGCCAAGATTATTAAAGGTGACAAAGATCACAGCGTACCTCTTCACTTCAGGCAGAAGCATAATAAAGATCCATCAGGCCTGAAATTCTGGGGAGTAGACAGGATACACCCCAATTGGAGAGGATCCAACATGGTCAGGGAGCTGTCACGGAGGGAGACCTATTGGATCTACCTGACAGATGTTTTGCAGCCTAAAGGTTTGAACGTGGAACTAGACGTAAATTGCTTTATAAGTGATTACTAAAAACATCTATAGATAAGATCAAATATGTCTAGTTTTCCAATGTCAAATCTAGTTGTTTAGGTATATTCTCCGATAATCAATGGTACTTCATACCAATTTTAAAGTAAGCTTTGGTCCAATGATTTTAAAAAATAGCATTTTAAAAAATAGCATTAATAAGTGCGTATAATTTTAATCAATTTTTTGAATATTTTTTAGTATGATTTTAATATTCAGTTTATGCATCAGGCCAGAATTTGACGTTCTTCACCCCAGGTTTGAGGATCTCAGGCCTTTTGCTTTGCATTTTATATGGTGCCTAACATATTAGTTTGTTTCAAAACTATAGATATTTTATAAGATATTGGGTCCATTATGTGCATACTGTATAAGCATGTGTAATTAATAGCAGATCTTAATACATGTTTATGTTCATATGAATTTTAATTGTATGTAATATAAGGGCTAGTAATTAGATCTATTTGTGATCTAGATGGACAAACCGAATCATTCAGCTGATGTGACATACATGTATGTCCGCCACCTCACACATGCAGTATAGGGCAGCATTGTGAGAGGAAGTTAGAATGTGGGCATATAGTAATGTCTACCAATAAGCTGATATCGGCCATCTTTGCACACATAGACGTAACGATATTGTAACAATCCTTGTACGATGTCAACGAATAATGAGAGTACGAAGTGCCGGGAGGATTAGGGTGGCATCACTCATCCATTACCGGTAACTAACGCCCTATTGATATCGTAATTAAGATTGAGAGCTTCCGCAGCAATCTAATGATGTGTTTTAAGTCGGCTCTGCCGCCGTCAACCATGACCGCATCAGCCGCGCTGGCGCTGAGGTGGTTAACGTAGGGCGGCCGCATCCGATAAATGGGAGTGACGTGACCGCGCAAGCACGCCCTCCGTAGAAGTCTCTGACGAAACGCGTTAGGGCGGTGACTTGCGCGGTCACCCAGACAACGAGACGCCGTCCAGCCACACTGATCGGCAACTTCCGGGACGCTGAACTCTTCGCGGGAGTCCGGTAAGTGGCCGGCGGACCTCTGATTGTCTACATATGATATGCGGTTTGTTTGCTGTTTGCATGTGAGTGTAAGGGGAGAGGATTTGAGAATAAAGGTTGTCATTTGTTTGAACGATATTGCCCTATATGCGCCTTTTTTCCCTTGCACCTATGACGATCGGCGGACATTGCAATCGTGAATGAGGTTGTGTAGGCTGAGTCCGGTGGTGTTAAGAGAGATATCATCACTCTGATGGGCTTGTGACATTTTGGAATCTGGTAAGAGCATTACCCTTTGGGTGGAACATGAGGTGTGGTGGAGGCTCATTTGCTGTAAGGAGCACACATTTTCTTCACAACCCCATTGGATCTGTATCAGGGTGATGGACTTTCTTCATAGTGGACTATACCCCACTATCTCACGCATGAACTATATTTAAAGAGAGCTTTATATGTATATAGAGCATTTTATTGAGCGCAGCCTGTGTTTATCATTTGTGGTACACACCTTGTTTTTTATGTACTTCAACTTTTGCAGCCAAATTTGGACAGCAACTACATTCTATATTGTTACATGTTCCAATCAAATAGCATAACAAAATATAAAAATATAAAAAAAAACATTATTGGTTACCTTTTTAAGTGCCTTTTATTTGCTTAAACGTTCTGTAAGCTCTGCCAGGTTTGTAGGAAGGGGCTGCGGGGTAACACTTAACATAATTAACCCCGTCTGTACTGTGTTCACAGTTATTCATTAACAGGTGTAAACGAAGGCAGGCCATATATTGTATGATTTTCTTTCCTGCAACCTGTGGTTGCAGAAAAGAAAATCATTTGATTCCCCCATCAACAAAGTCAGTGTTGATAGGGGACTCCCTCCCGCGGAGCTATTGTGGCTCCCTGCGCCCCTTCACTGGGAGAACACAAAGCTTATTGCTAGTAGCTATAATAATCACATGCTGAAAATCCTAAATGTTTTTTGTATCTGCCCATAGATGGTTCTAATCTCAGCCGGTCCCTGCTGATTGAACCATCTATGGCCTACTTAAGTCTGTACATGTAAAAGAAAAAAACAGAAAAAGCGCTCTGGGTGCAGACTGCTTTAATAAGGATATATAAAAACAACTAAATAGCAGCAACTCACAAAAGCTGTTGGTGGTGAGCAAACATGAAAGTGAAGGGGTCCACCGGGTGGTGCCGTCCCTCTAATGGATATGTAGTAAGCCGTGAGAGCTTGTGGAGCCGTGGAACAGGAGAGAAGGTGGCTGGCCTTGATCTCAGTGTGTCCAGGTCATCCAACAGGAGTGTACACCGCAGTAGAGGGAGGAAGGGTCACGTCCGTGACGCTGCTGGTATCCCGGGGCATGGAATAGCAGCTGAGGAAAAAGCGCGCATGTCCACTGCGGACTTGGCGCATGCTAAGAAACGCGTCGTGCTATTCCGGGCCCCCGGGATACCAGCCGCGTCACGGACGTGACCCTTCCTCCCTCTACTGCGGTGTACACTCCTGTTGGATGACCTGGACACACTGAGACCAAGGCCAGCCACCTTCTCTCCTGTTCCACGGCTCCACAAGCTTACGGCTTACTACATATCCATTAGAGGGACGGCACCACCCAGTGGACCCCTTCACTTTCATGTTTGCTCACCACCAACAGCGTTTGTGAGTTGCTGCTATTTAGTTGTTTTTATATATCCTTATTAAAGCAGTCTGCACCCAAAGCACTTTTTCTGTTTTTTCTTTTACATGTTTCCAGAGCTTCCTCCCTCATCTCTGAGAAAAGCTGCCTTGTGCAGCAGGTCCTTTATCATTTTCTTATTATTGTCTGCCATAAAACTTAAGACTTTTTCATTGGACTTGTTATGGTCATTATACACTATTATTAATGCTGTGCGGATGGACTTAGCGCCTATATGTTTGTGTTTTTTTAAGTCTGTACACGGTCTGTCCTAACAAAGGGTTTCAAACTTAGAAACCTGAATGGAAATATGGCCCCTTTGGATAGATTTCATTTCATTAATTGACTATCTTAGAAATTTCCTATGTGGCCTCTATACCTTCCTAATCCCTATTACTTTACACAGCATTGGCAATCTCGCCGACGAGCCCTCATTTAATAGATTTTTTGGCACCCAACATTATATATGTTTTTTTTTTAATTATTATTTCATTTGTTGTTGTCTTTATATGCTTTTACTTGATCACCTGCTCCAAGTTCGCAATCCTGTTTTATTACGCTTATAGCAATGCATACAAATGCATGTTGCTAATTGTATTTTTTGTGCACCTATGGGCACCGTTATTTACCTAATCTTTGCCCTTACTCCCCTTTACTTTTCTGTACATTTCTTTGGATGAAATTTTTAATAAAAAATTATTGTTAAAAAAAAAAAAAAAAAAGAAAGAAGGCACAAAAACGTTGAAAGCCCCCCCCCCCCCCCCTTGCACTGTATGGTAGTTAGGGAAAAGCGTGGGAACAAAGCCACTTGAGACTGTCTGGAATCAGCCATGACACCTACTCCCTAGAATCATCTCATAAAAGTAATATTTGTCTTATTTTTCTGTTTAGGTTATGCTGTGTGAATGGAAACACAACATAGTGGGGTTTTCTCAAATTTGACTGAAAAAGTTGAAATACGCTTTAACTGATGCTTGCAGTTAGGGATGAGCAATTGATGCCAAAAGCCATTCAGGGCAAAACAACCACATTTGTGCAAAGGCCCCTCCCCATCCCACCAATACTCACCTTGCCAGCGCTCCTGTTTCTAGAGCCAGCAAAATTCCTTTGCTTCTTTACAATGTCACAGTGCTCAGGTCCAGCAGCCAATCACTAGGTTCGAGCACTGTCAGATGATGGAAGGGGTGAGGCCACCATGCACCTTAGGCTGCATTCACACTTGAGCGTAGCGTTTTTTTGCACAACTTTTACCGCGATTTTCAGGCGTTTTTGGAGGCAGGCATTGACATCTATCAAAAGCGCTGGTAATCAGTCCAAAAAGAAGCTCATGTACTTTTTTTAGCTACAGGCATTTTTCTTCAGGCGTTAAAACGCTCAGAAGTGAACAGGGGCCATTTAAATGAATGGAGTTTTAGTTGTTGGGCGTTCTCAAACGCTCTCAAAAACGCCCAGGTGTGAATGGAGCCTAAGTGTTTGGCACAAGGGATTTTAGTACCTGCCTCGATGGAGGAAGGAGCAGCTAGACAATGATGGAAATGTGGGTCGGTGGGGGACCTTTCCACAGACATGGTCACTTGGCCAGGAATAGTGAAGTGTTTATTTAAGTGGTTTCCATAGCTCCTTGGCCCCTTTAACTCTCTGACAAACTCTAGTGTCTTCTAGGAACATGTGAATTTATTTAGAAACCATGAGAGATGCCGACTGCACACAGCATTCCATTTAACTAATAAAGCAAACTTGGTTGCAAAGCTTAGTTAGGCATTTCACAGCAGGTAAATAAATACTTAGCAAATTAAAACTTTAGTTTTTTAATTGTATTATTTAAGTATTATTATTATTAAGGTATGTTTAAAATAGTATTATTTAAAGTCAGCAGCTACAAAAACTGTAGCTGCTGACATTTAGCAAACCGCCACTCCTGTCCCAGGATCCAGCACCGTCCTCACCCGGGCTTATTCTTCACTAGTCTTCGGTTTCTCGGCACCGGCATCTTAACTGTGGGCACCCGGCCGTGACAGCTTGCAGCACTGTGCATTGTGAATGGTTCAGCAATCTTTTGGGACTTGTGATGTGTCCCAGAAATCTGCGAGGAGGGAGGGGGGAAAAAAACTTCAGCTCTGATCACCTAGGCAGTCGGAGCAGAAGTGGTAGCGGGTACCTTTCAAAAGTAGATATCGCCTTCCCCCCTCCCCAAAAGTGCCATTCTTGAAAGAGAAAAGGGGGGAGGCCCTTAGAGCGGAACCTCTTTTGGGTAGAGTTCCACTTTAAAGGTATTGTGGAAACCAGTGTACATTTTTACACTTTGACATAGACTATGATCAGAGACCTAAAATTCCCATCAGGACCATTTTAATTTACGGTTCTACTACAGAAAAATCCAAAGACAGACACCGTAATTATACAAAAGTATTGTATCTGTATTTTATTTCACATTGGAGACTACAGCATATGTTTCTCCTACTGGTGCACGTAATGAACAGCATTTAAATGCACACAAAAGAATTATAACTTACATACACACAAGGGCCCTACTAATACGGAAAATAATCCTGATCAAAGGGAAGAAAAAACACAATCCTTTTACTTCCTGCCTTTCCTGTAACATGGTTTGAATAATTTCCCATATGATATATACTTTGTGCATTTTACTTTTGGAGGGACAGCATGCTATACAGGGAAAATGCAACATTTAACACAAAAAAGAATCAAAACAATGGGCCGAACATATATTAGTAAATCATGCCATAAAACAGAATTTATAGGATTTACTGCGCTAGCCATAAAGACTCGATTAACAAAAGCGCATCTCCAAAGACGCATAATTTTTAGCACGACTTTAATTCAGCTTTACACTCAATGGACCTAAGTCGCATAAAAAGTTGCGCCAAAGTAGTGTAGTGTAGTGCACTGATTTGAAGGGGTGTTATTGAAAAGAGTAAGGTGCGACTTGTCATTCAACTTTGATGTCCAAACTTATGACAAATGGCATAAGTGTGAATGGAGCCAAAAGCCTTTTCTTTGAGTATATTGAGGGACACAACTTGAAAGTAAGCAACCTAGGGTTTTAAAGTCTAGTACTCTAAAGGCTATAGCCTATCCCCCACTAACCCTGCTCAGGTATAGCAAGAAGTCCATAGGGAGAGACAGACTGATAGCATACGAGGGGAGGGAGAGCTGTGTTCCTCAATGGACTCCAAGAAAAGGATTTTACAGTAAGTACAAAAATAGGAATTATGACTTACCTATCAATTTCATATTTTGGAGTACAGTACAGGACACATGCTGAGAATTCTTTCACCATGGGTTAAAGGCACGTATCTTCAGGTGATTGGACACTAGCAAAAGCTTTGCTGGGACCGCCCCTCCCTAAATGTATTCATATAACTCCACCTACTCCTTAAGGCTCCAATTCTGTAATCAAGCAATATGGAGGTCACAAAGAAAGGAGGGGAGGGGCCGGTGTCCGGTACTCCAAGATATGGAATGTACAGGTACGGCAAACTTCCTATTCTCTTATTTGTTCAGTACAGGGCAAAGGAATGGATTCTCAGACCAGGGGGTGCCCCTAAACAATAATTCGAGGGGTGGGCAACAAAATAACCAAAACAGCAGCAACAATCTGAAAGGAAACAAGAAGAGGAGTCAACAGACCCAAGCAGACAGTGAATGGCAGACACAGCCTGCAGCTGAAGCGCAGAGCAGCAGACTAAAACAGCCATCTGGCAAAAAATGGTTTTGAAAACTTTAAAAAGAGGTGGTGGCCCTGTAACTTGTATGAAAAACAGATGTTATACGCTGTAAAATTCCCAAAAGCCTTGATGAAAGTGGGGAAGATGTGTAGGATGTAATGCAGTGTGTATTCTCAATTCAATTAACAATCCAACAAGACATGTATAGCCAGGAGCAAGGTACAGTGTAACACTGTCTTATATTTTCCACGTTGCAGGGCCTACAGGGGATCCAGGCTTCACCAGTCATGGTGGGCATACCCCTGTGGTCTTCAGGGTCTGGGTGCCAAATTAATGAACCACAGCCCTGGACCTATATAAATCAATGTACATATTTCTCAGCACACTGTGGATCTTCAAATAAGGTTTAATTCCAAAGCCAACCGCACAGGATCCCTTTGGTTTCTCAGGTAAGCAATAAGTGGTGCAACATCCACCAATCAAAAGCAAGATAAAAAGAGTCACAACTCCCCCCCCCCCCCCCTCCCTCTAACAACTTAAATCCTGGCAGAACCTTATGATGTAAACAAAAATACATTATATACATCATCATTAACAATGGTCATCCACATATTGCTAAATGCTAAAAAAAAAAAAAAAAAAAAAAGGTGTCAATCTAAATAGAAAGATAGAAAGGTCCCCATGCAGGGTGTAGCCATGTTCAGAGTGATGAACTCATTCCAGGCTGCAACACCTGCTATCCTTAAGCCCATTCAAGAACATGTGCAATGGGAATATTGACACTAACCCTGAACCCTGCAACTAACTCACTAATTGCACCATGTACTAGGCCTGCACGATATTGGAAAAAAAATATATTGCGATATTTTTTTTTCAACTATATATATTGCGATATTGAGAATGGATGGAAATCATGAAGTATTGCAGCAGGGCATGCAGGCAGCAGCACAGCCTTGTGTGCCGTGCTTCCAGTGGGATGACAGTATGAATGGAGGAGAATGAAAGGAAGGCAGTAGTTGCCCCCATTGTATCCAGTGACACCAGTGACTGCAGATCAATGGGAGGCTCCAGCCACCCAGCAAGCTGCTCTTCTCAATGGAACACCCTCCATGCACCCAGCACCGAGTATTAGCAGTCTCCCCACATAGTTGTCACACCCAAAAGCTGGTTGAGTGTCTCCCCAGCATCCCCTGCAGTGTGTACGGTCCGTGTTCTCCAGCACAGCCATTCCTAGCATAGGGAGGGTCTCTCTCACCTGAGCATGCCGGGTCCCTCATGAATCCTGCCCGGGCTCCTCATACGCGGAGATCTATTTGAATTGTCTCTGCGTGCTGCAGCCTGCAGGTGACATCATCCCCCTCCGGTGTGATAGGACACCGCTGGAGCTGTCTGTCTGTGTGCAGGGGCAGCGGATAAGGCGCAAGGGATGCCGGGAGATGTAGTCTTTGTAGGCGCCAACCAGTGGAGGAACAGGGGAGCGAAGAACTACATCCCCCGCACTGCCCCCCCGGTGTGCGGAGCTCATCTATGGGCAGAGAATGGAGCTTCACGGAACATGGGACGGATGTAATCACTGTGAGTCCTTCTCCTCCCCCCGCCAAGTTCCGACTTCTCCCTGCCTATACTAAATATCGTGTCTTCGGCGATATGAATATCGCCCACGCCCGCAGAACGCTAGTCGATATCATATCGACTATCGTTCGGCCCTACCATGTACCAAGGGGAGAGCCAAACACACAATCTAGTGCCCAAAGCAAGCATTACAAGCAAGTCCTGCTGCCACAGGGTACTTGTACGGTTCCAAATGCATACATTGAGGGTAACCAATCTGGGAACTGCTAGTGAGCCATAAGGTAATAAGCAGTCAGATCTTTAATGTAATGTCGGTCAAACAGGAGAAGGAAAGATGGTGAAAAATAGCAAAAAAGATCTTCTCCAACAGGAGAATGTGTGAGCCAGCCATTGCAAGTGGCAATCTTGTAAGAGTCATGTTTCCCCCCCATCCACTTCCAGGGCAGCTGTCAGAGCAGGCAGCTGTGATGGATGAACCTGTTCCCACACAGCACTGCATGCCAGGATTCACTCAAAACTGTGTTAGTCTACTAGGTGGGTGTCCCTCTCTAAATTATTCTCACCAAAGAAACACATTTCAGGGCTGTGCCCCTCTTTGTCAAGCCTGTTTTTTATTGTGCAAGATCATTAACCTCTCTTTTTTTGTTTTGTTTTTAAAAACCCTCTGCCAGGGCAAGGACAAAGTAACCCTAGCAAAAAATGCACCATTTATGAATATGGCAGCATATGTGGCAAGATTTGCGCCAATGCTCTATGCAAATAACATAGTAAGCTTTACGTCCTATCTGCATCATGCAATTAATCAGAACCAATGGGAAAAAGGCTCATTCGTCTAAAGATAATGCAAACATCTTCAAAAACATAAAACACTCCCAGAGTCCAAAGACTAACAGTAGCACAGATACATTACCTCTTCTTACCTTCCCAATTTGACAACACCAGCAGACATATCCCAACCCTTCTCACTCAAAAGGAACTGAATAGGGCAATTGTAAACACTAAGCCATGGGAAACCTTCCATGGTGTGCTACAGAACTGCTAAAAAAAAAAAATCGGGAACACCCCATGATAGAAACCACTATTGCTTTGTTCAACAAATGTGCATCCTTTCCTACCATCTCACTATTCCCCATCACCACTATTCCCCTATTATGACAACCCCATGTTCCTGTCAAGCATAACGGACCAAAGGTTCAGAGGTTTGACTGCAATAGGCGTGTCAAGAATAGTCAAAGTGAAGAGTCAAAGTGAAGAGTCAAAGTGAAGAGTCAAAGTGAAGAGTCAAAGTGAAGAGTCAAAGTGAAGAGTCAAAGTGAAGAGTCAAAGTGAAGAGTCTAAGTGAAGAGTCTAAGTGAAGAGTCTAAGTGAAGAGTCTAAGTGAAGAGTCTAAGTGAAGAGTCTAAGTGAAGAGTCAAACTTCTTGGCCCCACCTGCAAAGAGCGGAGAGAAGACCCATTTTATGCTTCCTTGGGTTTTTGGAACATAGCACAACTCCATCACTTCTTATTTGACTCCCTCCCCTCTGGGAGCTACCGATTACCACGGTCACCCTTTAAAAGACTTGTCTAGAAAGAGACCCCATCAGATATACCATTATCCTCACTTTAGCTGCTGCTGACCTCCTCGAAATCCAAATACCCTATTCTTTTTATTCCAACATGGGAAGAGGCAATAGACCTTTCCTTCACAGCAGCCCAAATAACAAAATAGTATACTTTGCCCACAAATCATTCATGGAACTGTGTTACATGCCCTCTTCTCTACAGTCTCTAATAAATGCTTATGATGTGATGAAGGAATAAAACAATCCTAATATATTTTGGAGTTTGCCACATCTGCCAATAAGTCACATGTACTGGGGACAAATCTATCCACTTTATTGTTGAACTGAAGCTACCAAAACCACATCTAATGTCTCCCAATGGTGACATATGTCCCAGGACATCTCCTGATGAAGATATCATTCCCATATAATGCTGCTGAGATTCCAAATTACATTTATGTGGAAAACACTGCGCTACCAAATAAAAACAAAAATGTGGTAAAAAGGGAAAAAGTGTGTAAACCAAAATGTTATAAATACAACAATAGATCACTATGTGAATAGACCTATGCTGTGTGTGAAAAGTTGCTATTTTAAAAGAACAGTGAACTTTGAAATAATATTAAAAAAACAGCGCTGTTCACTCACTATTAAAAAGAAGTTCATCCAGCTGTAAAATAACAAACAATAAGGTTTAAAAAATCCAAATACATATGTCTTAATATATAAACCTATGTAAAGCCTAAATAAAATACAGTCTCATATGTGTAACATGTGACAATCTTCATCCCAGCTTCAATAGTACTCATCCCGATCTGGTACACACTCCAAACACCATATGATAATCGGCAACACCAGAAACCCAGGACCTTTTTGCTACAGAAGGTCAATGTACAGCATGATCTTCAATTTAACGATGCAATTTCTTTGTAGTCTCTGCCTCGCCGTCAGAGGTAGTTAGTCTGACCTCAGTTTGAATCAGAGGTGTAAGTAAAAAGGGAACTAAATAGTGTATTACAGCTTTTTATTTGGCTCAAAGGAAAAAAATAACACTTACACTTTAAGAGCCGGTTCACATTAGCGCGACTTGTCAGGCGACTTGTCAGCCTGACAAGTCGCGCTCCCTCGCGGTCCATTGACTGCTACAGGACCTGTTCTAATAGGAGCGACACAAGTCGCTCCGACTTAGAAAAAGGGTCCTGTACTATTTCGGGGCGACCTCGGAGCGACTTGCATAGACTTCCATTATGTGAAGTCCATGCAAGTCGCTCCCAAGTCGTGGTGCAATGTAATGCACAAGTCGCCCCCAAAGTAGTAAGGAGTCGTGTCGCCTCAGTGTAAACCGACTCTAAACGTGCATCACATCACTAGTGGTACCAAGCAGACTTCAAAATATAAATGGTATCCCACAATCTGGTACTGTTAGTATCCAAGTCGGCACCTACTGTAGAAACAGTAAATAATGCAACATCACCCTACATGTTTCATCTATTGACTTCTCCAAGGCCACGGAAGCCGCAGAGAGAAGCCACCATAACAGACATCTTTGAATATTTAACTAAAGAATATTGTCCAGAGACGCACTGAATTTGTCTAAAGCCGTAGAAATTTTCTGTTGCAAGGTTCTTGAGTGGAACCAAGCAAAGTGCCTTGAAGGTGGGAAGCTATAACGAGCAGCGCCCTCCTGTATTGAATGGTATTGTAACTGTACTGTCTGTCCTCAGGTTGTAAAGTGCCTCGCAAACTGTTGGCGCTATATAAATCCTGTATAATAATAATAATAAATACCATCGGTTCAAGCATTTACACGTGGTGGCTCTGCAGGGAAGGACAACATTGGGATTGAAGTTTCTGAACTTGACCCTGCAGATTTGACAACTTCTTCCAGGAAATAAAACCTTGAACTGAAGGATATCCAGAAGGAGATCCAAGAAATGTAATGGAATCCAAGATGCCTTTGATGTTCAGCATCTATTCAAAGTCCTCCAAAGTCCACAGTGTGATTGAGATTCTGGAGTTCAAGGTCAGGGAGATTTGCTTTCACAGCAGATCATCCAATTATTCAATGACTGGAATACCTCTAAGACGAAGACGACCCAGAACTAGTGCGAGAACCTCTGTGTACAAACACTCGGGCCTGAGACAAGCCCAAAAAGGGAAGAACCAAAAACTAACAACGGGTGTGGCTCACGGCAAAGCTAAAAACTTACCGATGACCTGGAAAGATGAGAATGTGACATCACATATGTCAATAGATGCCAAGAGGTCTCTGAGACGAAGAGAGGCAATAATTGACTGCATAGATTCCAACATTTACCACTGTGTATAGTCAATCTATAGTCACATGGGCTGCTCAGATGTGATCAAGAGGAAATGCTCAGCATGGAAACTCCCTGAAAACTGAGCATGTTCAGAGTTGCCACCACAGCTGCAAAATCCCTAGCTGAGTTGGAGGCATGAACAGAAGATGGAGATAGAGAACAGCGGGATCAACCCGTTATTTTTTTTTTTTGCAGAATACAGAAAACGAAACCTCATAGTGACTGAGTGAGTATGAACAGCATGTAATACACCATTTATGTGGATTTAGTGACACTTTAAGCCGGTTCGACTCTCGGCTGGTTCAGCAGGGACCAGCCGAGACTGGATTCAGACAAGAAAGAATGACCGCACTTCTGATGGATTTTCAAGGAAAGGAGTATCTTTATTCCACATCAACCAAATGGCAGGTACAGGTACACACTGTGATTGCAGGACAATAGGTGGACGCGTTTCACGACTGGATATGTCGCTTATTCATCACCCAAGACCAGCCGAGACTGGAACCATGTATGGGCAGGCCGAATGTACAGAAGGATGATCGATCAATAAACTTGAGTACAACCAGCCTGTCAGAGGTTACATGTGATTACTACTAGCGGCTAATAATACCGCTAGAAGTAATCGCTGTGTTCTCACGTCAACAGCTCCCCCCGCTGAGAGAACACAATGGCTCTGCAGGAAATAGTCTCCATTTATGGCCGGCATTAGAGGAGGACAGGGATTGTCATTATTTTGAGATGTTCATAGGATCACATCTATGCATTTTCTAGTGCGTTTGAAGATCTGCAGAAATGCACTACAATTTATTTAACATTATTTCCTATGGGTCCCATTTGCAATCTTTGCAGTTTCCTGCAATGCTTTGTTTTTAAAGGTGCTGGATTTTTTATTTTTTTTTTACATGCAGAACGGTGGTTTTGGCTCTATTGACTATTGGAACAGCATCAAAAATGCACGTACATGTATTTTTCGTAGGGTTTTGTGTTTAACAACCAGTCTCCTCCTATCAGAAAAACACAGCATCAAAAATGCATGAAAAACTTGCCACAAAAACACACCAACCACACACCCATAGACATGAACCTAGCCCTATAGTAAACTTTCCTACTAAAATGTTGTTTACTGGCTTCATTATATACTCTTAAAAACTAATAATTTTATATCACAAAGACCACATTTACCATGCAAACTGGTTGGAGTTTAGCTATAAAATGGAGAGTTCACTATAAGCCCTTTGTTAGCTTGGTCATCTATGTCATTGCATGACACTAAGGGGTTTATTTACTAAAGCTAGAGAGGGCAAAATTAGTCACAATCCTGCAGATAAACCAACCAGCTTCTAACCTCAGCTTGTTTAATTTAGCCTTAGCAATAAAACCTGGAAGCGGATTGGTTTCTCTGCAGAATTGGGACCAATTTAATCTCTCCCTCTAGCTAAAAGGTCCTTTCACACAAGCTTTCCGCTTTGCTCAGCGGGGGATCAATCTGCGATCTCCGCTAAGCAGGCCGATGACAGGTCCGTCTCCGCTCACTCTACTGAGACAGACCTGTCAGAGCCCCGCTCTCCTCTATGGGAGCTTGGATGAAGACGGATCGTCTGTCCACTTTCACCTGATCCTACACAATCTGATTCTCCAGACGGATGGAAAATAGAGTTACCATCCATCTGGATTTCACAACCAGGACCTGATAGCAGCGGGTATCTGCAGACTTGTCACCGCTGACATCTGCTGCTCAATATAGAGGTGCATGGAGTATCCAATCAGGTCCGCCTGAAATACAAACAGGCGAAACTGATCGGAAAGCCTGTGTGAAAGAGGCCTTAGTAAATAAACCCTTTGTGCCGGTTCACATTTCTGCGATGCGGGAACGCTGCGAATATACAGCATCTCATCTGCACCCCTGGCAGTTCACACTGCCATATGCAATACGCTGGGGGTGCCAATTATAAGTTAACAACACCCCCAGATCAGATCGCATATCGCAGTGGAATCTGAAAGTTCGCACAGAATCGGATTGCACTAGTGTGAACCACCATGCGATCAGATTCTGCTGCGGACCAAAAAAAGGGTCCTGTGCGTGTTCGGTGCGATTGCGGTGCGAATTCAGCCATACAAAGTGTATGGCTAATTTTGCACCGCACAGAGATCGCATGTGATTTTAGGAACAGTGCGCTCCGAATTACATGCGATCTCTGTCATCGCAGAAATGTGAACCGGCACTTAAGCATGGGCTGAGGCTTGTAAATAATGAAACTAAAGAGACAAAGTAAGGTTGTAGAATTCCCAGTTAACAAAACCAATACAGATACATTAACAAAAAGAAAAAATGTAGTGACCGAAGTTCTGTGCCAAAACAAACCTTGGGGTCCCATTCATACCTTTTCTTTTTAAAGCCAAAAAAACGCATGTGTCATAAGAAGCAATGTTTTTCAATGAGGCTGCTCAGATCTCTGTGCCTCCCAATAAAATAATAAAAAATGCGTAAAATACATTACATTATGTTAAAAAATGCACTAGAAACAGACAAAAGCTGACACAGATAGTTATGAACCTAGCTAAGCACAAAAAATACTCTTGCAGGAATTTATTTCAGTTAGTGCCACCTACCTTCTTGTTCCGCAGCAATGCTCGTCTTGCACAGATCCTTCCTCGTTTAGACTCCAGCTGCTGCACCTTTCCTTTCAGCATCTGGTATGTGGAGCTGTTACTGTGATGGGACTGTGCATAGGCCTGAAGCTCTTGGGGATCTTCACATGTGTCATAGTAGACAACCTCATCCTCTTTCTCTACAATCACAGAAAACATGTCAGTATAATAAGATTTTAGATCGTGACAAGCAGAACCCTCAATACACTTTTGGGTTGATGTACTAAATGAGTAGAGTGTTTAGAGACTTCTTATTGTAAATGTTCACTGATCTTAGTAAACACTGTGAAACTAGATTTTCGCCAATTTTTCGCCAATCAGCAAATTTTATGTGCAAGCCAAAATTCTTTTAGTGCTGGTTCACACTATTGGCACTTTTCCACTGCAAGTACCGGCTCGGCTCCACTCGGCCCTGCTTGGCTCTGTTTGGTTTTCCACTGCATGGTACCGCATGGTACGGTGTTGGAACGGTTCGGTACGGTTTGCTTTTCCACTAAAGTAAAGTGGGTGGGATAACATTGATTCTCTGACCAATCAGTGGCTAGTAGTGACAAACAGTCAAGGCTGCATGCAAAGGATTGTGGGATATGGTACCGGTACGGCCCTCTTGGAACCACAACTGAGGTGGTACTGTTTAAGCGAGCCGTACCATTCGGTTCCATGTAGTGGAAAAGCGCAGCCGTGCCGTACCGTTCCAACACCGTACCATGCAGTGGAAAAGTGCAAACGCGAGCCGAACCGTTCGGTTCCATGTAGTGGAAAAGCGCCGCCGTACCGTACCAACACCGTACCATGCAGTGGAAAAGCGCAAAAGCGAGCCGAACCGTTCGGTTCCATGCAGTGGAAAAGCGCCATATGTGGTGCGAGAACTGCATGTGATTTTGAACAAGGATCGCACCACATTCCTGTTCAAATCACATGTGATTCTTCAGCAGTGCAATATGAGGCATTATTCTGTATGGCTCAAATCACACCGAATCCGCACCAAAATGGTGCAAGACCCTTTTTTTAGCTGCACCAGAATCGGATCGTGTGGGTGTTCACACCCATGGGTTCTGATTCTGAAAATCGCACTGCGTTTTGTGAACCAAATTTGGGGGTGTTGTTAACATACACACCCCCAGAGGTGCGCATGAACAGGGTGCGGTTTTCAAGCGGTGTGGAATCTGCAGCGAGTTCTGCATCACATCAGTGTGAACTGGCACTCAGGTATTCACGGGGAACACAAGTTCACCTTACTTATTAAGCCCTCTGAATTACACTCCTGTTTCTGCAGACTTTTCTAGATTGCTGCAAGAATTTTCTTAGAAAAACAAACCTACCAACTATCAAAATGAAAAAAAAATAAAATAAAAATAGCATAATCAGGATTAGGTGGAGAGAGATCAATAAGGTAAAACATGAACAATTATTACTAAACTAATAAAAGCACCTTTAAGAGCCACAAAAACTCTTATGCTACAAACAACCCAATTAAAGCGGTAGTAAAGTCTTTTTTTGGACTTGTGCCTATAATAAGGCTTACCTGTAGGTACACTGAATATCTCCTAAACTTGGGGTGTTTAGGAGATATTACCACCAATGGATGCAGCTGGTGAAGTCACCAGTGCATGCATTCTGAAGGTCCGTCAAACCGTACCGGACCTCCAGAGGTCCATTCTGCATGTGCGGGAGTGACATCACTGCGACTCCGGCCACTTATACAGTCGGAGCCCACAAACCCAGAAGGAAGACCGGGTGGAATGGATGGAAGCCCTGTCAGCGGTGACAGCTCACCACTGGAGGGCTTCGGTCTAAGGTATTTCATAATGTGCTAGCATGCGATGCGAACAACAATTAAATAAGTGCCCCCAAAGGAATAATATATATGGTGATACACTCCAAAAATCAATCCAAGTGCAGTATGGGGGGATATTAGGTACCCCAGAAATGAATGCTATTCTATATTCTAAAAATGTTTTACAATGTGGTTAGTAATCATAGCATACAATGAAGTTGAAGGGGGTCCACAGAATATTGTCTATAGCTATGAGAACAGTTTCATATGCTAACCCATAAGGGGGTAGGGAATAATAGTACTGAATCTGCAGGACTGCCTGTAAGCTTATGCCCCGTACACACGTGCAGATTATCTGCAGACTTTTGTCTGCAGACTTACCAAAACCATATAATATGAGGTCAAACCTAAACACTTTCAATTTGTATGCAATCCGGCAGGCCCTTGCACTACATAGAAAAGGTAAATCTGAAGACAAAAGTCTTCAGATAATCTGCACGTGTGTACGGGGCATTAGGTTGAAATAAAACCTTTCTGGACACCCTCGGTCTCCGACTGCTCCCAATAAACCTCAACAAAAAGTGCTGGGGTGGTCAGAACATGTACATTGGGATAGACACTTGTAGGACCCGGAAGGGACACAAAAGTTTAGGGTAAAAAGCCAGCAGCGGCACAGATGTGATCTCTCATTTTTTTCCATGATTCCATATCTGCCTATTTGCCTAAGAAGAAGAATTGACTGCATAAAGAGTGTCATAGGATGGAGCCAAGTAAGAGAGACTGCACACAGAAGACTTCTTTTACTGTAATGAATAGAATGAAAGCATTAAGGTAAAGAATATTCTGCCTTTAGAACCACTTTAAACAAAAATACCTGGGGTGGTGATAGAGAAATGCTATTCAGCTGAGAAGGTGGGGGCCAAATCCACACTTATGCAACACCAGCCTCATGTATAGCCAAGATACTGTATGAAAAGCTTTTGATGTCCAGGGATAACAGATGGGCGCTTCCTTTATTTCACAACATAAGTGCAATATTCATCTGATATTGTCATCTGCTCGTCTATTGTATGGTAAACCTACTTATTCCTTGCTGATGAGAAAACGAATACCTATGTTCAAGCTATAGAATTGTAGCCAGCAGCTTAACATTTAGTGAGTGTATTTTTTGTCCCTGATTTTCTATCAATATTAAAAGAGACAAAACTGCTTCTATGAATTACTACTTTCCTGGCTGCAATGTCACCATATGCACTAAAATGGCGAGAAATTTTCTATCCCCCCCTTACTCTTTGTCCTGATGCATGTTCATTGTCTGATCTCATTGTGGCATGTAGATATTGGGGTTGATTTACTAAAGGCAAAAGGAAATGTGCACTTTGCAAGTGTAGTTGCCCTCATTTTCTCCAGAACTTAAATACATTTAGTAAAGCTCTGCTGATTTCCATCATCCAATCATGTGTAAGCAAATATATTTTATTTATTATTTTCCTTGCACATGATTAGGTATTCTTTACAAAGTGGCGCTTTACCATATTTAGGCTCCATTCACATATAGGCGTTTCAGATCATGGGCAGAATTGCCACAATTCTCCCCGTGATTCCGAACCGCTGCAAGCCGCGGGACGCCCGAGCGATTCTTGTGACTTGCAATGGCACCCCAAACACGGCGCAATTTTGGCACGATTGTCACCCATCGAATCACGGTAAAATCATGCAAACAGAAGTAAAAGAACTTCTTTTGGGCGTCAGGCGTCCTGTGATTCTGTTTGCGCGATTTTACCGCGAATCATGGGATGACAATCGCAGCAAAATCACGCCGCGTTTGGGGTGCCATTGCAAGTCATGGGAATCGCTTGGGCGTCCCTTGACTTGCAATGGTTCAGAATCGTGGCAATTCTGCACACGATCAGAAACGCCTATATGTGAATGGAGCCTTACTAGTCTCTGGGGAAAATTAGTGCAACTGCACTTGCAAAGTGCACAGTCTATTTGCCTTTAGTAAATCATCCCTACTGTCATTATTATAAAAAGATACCAGAACCCAGGAACTGCATGAATAAAGGAAGAGTTTTAAACTCAACGACAACATATCTGTTACTAGCAAACACATCATTGTTAGCAAGGTTGATCCAGAATACATTATATGAGTAGATGGTACTGATTACCCTTTATCTGCCTCCGCAGTGAGGCGAGTTCTGCTGTAAGCAACATTTCTTCATACTTCAATATCTCAAACTGAACATCGTAAAGCTCTAGTTGCGTCTCATAGTACTGCAGTTCCAGCTCATCAACCAGTGCCATGGCCCCAAGGCCCTCGCTTAGGTTCTCCATCTGTCAGTCCAAGCCAGTTTGTACAATCAATAGAAAAACTCAACAAATAATAGAATACATACAAAAACAACATAGAAAATGTATTCTGACATAGTAATATCACTAGTATAGAAAAAAGTGATGCAATGCCAAGGAAGCATAACTCCAATGATAAAAGTGAAGACAGATAATCGGAATGGAACATGCTGTCATTTGTATGTGTGTGCCATATACTCCAATGGTCTTATTTAGTAAAGAGACATCAAGTGCTAATTTTTAAATTTAGAACCATTTAGAATTTACATTGCTGAAGTCAGTGTAAGATGAATGGGTAGGGATGAGCTCAGACATTTTTGGACATGAGTCTGAACCCGCCTGTGCTATCCCTGCAGACCGCCAATCATAAATGGGAGAGGAATTCCCCGCTGCTGCACATATACAAGGGGTGTGTATAAGTGTGCCGCCAGGGCAGGAATGCCTCAGCCACTTATGATTGGCTGTCCAAAGCGACAGCTTGTAAGTGGATTGCTCAGGCGGGTCTGGACCTATATCTGAGCACACCTGAGCTCATTCATCCCTGGTAATATAGGTTATTGCACAAAAATTAAGATCTCTTTATAGAATAAGACCTCATGTTTGAGAATGTATGAGATTTTGTTTCTTTATTTATGCATGTACATGCATGGGCTTCTGTGCAGATACTTTATTAGCAAGCATTTTTCAGGGTAAACACACGTTTCTAGTTGCATTGTTACAAATGTACATATTTTTATATAAAAGCTGCTTTGGAAAGTTGAAAATGCAGCAGAAAGTTTCAGAAAATCCATGTAGAATTGTTAAAGTGCTAGTAAACACATTTTTTGATCTTGTGCTAACAGACGCCCCCTGTTGAAGTCGGAAGTGACGAAGCGCGTCGGAGCGTGGCCAGATGACGTACCCGGCAATTGCTATCGAGGTGACTGAGACTTCCGGCGTTCCCTTCCTTGGCGTGGAGCCAGGTCATGGCTACGGCTGTCTGCCTCACAGCTGTGTTCTAGAAGGGCTTATATTTCACCTATACCAAGTGAGTGCATTATCTGTTATGTTGTTTCTTTAATAAAACAGTCTGTACAATATTGCACTAGTGGAGGCTCTTTTTGTGTTCTCCTATATATGGTGGATTGTCGGTGGAGGAACGGCTAAATAGAAGGGGGAACCTACATTGGACCATACATTTACTAATGCGATTCTGGCTCAGTTCACGAGAGTGATTGAGCATGGTGCTCTGGTGAGTTGCCATCTATACCGTATGCCCGGCACTTGGTGGTGGAAAGTGAGGTGATCCCTTCAGCATTTCACGGTGTTTGGGAATCCTGCTGGAACACTTATATACACTCCTGCACTTGTGGCTTAAGGACTGTGGGACATTCAGTGTTTTTTATATATTTTATTGCTTTTAAACATATGTTAATTTCATTGGGGTTCATCCTTTTTGCCTGTTACCTGACATTTAGAGTGTCAATATTTGCGCTACTAGTAATATTCTTTCTCTGATTCAATATTATTATTTCATTATATTTGTTTTTTAAGTGGCTGCATTATATTCTATTTCTGCTCAGTGATATAAGCTGACACCTCCTGAAGCGCAGAGATCTATACAGAGGTCATCATATTATTTCTAGCTATAGATTTTGTTGCTATAATAAGGCTTACCTGAAGGTACAATAAATATCTTCTAAACTTGGGTGTTTAAGAGATATTCACACTGGATGCAGCTGGTGACAGAATGCCGGACCTTCAGAGCTCCATGCCGGAGCCCAGAAGGAAAATCAGGGGAAGATAGAAGCCCTGTCAGCGGTGACAGCGCACCACTGGCGGGCTTCGTTCTAAGAGAAGTATTTCATAATGTGCTAATATGCAATGCATACTAGCACATTATGCCATTGCCTTGTAGGGGATTTTTTTTTTTTTTAAAGCCGCAGTTTACTACCACTTTAGACATTGACCAGATGTTTACACAAGCATTCAAGTTGAACTCCAGGAATTAGACAATCAACCTTTGCAGTGGCCCCCCCCCCCCCCGTCATTTCAAGGGTTAAATGCTTGATTAGTCTAAAGCCCTGTACACACAGGCCGAATGTTGGAGGACATAGACCGGTTCAATAAAAACTAGTAGGGTGTACCAGGCTTTAGGGTGCAGGGATAACCTGTAATACTTACCCTATCCCTCGGGCTAATGGGCTCTAGTGCTGTTCTCTTCTGGCTGAAGCTGTCGGTTGTGAGTGGTCTCTTGGCATCATGTACAGTGCAGGAAACATTAAACCTACATTGTAGATGGTGAAAGTGAGCGTGCAACCGCGGGTGAGGGCACCTTAGAAAGGCGGCACCGCTGGCCATAGATGAATCAAAATTTGGCTGGTTCAGCTGGGACTGACTGAATTTTAATCCATCTACGGCTAACAGAAGCTGAACTAACCATCAACTATTGCCGAACGGGAATGTTGTAAAATTTTCATTCGATCAGCGGCTGCAGCACTGATCAGTGTATTCTGAAAGCAGAGAAGTCCTGGCTGTCAGAATACTATAATACAGCGGGGAGGATTCTTCCATCCACCTCACTTGTGTGGAATCTGTAAGTAGTACACCTTTATCTCTGCACCCCAGACTAAAACATTTAACCCTTGGCGTGTAGGATTTTAGAATGTGTGTATATGTAAGTGTATATGTTTTTTGTCTGTATTTGAGCATGTACAAATAGAATGCATCTACACGTGGATATACAGTATGAGAGACAGTAAAAATGTGAGAACACTGACCACAGTGGGCATGGCAATGCTGAATAAGAGTATTACATGTAATTTGCCTGCATAAATATTTGCAGACAATACAGGAAATGACTGCACATGATCTGTGATCAACATGAAAACAGAGAATATACTATAGATAGGCACAGCGTGTGGGCAGTGACTAGGACTACATTTACACAGGGACTGAAAGAAAGGCAAGGTAACACTGCAATGTGGGTACAATCACCCCTTTTATAAAAGGGAGAGACCCAAGTATGTGGACACAGTTAAGCAAGCCATACATTATACAATTTTCTTCCCTTTAACCATGGGTTAAAGGAAAGAAAATTGCTTAATCGCCCTTAAGCACAGTGTTGATGGAGGTATGCTATTGCTGAATATGCTGTGCTATTGTATCCTCCCAGTGGGAGGTTTCCCAGCCCTAAGAATACATTGATCACTGTTGGCAGCTACAGCCGCCTGCAATGATCACAAGAGAAAAAACCAAAAGGCTGGTTGTACTGAAGTCAATCGACAGACTGACATCAGTACAACCAGCCTGCCCAAAGATGTATCAAAATTTGGCCAGGTCGTGCTGAACTAGCCAAATTTAGATCCATCTACGGCCAGCCTTACTCTGGAGGTGCATTTGCCTGCCTGAGCTGGACAATGTCTGTCAAATAAGAGAACCCCTTTAAAGGACCACATAAAGTAAACATGTTCTGCATTCTTCTAGGAATCTTACTTTCTGTGTAATATCGGCCCTCTTCTGATTCAGGCACATCTCCTTCGATCTCATATGCTGAAGGGTTTCTTTTGCTAACATAGATTTAATCCTCTCCAGTCTGGGTAGTGCTGAGGCCCACGTGGCTTGTCCAAATCTCTTCCCATCTTGCTCCATTTGTTTCTGCATGGCTGCAATAATAGCAAGATACTATAAATCAATTTACTTGCAGAGTGCAAAAGTCTCCCCAAAAAGGTTTATAAAGCAGAAATTACCCATTTAATTTTTAAAGTAGTTAACTGCATGTGAGACTGCACACAAAATGCATGATGAGATCAAGTCAATGGCACTAGAACTGTAAAAATGTCAAAAACAGTGACTATTGTACCCATTCAGATCCTGATGTCCTCACTCATGCGATGTGTTAATGTGTTAATGAGTGTTTTTCACATTATTTTGTGCATTGCATTAAGGCAGCCTTTTCAAATGAATAGGCAGGCAATGCACTAAAATGTCCAAATAAAAGGATATGCACCACTTGTGGCAAAGCAGTGCACCACAATGATGGCAGTGCTTTACCGTGTGCTGTAGTAATGTTGGTAATAGGAAAGATGAAGCCGCTCAGGTGTGTCAGTCCAACCTGGTGCTGGTAAGACCCGCCATCCGAATAAATGCAAAAGAAATTGTTGGAACCGCACCCAGGTAGATGAAAACAATTGAAGTACTGTACTTTATTCTTTAAATCAAAATATGAACAGACAGTGCACGGAACAGGTAATCCAGGTTAACGCGTTTCACGGCGCACACAGCCGCTTACTCATAACCGTAGTGCTGTAGTAATGTTGCCTTTACGGAATGGGGGGGGGTATTCAAAATTAATTTCTCAATGCTCTTGGGACTGTGACACACTCCACTGCAAAGGTGTGCAAAGGCCCGATTAGGATTCTAAAAACCATGCCGCACAATTCCACAACAGTGCCTCATAAACCTGAGCTTACCCATGTTATCCAATGAAGCTGTGGATGATTTTAAGCTGAAGAGATAACATTGTAGACAGCTACAGAATATACAAATCCTCAGAGGGAGACTTACGTAGCTGCTACAAAGGTACTAGTGTGAAAAGGGCCCTAAGGCTCCATTCACACCCTGGGGAAAGGCCCTAAGGCTCCATTCACACCCTGGGGAAAGGCCCTAAGGCTCCATTCACACCCTGGGGAAAGGCCCTAAGGCTCCATTCACACCCTGGGGAAAGGCCCTAAGGCTCCATTCACACCCTGGGGACAGGCCTTAAGGCAGGGCTTGACAAATTTTCTTTGAATCTAGGAGCCAGCTAAAAAAGTTAGGAGCCAGTTTTTTTTGTTAGGACTCTGTGACGATCCTACTGACGGGAACTGTCAGATTCAACATCTGTGGTCATATATTGTCCTTGTGGAGAAGGCTGCACATAGGTGCGGGCGGTGGCAATGGGTGGGTGGTGGCACATTTTGGACCTGCCAAGAATCCGTATCGGACAATTTATGTACAGGGCTGTATGCCACGCTGTTGTACATGGAGCTAACATTGTGTTAAAAGACAGGAAAACGTGCACTACTGGAATATACTGGGTGTCAACAGCCCCGTGAAAATATACATAAATTCAAAAGTAAAAAACAGGATAAGGGAAAAGCTGCTATGCTGTTTTTGATGCATTAAAAAATCTTAGAATGAAAAAAGAAAAAAAAGGAGGGGGGGGGGGGTTTGCGGGGCATGATAAAGTTGTACTTTATAATTTGACAGTTTTTTATATATGCACTTTGTTTTTTTTATTAGCACTTTATTCGAGAATGATATTTTGTTTTTTTATTTGCACATGAATTAAGCAATATTGTGATGTGTATTTTCCAAGTAATATTTGATACATTGCACAGGATACAGGTGATATATGCTGTATATTTTTGTAGGTTTGTACATGGGATTGGCTCCCCCCCCCTTTTTTTTCATTATGGGGCTAAAATTAAAATGAATGTATCCACTTCGTTGCCGCAAAAGAAAAATTAACAAATGAACTATGCAACAAAAAGTTTGGAGGACTACTAGGCTCAGTAAGCTATTGGAAAATATGATAAAGCAAGAAAAAAAAAAAAAAAAAAATTAAAAAGGGAAAAAAAATCTAAAACGGAGATTTATAAATTCTGCATCCAACTGATAAAAGATAAATAATTTGGTGTGCCCGGGCTGGACATGTTGGCAGGCAGGGGATTACCTCCTCGCACTTCTCCCGTCTCTATGTTTCTTAGGCTTCGAGTCGTCCTTTCGCTTGCGGGTCATGCTGTCCTGCTCGTAGGGGTGCCGTGCGGGTGCAGAGCGGGCGAGATGGAAGGCTGGGGAAGCTGTAATAGTCGCTACGAGCCTAATGGAAGCGGGAGCCGGATCAGAGCGCGTCCATGCAGGTTCCCGGTCGGCCACGCCCCCCCCCCCCCCCCCCCGTCTCTATGAACTGCTCCTGCCTCAGCACCTCTTCTCAAGAGCTCAGCCTCTCGTCCAACCAGAAGAGCAGGGTGCTCTGGTGCCGGGAAACCACCGACTATCATACCCCATGTTCCTGAGCCAGGCCGCCGCTTTCCTGAACCAAGCCACTGCCTCCCGCAATACCCTAAGGGAGGGCGCTAGCAGCAGTAGGGATGACTGGCTTTCACTGGACTTCACTCTGCTCGCTGCTCACTCCTCCCACCATGTCAGCAGTGGCTGCGCCGCTCTCTTCCTGCTCCATCCCCGCCGCCGCCGCTAATCACGTTCACAGCCAAGACCTCGCCCTGCAGCCCTGTAGCAGAGGCACCTGTCACTGACAAAAATCCTGGCGCCAGGACACGTTCTAGTCGCAACGGCGACCTGGCGCCTGGGATTTGTCAAGCCCTGCCTTAAGGGTCCATTCACACCCTGGGGACAGGCCCTAAAGCCCCATTCACACCCTGGGGACAGGCCTTAAGGGTCCATTCACACCCTGGCGATAACCCGTAAGGTTTCATGCACACCCTGGCGATAGTCCCTAAGGCTCCATTCACATCCTTGCAACAGGCCCCAAGGCTCCATTCACACCCTGGCAACAGGCCCTAAGGTTTCATTCATACCCTGGCAACAAGGCCTAAGGCTCCATTCACACTTGGCACCCAATTGACGTTCATCCTGCGATTTGGCACGCTGATTTTCACTTAGCAAAACCTGCATGTAAGCTCATGCCTGGCTCAGGGCTGAAACTGGGTCCATGAGCTACTTTTGAGTGACAAATGTGCATAGGGCAGCCCTATTATGTGCAGTGTTAATTTACTTGACGACCAAAACTAAAAGCAATACTTTTGTTTGTTTATGAGACGTTATATATCACAACGGCTGAATCGGTTTCTGTAGTGCATGTTCAAACCTTAAAAGAGAAGTATGGGATTTTTTTTTCCAAGAATAATACCTAGGTGGATGCAGCATTGACCCGATGCTGCATCTGTTCCTTGCCGGCTCAAACACTGAGAACCGAGCAATCAAAGACCTTTGAACACTCAGTTCTCAGTGCTCCGCGAGCAGGGAGCTGGTGAATGTCAGTCACCGCTCTCTGCTCTGCATCGCCCCCCCCCCGCTCCGAACTCACTGGAATGCTGAGTGGGGGGGGGGGCAGGAACGGCTTGCTCAGGCTCTCAGCAGCTCTCAGAGAGTCTGAACCAGGTGCCGGTCCAGGGTTCTGGGTGGATCCCGACCATATGGTTGCGATCTTTCCCCAGCCTGGACCGGCTCTGCGACATCAGCCAACAGCAGGCTTCAGCATCTGTGATCCACAGGAAAAGTACAGCCAAATGAGCTGTGGCTGTACTTCTCCTTTAACCGTTCCCGACCACACGCCGCCTATTTACTGCGGCAATGTGGCTCTCCTGCGCAAACCGACGTAGGGCTACGTCGGTTGCGAGCAGGGAGCTAGGGGGCGAGCACGCGTCTCCAGCAGGGCGCTCCCGCCTCCATTTGGCAGCGGGGAAGCCGTTGCACGGGTTAGGCGGCTCTGATTGCCCCCTGACACCCGGGATCGATCCCGACTGAGAGAGAAGAACGGTCATCTGTTGTAAACACAGCTGACCGTTCTTTTCCCTGGAATGATCACAGAGACCCTGTGACCCTTCTATATAGGATCACATGTCTCTATGGTCATTTCAGAAGCCACGCCCCCCCACAGTTCGAATCACTCCCCTAGGCTCACATTTAACCCCTTGATCACCCACAATGTTAACCCCTTCCCTGCCAGTGTCATTATTACAGTGACAGTGCATATTTTTAGCACTGATTACTGTAGAAATGTCACTGGTCCCCCCAAAAGTGTCAAAAATGTCAGTTAGGGGTCCGATCTGTCTGCCGCAATGTCGCAGATCGCCATTACTAGTAAAAAAAAAAGAAAAATAAAAAAACAATAAAAATGACATAAATCTTTCCCGTAGTTAGTAGACGCGATAACTTTTGCGTAAACCAATCAAAATACACGTATTGCGATATTTTTTTTTTACAAAAAATATGTAGCAGAAAACAAATTGGACTAAAATGTTAAAAATTTTTGATTTTTAATTTTTTTTTTTTTTGAGAATGTTATATAGCAGAATGTGAAAAATATTGTTTTTTTTTTCAGAATTGCCGCTCTTTTTTTGTTTATAGCGCAAAAAATAAAAATCGCAGAGGTGATCAAACACCACCGAAAGAAAGCTCTATTTGTGGGAAAAAAAGGACATCAATTTTTTTTGGGTACAGTGTTGCACGACCGCGCAATTGTCCATTAAATTAACGCAGTGCCGAATCGCAAAATATTGCCTGGTCATTAAGGGGGAAATCGTCCGGTCCAGAAGTGGTTAATACCATACTGTAATTAATAACTTTATTAGATTTTTTACTCCAGGAATATATAATGAGTTTACAAATTCTACAGAAACACAAATAATGCATTACAAATTTAAACTAAACACTTTCCATTTTAGTTGACTAAAATTTACTAGAGATTTTAGTCGACTAAATCTAAAACAATTCAGATGACTAAAATACTAAAACTAAAATGGCACTCTAATCAAAAGACTAGGACTAAAACTAAATCAAAATTTGATGTCAAAATGAACACTGATTATGCGCAACACTGATGAAATCATGTGAGAATCACCCAAAGTTGTGCGTGGGAACATGAGTTCCTGCTACTCGCAGTGTGAACACCTAAAGGTTACATTTGGTTCCACCCTATTCTGCCTCCCACGCCTCCTTGATGTGGTATGCTGATTCAGGGTCAGAAAAAAATAGTGATTTGCTTATAGATTCAGAGGTTAGATAGAACTCTGATCTTTTGACATGCATTGACAGTAACAGCTGCCTAAAGTATATCCAACACCCTCCCAAATAATGTAACATAACGCAACTCATATTCAGAAGTTGCATTAGGTGTTTTGTCGTTTTTTTTTCCCCCTTATTGTCCCCTGGTAATCCAACTAGAAACACACTTCCTGTCTTAGAGTGTCTCCACTCTGGATGGATGAACAACGGAGACACAATTGGATAACATCATTGTTAATCAGGGGAAAAAGTCGCAGGACAAGTCGCACAAGTGTGAAAGGGACCTTCAAGTCGCAGTGACTTCAAAAGTAGTCCCTGCACTACTTTGGTCCGACTTTTATGCTACTTAAGGTTCATAGACCTCAAGATTGCACAGACATTGCTTCAAGTCCAGTAGTGATTGAGCGATAATGGTTTTTCGTTGCCGATACTGATACCAATATTTTGGCCAATGCATATCGGTAATCGGCCGATATTTTTGTACATTTAGAAACATTTTCTTTTTTTTACTTTACAGGTACTTGTGGAGGGATCTGGGGGTCTAACCCCGAAACCCCTCCTCTGCACTTAAAAGCATTCAAAATGCCAAGTTTGGCTGTTTTGAATGCTGTCATTTTTTTTAATCTGGCGCTGAGTACCCGGAAGTGATGTCACTCATGACATCACTTCCAGGTTTTTGCATGGAGACCCGATCACAGCCGAATGCGGCTTTGATCGGCTCTTCGGCGGCCATGCAGGCTGGTTATCCGGGTCTCCCGGTGGGACAGGAGACCCGGGCGAGCCACGGAAGGGGGGGGGGCTCCTTGTAATGCTCTCAGCCGCTTTCCTTCTCAGCCGCATCAGTTGTCATTACAAGACAGCCGACCGTCGGCTATGGACGCCGGTACCGGGGTGATGCCTCTAGCTGCAGGCATCACTCCGGTACATGCACTTTCCCGAAATATCGGCAATATTGGTAACCTCAGGGACCGATTCCGATATTTCAGGGAAAGTGCATATCGGCCCTCGATATATCGGCTTTGCCGATAATCGGTCAATCTCTAAAGTCCAGTCAAACTTGCGGCAAAATCGCATGACATAAGGTCGCACAAGTGTGAAAGGGGGCCTAACATTTCTAAAAAATAAACTATCTGCATTGTCTGTGATATTCTGATCAGTCAATGTAGCCTACAATTCCTGCCTCAGACATGGCTCTTGTGATGAACACAACACTGATGAAATATGTGCCCATATTCTGCCATCTGAATACATCCTTATAAACACAGTAAAAGCTTTATTTTCTGAGAGTTTTACATTATATTTCAGAGGGAGTCCTGCCATACTACTATGTAGACATCTCCTGGGCACAGTTAAAGCGTATATATGGTCAAAATGTAAAATCATATATTCATTTCCACATTGTATTCCAGTTATTTCTAGCCTTCTATTATTTTGGAGGATCAGGAAGTTTGTAAACTTACTTTGTGAAGATCCCCACATACATTTACTTCCTTCAATTCTGTGACAGGTATTCACAATAACCTGTACATAGGCACTACTGTGTCAAAGATTTCACAGAGCCTGCCTTCTGCACTGCAGAGGTGCTGAGAGGAGGAGTTTCAGGAGGCGGAGTCTGTACCAGAATCACTGCTTGCAGGCAGCAAGGTACCATGGGATATATAGTCCTGAGATACTGAAAGTAAACAGCAGAGAAGAAGCTGCAAATCATGGCAGTGTTCCGTCAGAACTTGCGACCCGTCAGATTAGGTAACGGAAGTGATGTTCCGTCACCTGAATACTAATGCCCCATACACACGTGCAGATTATCTGCAGACTTTTGTCTGCAGACTTACCTTTTTTATGTAGTGCAAGGGCCTGCCGGATTGCATACAAATTGAAAGTGTTTAGGTTTGACCTCATATTATATGGTTTTGGTAAGTCTGCAGACAAAAGTCTGCAGATAATCTGCACGTGTGTATGGGGCATTACTGCGCATGCGCAGGTTTGCTAATCTGACAGAACACCTGCAGTCATAAGACACCAGTAGACATCTTACTACACCCAACTATGTCTTCACAGTCATTTAACGAATAAAGCGAGCGTACATGAAATCAATATACACTGCTCAAAAAAATTAAAGGAACACAATTAAAGTAAAACACATCAGATCTCAAAAATGGAAATATCTCATGCTGGATATCTATACTAATATGGACTGGGTAATGTGTTAGGTACAAAAGGATGTCACATTGTTTCATGGAAATGAAAATTATCAACCTACAGAGGGCTGAATTCAAAGACACTCCGGAAATCAAAGTGAAAAAATGATGCAGCAGGTTAGTCCAGTTTGCTGAAATTTCATTGCAGCAACTCAAAATGGTACTAAGTAGTTTGTATGGCCCCCACGTGCTTGTATGCATGCCTGACAATGTCGGGGCATGCTCCTAATGAGACAACGGATGGTGTCCTGGGGTATTTCCTCCCAGATCTGGATCAGGGCATCACTGAGCTCCTGAACAGACTGAGGTGTAAACTGTCAACGTCAGATGGACCGGAGTGTGGGGGCCATTCAATGGTATCAATTTCTTCATCCTCCAGGAACTGGCTGCATACTCTCGCCACATGAGGCTGGGCATTGTTGTGCACCAGGAGGAACTCAGGGTGCACTACACCAGCGTAGGGTCTGACAATGGGTCCAAGGATTTCATCCCGATACCCAATAGCAGTCAGGGAGCCATTGTCTAGCCTGTAGAGGTCTGTGCGTCCCTCCATGGATATGCCTTCCTAGACCATCACTGACCCACCACCAAACCGGTCATGCTGAAGGATGTTACAGACAGCAGAACGTTCTCCATGGCTTCTCCAGACCCTTTCACGTCTGTCACATGTGCAGAGACCAGTGGCAGACCTGCCAATTCTGGTGTTCAATGGGAAATGCCAATCAAGCTCCACAGTGCTGGGCAGTGAGCACAGGGCCAACTAGAGGACGTTGAGCCCTCAGGCCCACCTCATAAAGTCTGTTTCTGATTGTTTGGTCAGAGACATCCACATGAGATGCCTGCTGGAGGTCATTTTGTAGGGCTCTGGCAGTGCTCATCCTGTTCCTCCTTGCACAAAGGAGCAGATATCGGTCCTGCTGATGGGTTAAGGACAGTCTACGGCCCTGTCCAGCTCTCCTAGAGTAACTGCCTGTCTCCTGGAATCTCCTCTATGCTCTTGAGACTGTGCTGGGAGACGCAGCAAACTTTCTGGCAATGGCACGTATTGATGTTCCATCCTGGAGGAGTTGGACTGCCTGTGCAACCTCCATAGGGTCCAGGTATTGCCTCATGCGACCAGTAGGGAAAAAACATGTCAGTCGCCTCCACCTGTAAAACCATTCCTCTTTTGGAGGTTGTCCCATTGTTGCCCATCTAGTGCGCCTGTTAATTTCATTAATACCAAATCAGGTAAAACTGATTAACAACCCCCCTCTGCTTCTTAACTGATCAAATCAATATCCCAGGAGTTTAATTGACTTGATGTTCTACTCAAATTATTATTATAGAAAAAAAGTGTTCCATTAATTTTTTAGAGCAGTGTAATATATTGAGATCTATCAAGCTGTTTTCATGTTACATTTTAAATGCCTAAAGGTTTACCGCTTACCAGTGCGGGGCATACCAAGGCCTCCACCACCTTCCTACTGCTGGCAGGTGGCTAAATTCTTTCAAAATTTAGGAATCAAAACAGTATCCGGGATGTCAAAATACTACATTTATTTATATACGCTCCCTTTATTGGTAAAATGACTGAAATTCAATACATAGCTGGGTGTAGTAAGATGTACGCTGCCGCCTTCTGACTGC